>NW_027411592.1:64759577-65340391 GCF_049639745.1 Rhodnius prolixus | reverse complement strand
GTCTTTAATTTTGTTTTGCCATTAGTTCAGTTATCTTTGATATAACAAATAATATACTTTTAGTTTTCAGTTTTAATTCTATTGTATTAGTTGTCTTTAATTTTGTTTTGCCATTAGTTCAGTTATCTTTGATATAACAAATAATATACTTTTAGTTTTCAGTTTTAATTCTATTGTATTAGTTGTCTTTAATTTTGTTTTGCCATTAGTTCAGTTATCTTTGATATAACAAATAATATACTTTTAGTTTTCAGTTTTAATTCTATTGTATTAGTTGTCTTTAATTTTGTTTTGCCATTAGTTCAGTTATCTTTGATATAACAAATAATATACTTTTAGTTTTCAGTTTTAATTCTATTGTATTAGTTGTCTTTAATTTTGTTTTGCCATTAGTTCAGTTATCTTTGATATAACAAATAATATACTTTTAGTTTTCAGTTTTAATTCTATTGTATTAGTTGTCTTTAATTTTGTTTTGCCATTAGTTCAGTTATCTTTGATATAACAAATAATATACTTTTAGTTTTCAGTTTTAATTCTATTGTATTAGTTGTCTTTAATTTTGTTTTGCCATTAGTTCAGTTATCTTTGATATAACAAATAATATACTTTTAGTTTTCAGTTTTAATTCTATTGTATTAGTTGTCTTTAATTTTGTTTTGCCATTAGTTCAGTTATCTTTGATATAACAAATAATATACTTTTAGTTTTCAGTTTTAATTCTATTGTATTAGTTGTCTTTAATTTTGTTTTGCCATTAGTTCAGTTATCTTTGATATAACAAATAATATACTTTTAGTTTTCAGTTTTAATTCTATTGTATTAGTTGTCTTTAATTTTGTTTTGCCATTAGTTCAGTTATCTTTGATATAACAAATAATATACTTTTAGTTTTCAGTTTTAATTCTATTGTATTAGTTGTCTTTAATTTTGTTTTGCCATTAGTTCAGTTATCTTTGATATAACAAATAATATACTTTTAGTTTTCAGTTTTAATTCTATTGTATTAGTTGTCTTTAATTTTGTTTTGCCATTAGTTCAGTTATCTTTGATATAACAAATAATATACTTTTAGTTTTCAGTTTTAATTCTATTGTATTAGTTGTCTTTAATTTTGTTTTGCCATTAGTTCAGTTATCTTTGATATAACAAATAATATACTTTTAGTTTTCAGTTTTAATTCTATTGTATTAGTTGTCTTTAATTTTGTTTTGCCATTAGTTCAGTTATCTTTGATATAACAAATAATATACTTTTAGTTTTCAGTTTTAATTCTATTGTATTAGTTGTCTTTAATTTTGTTTTGCCATTAGTTCAGTTATCTTTGATATAACAAATAATATACTTTTAGTTTTCAGTTTTAATTCTATTGTATTAGTTGTCTTTAATTTTGTTTTGCCATTAGTTCAGTTATCTTTGATATAACAAATAATATACTTTTAGTTTTCAGTTTTAATTCTATTGTATTAGTTGTCTTTAATTTTGTTTTGTCATTAGTTCAGTTATCTTTGATATAACAAATAATATACTTTTAGTTTTCAGTTTTAATTCTATTGTATTAGTTGTCTTTAATTTTGTTTTGCCATTAGTTCAGTTATCTTTGATATAACAAATAATATACTTTTAGTTTTCAGTTTTAATTCTATTGTATTAGTTGTCTTTAATTTTGTTTTGTCATTAGTTCAGTTATCTTTGATATAACAAATAATATACTTTTAGTTTTCAGTTTTAATTCTATTGTATTAGTTGTCTTTAATTTTGTTTTGTCATTAGTTCAGTTATCTTTGATATAACAAATAATATACTTTTAGTTTTCAGTTTTAATTCTATTGTATTAGTTGTCTTTAATTTTGTTTTGTCATTAGTTCAGTTATCTTTGATATAACAAATAATATACTTTTAGTTTTCAGTTTTAATTCTATTGTATTAGTTGTCTTTAATTTTGTTTTGTCATTAGTTCAGTTATCTTTGATATAACAAATAATATACTTTTAGTTTTCAGTTTTAATTCTATTGTATTAGTTGTCTTTAATTTTGTTTTGTCATTAGTTCAGTTATCTTTGATATAACAAATAATATACTTTTAGTTTTCAGTTTTAATTCTATTGTATTAGTTGTCTTTAATTTTGTTTTGTCATTAGTTCAGTTATCTTTGATATAACAAATAATATACTTTTAGTTTTCAGTTTTAATTCTATTGTATTAGTTGTCTTTAATTTTGTTTTGTCATTAGTTCAGTTATCTTTGATATAACAAATAATATACTTTTAGTTTTCAGTTTTAATTCTATTGTATTAGTTGTCTTTAATTTTGTTTTGTCATTAGTTCAGTTATCTTTGATATAACAAATAATATACTTTTAGTTTTCAGTTTTAATTCTATTGTATTAGTTGTCTTTAATTTTGTTTTGTCATTAGTTCAGTTATCTTTGATATAACAAATAATATACTTTTAGTTTTCAGTTTTAATTCTATTGTATTAGTTGTCTTTAATTTTGTTTTGTCATTAGTTCAGTTATCTTTGATATAACAAATAATATACTTTTAGTTTTCAGTTTTAATTCTATTGTATTAGTTGTCTTTAATTTTGTTTTGTCATTAGTTCAGTTATCTTTGATATAACAAATAATATACTTTTAGTTTTCAGTTTTAATTCTATTGTATTAGTTGTCTTTAATTTTGTTTTGCCATTAGTTCAGTTATCTTTGATATAACAAATAATATACTTTTAGTTTTCAGTTTTAATTCTATTGTATTAGTTGTCTTTAATTTTGTTTTGTCATTAGTTCAGTTATCTTTGATATAACAAATAATATACTTTTAGTTTTCAGTTTTAATTCTATTGTATTAGTTGTCTTTAATTTTGTTTTGTCATTAGTTCAGTTATCTTTGATATAACAAATAATATACTTTTAGTTTTCAGTTTTAATTCTATTGTATTAGTTGTCTTTAATTTTGTTTTGCCATTAGTTCAGTTATCTTTGATATAACAAATAATATACTTTTAGTTTTCAGTTTTAATTCTATTGTATTAGTTGTCTTTAATTTTGTTTTGCCATTAGTTCAGTTATCTTTGATATAACAAATAATATACTTTTAGTTTTCAGTTTTAATTCTATTGTATTAGTTGTCTTTAATTTTGTTTTGCCATTAGTTCAGTTATCTTTGATATAACAAATAATATACTTTTAGTTTTCAGTTTTAATTCTATTGTATTAGTTGTCTTTAATTTTGTTTTGCCATTAGTTCAGTTATCTTTGATATAACAAATAATATACTTTTAGTTTTCAGTTTTAATTCTATTGTATTAGTTGTCTTTAATTTTGTTTTGCCATTAGTTCAGTTATCTTTGATATAACAAATAATATACTTTTAGTTTTCAGTTTTAATTCTATTGTATTAGTTGTCTTTAATTTTGTTTTGCCATTAGTTCAGTTATCTTTGATATAACAAATAATATACTTTTAGTTTTCAGTTTTAATTCTATTGTATTAGTTGTCTTTAATTTTGTTTTGCCATTAGTTCAGTTATCTTTGATATAACAAATAATATACTTTTAGTTTTCAGTTTTAATTCTATTGTATTAGTTGTCTTTAATTTTGTTTTGCCATTAGTTCAGTTATCTTTGATATAACAAATAATATACTTTTAGTTTTCAGTTTTAATTCTATTGTATTAGTTGTCTTTAATTTTGTTTTGCCATTAGTTCAGTTATCTTTGATATAACAAATAATATACTTTTAGTTTTCAGTTTTAATTCTATTGTATTAGTTGTCTTTAATTTTGTTTTGCCATTAGTTCAGTTATCTTTGATATAACAAATAATATACTTTTAGTTTTCAGTTTTAATTCTATTGTATTAGTTGTCTTTAATTTTGTTTTGCCATTAGTTCAGTTATCTTTGATATAACAAATAATATACTTTTAGTTTTCAGTTTTAATTCTATTGTATTAGTTGTCTTTAATTTTGTTTTGCCATTAGTTCAGTTATCTTTGATATAACAAATAATATACTTTTAGTTTTCAGTTTTAATTCTATTGTATTAGTTGTCTTTAATTTTGTTTTGCCATTAGTTCAGTTATCTTTGATATAACAAATAATATACTTTTAGTTTTCAGTTTTAATTCTATTGTATTAGTTGTCTTTAATTTTGTTTTGCCATTAGTTCAGTTATCTTTGATATAACAAATAATATACTTTTAGTTTTCAGTTTTAATTCTATTGTATTAGTTGTCTTTAATTTTGTTTTGCCATTAGTTCAGTTATCTTTGATATAACAAATAATATACTTTTAGTTTTCAGTTTTAATTCTATTGTATTAGTTGTCTTTAATTTTGTTTTGCCATTAGTTCAGTTATCTTTGATATAACAAATAATATACTTTTAGTTTTCAGTTTTAATTCTATTGTATTAGTTGTCTTTAATTTTGTTTTGCCATTAGTTCAGTTATCTTTGATATAACAAATAATATACTTTTAGTTTTCAGTTTTAATTCTATTGTATTAGTTGTCTTTAATTTTGTTTTGCCATTAGTTCAGTTATCTTTGATATAACAAATAATATACTTTTAGTTTTCAGTTTTAATTCTATTGTATTAGTTGTCTTTAATTTTGTTTTGCCATTAGTTCAGTTATCTTTGATATAACAAATAATATACTTTTAGTTTTCAGTTTTAATTCTATTGTATTAGTTGTCTTTAATTTTGTTTTGTCATTAGTTCAGTTATCTTTGATATAACAAATAATATACTTTTAGTTTTCAGTTTTAATTCTATTGTATTAGTTGTCTTTAATTTTGTTTTGCCATTAGTTCAGTTATCTTTGATATAACAAATAATATACTTTTAGTTTTCAGTTTTAATTCTATTGTATTAGTTGTCTTTAATTTTGTTTTGCCATTAGTTCAGTTATCTTTGATATAACAAATAATATACTTTTAGTTTTCAGTTTTAATTCTATTGTATTAGTTGTCTTTAATTTTGTTTTGCCATTAGTTCAGTTATCTTTGATATAACAAATAATATACTTTTAGTTTTCAGTTTTAATTCTATTGTATTAGTTGTCTTTAATTTTGTTTTGCCATTAGTTCAGTTATCTTTGATATAACAAATAATATACTTTTAGTTTTCAGTTTTAATTCTATTGTATTAGTTGTCTTTAATTTTGTTTTGCCATTAGTTCAGTTATCTTTGATATAACAAATAATATACTTTTAGTTTTCAGTTTTAATTCTATTGTATTAGTTGTCTTTAATTTTGTTTTGCCATTAGTTCAGTTATCTTTGATATAACAAATAATATACTTTTAGTTTTCAGTTTTAATTCTATTGTATTAGTTGTCTTTAATTTTGTTTTGCCATTAGTTCAGTTATCTTTGATATAACAAATAATATACTTTTAGTTTTCAGTTTTAATTCTATTGTATTAGTTGTCTTTAATTTTGTTTTGCCATTAGTTCAGTTATCTTTGATATAACAAATAATATACTTTTAGTTTTCAGTTTTAATTCTATTGTATTAGTTGTCTTTAATTTTGTTTTGCCATTAGTTCAGTTATCTTTGATAAAACAAATAATATACTTTTAGTTTTCAGTTTTAATTCTATTGTATTAGTTGTCTTTAATTTTGTTTTGCCATTAGTTCAGTTATCTTTGATATAACAAATAATATACTTTTAGTTTTCAGTTTTAATTCTATTGTATTAGTTGTCTTTAATTTTGTTTTGCCATTAGTTCAGTTATCTTTGATATAACAAATAATATACTTTTAGTTTTCAGTTTTAATTCTATTGTATTAGTTGTCTTTAATTTTGTTTTGCCATTAGTTCAGTTATCTTTGATATAACAAATAATATACTTTTAGTTTTCAGTTTTAATTCTATTGTATTAGTTGTCTTTAATTTTGTTTTGCCATTAGTTCAGTTATCTTTGATATAACAAATAATATACTTTTAGTTTTCAGTTTTAATTCTATTGTATTAGTTGTCTTTAATTTTGTTTTGCCATTAGTTCAGTTATCTTTGATATAACAAATAATATACTTTTAGTTTTCAGTTTTAATTCTATTGTATTAGTTGTCTTTAATTTTGTTTTGCCATTAGTTCAGTTATCTTTGATAAAACAAATAATATACTTTTAGTTTTCAGTTTTAATTCTATTGTATTAGTTGTCTTTAATTTTGTTTTGCCATTAGTTCAGTTATCTTTGATATAACAAATAATATACTTTTAGTTTTCAGTTTTAATTCTATTGTATTAGTTGTCTTTAATTTTGTTTTGCCATTAGTTCAGTTATCTTTGATATAACAAATAATATACTTTTAGTTTTCAGTTTTAATTCTATTGTATTAGTTGTCTTTAATTTTGTTTTGCCATTAGTTCAGTTATCTTTGATATAACAAATAATATACTTTTAGTTTTCAGTTTTAATTCTATTGTATTAGTTGTCTTTAATTTTGTTTTGCCATTAGTTCAGTTATCTTTGATATAACAAATAATATACTTGCAGTTTTCAGTTTTAATTCCATGATATTAATAACATTGTATTTAACTTAATTTGTAACCAATACTCAATTTTTATTGGGTAATACCCAGAAAACAAATCAAAATTATACCAATACAAGTGTAGAGGGTTCCAAAAAAAAATGGAACACAATAACATTGAGCAAAAGTTATTCCATTTCCGGGTGGAAGGGGGGGTTCCAAACAAAATATCGTTTCATTTAGAGTTAACTTTTCTTATTTGTGAAATCTAAATTAGCTCAATCACATTTTTGAGCTCCTCAAAAATGTTTACTTCAAATTTGAAAACACAGTTTAGAAAATACGAATAGTCAGAATATCATGGAGTAAAAAAAATTGCTAAATAACACTAAATTGCAACGTACGAATAAATCATAATTATTTATACTTTATTAATAAAATTCTAGCTTAAAGTGAGCAAGCAGATTTATTAATAGCTGGCCGAGCTAAAGTGTGTTCGGAGAGCGTTCACTAATATCTTGTTTGTACGTACGTACGTAACATATATACCAACTACACCAAGGTGAGCAGAGTATAATGGACATAATTTTGGAAATTATGTTCATTAAACCTTTTTCTAATTTTCCACAATCAATTTTAGGAGAAAAATATTGGAAACGTGGGAAATATTTTGTATTCTAAGTTTTCATCCGGAAGTAGCGGTATTTGCAAGTTTTTCTTTTTTTGGCAGAAAACATTCCAGGTTTAAAGAAAAACTGCAAAGATTTGCACGGGGAGTAACTAGGGAGGAAATTTGATTTCTTCCCAGGGGGAGGGGAAAGATGGCAAATATTGGGGTGGTAGTTTGAAAATCTTACTTTTCTCTAGATGGTGGGGTGGATGTTGAAAGGATTTAGGAAGTGGTCATCCAAGATCGGCGAGGTGCAAGTCTCTTTCTGGATTGGCCAAGGATCAACAACCCAAACGTGAAGGGGGTTGCGCAAGTCTCTTTCTGGATTGGCCAAGGATCAACAACCCAAACGTGAGGGGGGTTGCGCAAGTCTCTTTCTGGAATTTGCCAAGGATCAACAACCCGAACGGGGGGGGTGCAAGTATCTTTCTGGAATTGCCAAGAATCAACAACCCGAACGGGGGGTGGGGTGTTATGCAAGTCTCTTTCTAGAATTGCCAACGTTCAACAACCCGAATGGTGGAAGCTTGTGCAAGTCTCTTTCTAGAATTGCCAAGGATCAACAACCCGAACGGGGAGAGGGATTGTGCAAGTCTCTTTCTGGAATTTGCCAAGGATCAACAACCCGAACGGTGGAGGTTGTGCAAGTCTCTTTCTGGTATTGCTAAGGATCAAGAACGGAGGGAGCTGTGTAGGGCTTTTATGATGTACTTCTTAGAACTTTCTTTTTGGAACCAATATCTGGATAACTAGAGTCGACTTTGCGAAGAGTTACGAGTGCATGTTGAACACCACTGGAGAGAAGCTTGCTTTCCATTGTTCTGGAAAGAGGCCATCTATCGTGTACTTAGACTTGCCTGGATGGTCAGGGAGCTGGATTTCCGTAGATCGCACCCTCACCCCTGTAAAAGCTATGTTCCTATCAGCCACTCTGTGGAAAGAAGGAAGAATCTGTAAGCATTCAAGTAAGCTTAGAACAGA
Source organism: Rhodnius prolixus (assembly GCF_049639745.1). Taxonomy (NCBI): domain Eukaryota; kingdom Metazoa; phylum Arthropoda; class Insecta; order Hemiptera; family Reduviidae; genus Rhodnius; species Rhodnius prolixus. The sequence goes on along the minus strand of NW_027411592.1, from coordinate 65,332,262 downwards.
CACAAAAAGGCACATCAACTTTCAAGTTTAGACCAATCAAGGGAACAGAAACGCCTAATTTGGCCAACCTAAGTTCCCTTCCCCATTTCTCTTTTCCTGAAATACCCTGGCACCCTGACTAGAAGAACATTCTAGCCAGAGGAAGCTTTCTCCAATCTCCTTGGAACAGTCTAGGATTCATTTTGAGATAAGGACACAGTAACTTGCTATTTAAAAAGCATTTACAAAGAGTAAGAAAACGTAAGAACTAAGAATATAGAAACTATCCCTTAATTACTGATAACAGTAAGAGTGGGGGTCTCTACCCCTCTCTTAGGGGGGGGGAAGAGAGAGATGAAAACAAGTTCTCCTTCGAATCTGTGGGCGAGTCTTTGGCGTGATTAGCGGTGAAAGTTTTGGACTTAATTACTTTATTGGAGAACGTAAACAACATTCGTTTATCTCTTTTTTTTTTATAAATAAGAATAATAATGCCCTAAGACAGTCAACGACATCTTAGAAATGGAAATGTACTAGACAGGTAAACAACATTTCTTAGAAAACAGCTGATCCCAACAATGGTGAAATATAATACCTGTCCTCTAACACCAAGTGAGAAGAAGTACTGTTTATCGTCTACATTTTAAACGTACAAAAAACGGTTATTTCCGGTGAAAATTCAAAAATCGATAATCTGCACAATCGATTACAAATAAATTTTTCTCTTACTTAGTAGACTATAAATTTTACTTAGTATTATTACAAGGGAACCGATGGGAGGGGGATGATAAACAATAAACTATTTTGGCAAGTGTTAATGTTTAAGTAGTTTATTGCCAAGAATGTTTTGAGTGGCAAGGCTCAGGGGACAAGGTCAAAATAAACCTGTAGGAAAATAACCTCATGTTATTTTTATGATGAAATCAGATGTTTATTATTATCAGATGAACTTAAGATTTTTTTATTTTTATTTTTATTTGATTACAATTTAAATTCATAAATAATAAATGGAATTTTGAATAACACAAATGGCGTCCTAAGAGATCTGAGATGTGAGTTCGAATACGAAAGTTAAAAATAAATAATAAACCTGCAGTAAATACACACATCCGGTAAGATTAATTTCTCTAGGGGGAGGACGTAACTAGAAAACACACGGAGTGGTCATCAAGAGAATCCGGTCTCTTTAAATCGACGTCAATGATGTATAAAAAGTGATTGTATCTTAAATTACAACTAAAGCGCACATCAAGGAGAAGCCTAACCAAAAGTTTCTACCACCAGGAGTGATTGCATTAGGGTCTAGGATAGCTATGACAGAATATCTGGGAAACATTTGTGTGTATGGACAGAATGGTGATTATTTTAACAGTCGCCTCCCCCAAATCAATCTGGGACTTCCTAAACCAATATGTAATAACATAGTAACATATATAACTAGAACAATGCCATTAATAGAGTTAAGTATTCTCTACAATTGGGTAAAGAAATCATTGAATTCTAATAAATAGAAAGAAAGTTATAGAGGTTTGAAATTTGGACGTATTTGTAAACAACGAAAATTTAACCTTCTATATCTCATTAACTATCATCTCTAAAACATTACCATTTATTCCAGTTATAGAGCTAAGTTTTCTCTACAATAAGTAAAGAAATCATTGAATTTTAATGAATAGAAAGAGAGTTAGGAGGGTTTGAAATTTGGACGTATTTGCAAACTTCAAAATTTTAACCTTCTATATCTCATTAACTATTATCACTAAAACAACGCCAATAATACCAGTCATAAAGTAATGAATTCTCTACAAATGAGTAAAGAAATCATTGAATTCTGATGAACCTGAAGAGAGTTATAGAGGTTTGAAATTTGGACGTATTTGCAAACCACAAAAATTTAACCTTCTATATCTCAATAACTATCATCTCTAAAACATTACCATTTATTCCAGTTATAGAGCTAAGTTTTCTCTACAATTAAGTAAAGAAAACATTGAATTTTAATGAATAGAAAGACTGTTACAGAGGTTTGAAATTTGGACGTATTTGTAAACAACCAAAATTTAACCTTTTATATCTCATTAACTATTATCACTAAAACATTGCCATTTCTTCCAGTTATAGAGTAATGTATTCTCTACAACTGGGTAAAGAAATCATTGAATTCTAATGAATAGAAAAAGAGTTATAGAAGTTTGAAATTTGGACGTATTTGTAAACAACCAAAATTTAACCTTCTATATCTCATTAACTATTATCACTAAAACATTGCCATTTCTTCCAGTTATAGAGTAATGTATTCTCTACAACTGGGTAAAGAAATCATTGAATTCTAATGAATAGAAAAAGAGTTATAGAAGTTTGAAATTTGGACGTATTTGTAAACAACCAAAATTTAACCTTCTATATCTCATTAACTATTATCACTAAAACATTGCCATTTATCCAGTTATAGAGTAATGAATTCTCTACAACTGGGTAAAGAAATCATTGAATTCTAATGAATAGAAAAAGAGTTATAGAGGTTTGAAATTTGGACGTATTTGTAAACAACCAAAATTTAACCTTCTATATCTCATTAACTATTATCACTAAAACATTGCCATTTATCCAGTTATAGAGCTAAGTTTTCTCTACAATTAAGTAAAGAAATCATTGAATTCTAATAAATAGAAAGAGAGTTATAGAGATTTGAAATTTGGACGTATTTGCAAACCACAAAAATTTAACCTTCTATATCTCAATAACTATCATCTCTAAAACATTACCATTTATTCCAGTTATAGAGCTAAGTTTTCTCTACAATTAAGTAAAGAAATCATTGAATTTTAATGAATAGAAAAAGAGTTATAGAGGTTTGAAATTTGGACGTATTTATAAACAACGAAAATTTAACCTTCTATATCTAAATAACTATCATCTCTAAAACATTACCATTTATTCCAGTTATAGAGTAATGAATTCTCTACAACTGGGTAAAGAAATCATTGAATTCTAATAAATAGAAAAAGAGTTACAGAGGTTTGAAATTTGGACATATTTGTAAACAACCAAAATTTAACCTTTTATATCTCATTAACTATTATCACTAAACAATTGCCATTTATTCCAGTTATAGAGTAATGAATTCTCTACAACTGGGTAAAGAAATCATTGAATTCTAATGAATAGAAAAAGAGTTATAGAGGTTTGAAATTTGGACGTATTTGTAAACAACCAAAATTTAACCTTCTATATCTCATTAACTATTATCACTAAAACATTGCCATTTATCCAGTTATAGAGCTAAGTTTTCTCTACAATTAAGTAAAGAAATCATTGAATTCTAATAAATAGAAAGAGAGTTATAGAGATTTGAAATTTGGACGTATTTATAAACAACGAAAATTTAACCTTCTATATCTCAATAACTATCATCTCTAAAACATTACCATTTATTCCAGTTATAGAGCTAAGTTTTCTCTACAATTAAGTAAAGAAATCATTGAATTTTAATGAATAGAAAGAGAGTTAGGAGGGTTTGAAATTTGGACGTATTTGCAAACTTCAAAATTTTAACCTTCTATATCTCATTAACTATTATCACTAAAACAACGCCAATAATACCAGTCATAAAGTAATGAATTCTCTACAAATGAGTAAAGAAATCATTGAATTCTGATGAACCTGAAGAGAGTTATAGAGGTTTGAAATTTGGACGTATTTGCAAACCACAAAAATTTAACCTTCTATATCTCAATAACTATCATCTCTAAAACATTACCATTTATTCCAGTTATAGAGCTAAGTTTTCTCTACAATTAAGTAAAGAAAACATTGAATTTTAATGAATAGAAAGACTGTTACAGAGGTTTGAAATTTGGACGTATTTGTAAACAACCAAAATTTAACCTTCTATATCTCATTAACTATTATCACTAAAACATTGCCATTTCTTCCAGTTATAGAGTAATGTATTCTCTACAACTGGGTAAAGAAATCATTGAATTCTAATGAATAGAAAAAGAGTTATAGAGGTTTGAAATTTGGACGTATTTGTAAACAACCAAAATTTAACCTTCTATATCTCATTAACTATTATCACTAAAACATTGCCATTTATTCCAGTTATAGAGCCATGTATTCTCTACATTTCGGTATTGAATTCATTAGAATCGGAACAAAAGGAAGGGTGTTATAGAGGTTGGAAATTTGATTGACTTACATAACTTTGAAAATTTACTCTTCTATTTAAAAAAGTTTTAAAACTAAGATCTTACACTTTACAAAGTTTATAAAGTGAACATGAACTTGGAACTTGTTACAGATTCATTGTATCTCTATACAAATATAGACAATAACAATAAAATAACAAATTTCACGAAATAGAATAATTTTTACGAAGTGGTACAATTTAGCATGATTGGTACTACCACTAAGTGGTACGGTGAGCCAAAAAAAAGATTGGAAAACGCTGGTCTAGTACATTAATCTAATCTAAACTTGATCTTTAAGAAAACTTCAATGTTAACTTTCAATGATCTTTCAAGAAAACGATAATGTTAATTTATCAACAATTAATTAAAAATCTAACGACTAAATAACATTAAACAACCAACCAACCTTGTGAACTGCAGCATGAAACCATTGCAGCATGGCTTCTTTATAGCCACACCAATCATACGTTGCACCAAAGCCATGATTCTAGCCAGCGATCTAGGGCCTTAGTGTTTGTACCAAAGGATATACGCCAGAAGGAAGTGATTTGTTTTCCCGGAAGTGATTGTGTTTGTTTGTGCGCGCATTCACATACGATATTTGTATAATCGGTGACGATATTTTAACATGATCACTAAGGATTTAGAATTTTGAATGAAATTTATGAAAATATTAAAATTTCTTTCTAACATCAAACCCCACGGTCTTTCCGGCGGAAATCGACTGAAAACTATTAGAAATTTGAACACTTTGTTTTCCGGATGAACATTAAAAACAAAAAAAAAAGGGAAGTTTCTGTTTTAAAAGATTTTTTTTGTGTGTTTAGTTATTTTTTATAAAAAAAAAAGGGTTAAAAACATGTGGGTTATCATTTATTTAATGCCAAATGTATATTTTAAAAAATTAAATATTGGTTTAAACTATCCCAATTGGGACCCTAAAATCCAGCAGAAAAGTAGGGGCTACTTTTAAACATAATTTCTTGGTTGGTTCCCTAATTGGACAATCTGGATTAAGCCCTAAACAAAATGGCCAATCCATACTTTGCAGTTTTGCTGACTCAGGGATTTTTTTAAAAAAAACATCCTTGCTCCTTATAGTAGGATAGTTATGGTGTAAGAAGGCTGGGCTAGTTCATCATCTTTTTGGTCTGTGGTGCTCACTTTCTTGGGTTGAATCCAATGAATCCAATCTTGGGTTGGATCCAATGAATCCATTGGATGGCTTTAGCCCTAGAATTGGATTTCCTACTACCGTCCACGATGAATTCTATTTCATTGGTGGTGGGGGGAGCCTCAGAGCGGTTTCGGATAGCCTAGGCTAGGGCAACGTTTCCCAACCTTTTTTGACTTGGTAGTACATCATGCTAAAATTTGACCACTTCGAAAAATATGATTGTATTTCGTGTAAATTTGTCATTCCCGAGTGTGTTATTTTATTATTATTATCTTTATTTGTATAGAGATAACAATGTATCTGTTACAAAGGAGTTCCAAGTTCATGTTCACTTTATAAACTTTGTAAAGTGTAACATCTTAGTTTTAATACTTTTTTTAAATAATTAAAAATTATGTACATATTTTTCTCTTCAAAATTATTAATTAATTTACAAAGTTCTTCTTTAAGGATTATTATATTTGTGCCCAAAATATTCTAAAATTAATTTCTTTTAAGCATTCAACTGTCTCTGTAAGTACCAATTAAATTTAATGTTGCTTGGATAGAGCTTACTCATTACAATCCAGTCTCTTCAAGCAGATTATTGTACATAGTTATCATTTAAGTTCTGTCACATGATAATTCTATTAAATTTTCTTTATCTTTTTATCGATAATGATGTAGCTTTTCCTAAATTTTACTTTATAGGAGGGGGTTTTGAAATCCAATTATCATTTGTGTTTTCAGGTTTTGGGAAAATACTCCATGAAAGACTAATTTTAATCCTGTTAAATGTGCTATTATATTTTCTCGTATATCTTGAGGCAGACTAACCTTATTACTCTGTACATATTAATAACTTTACTGTATAATATTATTAATTAAAATAATTTTTATGAATTTTATAGGAAAAAACGTATCTATATTTTTATGATTTAATTTTATGTCCGCCATTACTGATTATTTTTCGCGTACCACCAACCAGCAACTCGCGTATCGCCAGTTCTTTCAATAAAATTATGTAGCGTGCAGGAAAAATAAAAAATAAATAAAATATCCTAATTTGATACTGTCTATCTAAATAGGAGCCCATTTAACAAGAAATGGTTCGGCAAAAGTCCGACAGATAGCTACACTAACAAAAACACTACCAACATTTATAAGTAATCTACTCTTTACAGCGTATTTTCTGCAACAATTACTGTAGATTAGTAATAACTTATACTTTTATTAATGAGAAAATTCTTAGAAAAAGGAAAAATTTAGATTATAGTGATTATATTGTTGGTGGTATTTTCCAGGCTAGTAAAGAAAACTAGTTACTAGTTAATTCATTCATTTACGAGGGTCGTTTGAAAAGTCCGTGCAAAGTCAGAGAGATAGCACCACTGGCGCGTATCGAGGTTATGTTTAGTTAGTAGCATCTCTTGGAAGAACACACACCAAGTTTCAGCCAGATCGGTCTATTTCTTTGTGTTTGGCATTCGTTTGAATCGAGGAAGTCGAGTGATTTCCAAAAAATGGACGAAAAAGAATTTCGTGTGTTGATTAAACACTACTTTATGAAAGGCAAAACGCCTCAGGAGACTAAAGAGAAGCTTGATAAACATTATGGTGACTCTGCACCTTCGATTAGAACAGTTTATAAGTGGTTTCAAAATTTTCAGAGTGGCCATATGGGCACAAGTGACGCTGAACGTTCTGGACGCCCTGTTGAGGTTACTACTCCTGAAATCATTGATAAAATCCATGATATGGTGATGGATGACAGAAGAGTGAAGGTGCGTGAGATTGCTAGTGCTGTGGGCATCTCGAATGAACGGGTACATAATATTTTGCATCAACATTTGGGACATGACAAAGCTATCCGCAAGATGGGGGTGCCGCGATTGCTCACGCTTGACCAAAAACGAAATCGTGTGAAGTGTTGCAAGGACGGTTTGCAGCTGTTCCAGAAGAATCCGCAGGACTTTTAAGCGTCGTTTCGTCACTGTGGATGAAACATGGATACATCACTACACTCCTGAGACCAAAGAACAATCTAAACAATGGGTTACCAAGGGGGAATCTGCGCCAAAAAAGGCGAAGACCATTCCTTCGGCCGGAAAGATTATGGCGACTGTCTTTTGGGATTCGCAAGGAATAATCCTCATCGAGTATCTGGAAAAGGGTAAAACTATTACAGGTGCATATTATTCATCGTTATTGGACCGTTTGAAAACCGAGCTGCAAGAAAAACGCCCACGATTAGCCCACAAAAAAGTCCTTTTCCATCACGACAACGCACCAGCTCACAACTCAGCAGTTGTGGTCGCAAAATTAATGGAAATAGAGTTCCAACTCGTTTCACATCCCCCCTATTCTCCAGACTTGGCACCCTCGGACTACTATTTGTTCCCCAATATGAAGTAAATGGCTGGCGGGAAAAAGATTTTATTCAAACGAGGAGGTGATTGCAGAAACGAATGGCTATTTTTCAGACTTGGACAAATCCTATTATTCGGAAGGGATCAACAAACTAGAGCAGCGTTGGACGAAGTTTATAAGCCTAAAAGGAGACTATGTTGAAAAATAAAAAAGGTTTACCCCAAAAAATTAAGTAGTTTTTATTTTTGCACGGACTTTTCAAACGACCCTCGTAGATAAAACTTGAAGAAAAATTATTATAAAATACATTTCCGCCAGTAACAACATTATTACGATCTTTTTGCGAGAATCTGGTTCTCGAGTTATTGTTGGGAGATTTTTAATTTTATTTTTATTTATTTATTTTAATTTAAAAAACATTTATGAGTTGGTAATTTTCTCGTACAATATTTTGTGTGGTAGACCTGTTGTATAATTGACACAGAGTTTCCCCTTCGTTTTCATGGTTTGGTAAAGTCCCAGAACTGAGGAATGGTTATTATATTTTGTAAGGTGGAAATAAAATTTTTGTTGCAGCCTTCGGAAGTGGTATTGTGAAGATTAGTAGTGGACAAGGTGTAAGTATTGTTAGTCCATATTAACATTTGGAATTCGTATTTTTAAAAACCTAGTACAAGTAAGGCCCTTTCTAAAAACTATTATTACCAATATTTCTATAACGCTTAGCCCGATTTTGATAAAATTTAGCACGAAGAAACGGTTAAAGCTCCTCTACGTGGCTGTGAAGTGCCATCATGCTCTTTACACCTATTAAAAGAAAGTACTACAATCGTTAAAATTATTAATGAGTGAACCGATTTACATCAATGAATTGTCGTTCGATTCAAAATCTTTGCCTCTTTTGCCTTTGAAGGAGAAGTATTGTAAACGCAGTTTATTTTTCTTGCTCCTCTTAAAAGGAAGTTCTGAAATCGCAGTTTAATTTTGCTATTTACGCACAAATACCTTCCTATTTTATTCAAAACGGTTTCTCAAAAAAATTGTTATTGAAAATGGTTTAGGGACGACCGCAACTATAATCATTCTTTACAATGATCTCTCCGGTGGTAGTTACGGTTCCGACTTAACACCTTTTCAGGTTATAATGATAGAATTGCTTATTCCAATATTTACAGAAAAGTCTATTTGCTTGCACAAAAAGTGTTGGATATTATATTTTCTTTTATGGAAGGAGAGGGGCACCACATTTCTACATCACCAGTTCAAAATGTCCCGCCCTACCGACCTCTGCAAGTTTGTGACTTTTTTTATTTTTTGTTTAATCGCAGAGAAGGGGAAAGTGGGTTCGAACCTACTTCATTAAGAAGCGCAACAAACCCCGAATATTTTGTTCAAACGTCCCTAAACCCATCACCACTTTGGGAGTACAACATCCCCTGAACTGAGTCATTCTCAGAACCTTTGAACTAGATTTCAGAGTGGTTTAAAAGAGAAAGTAATGCAGTAGTCGAGAGAGAAATAACTGATAGAAGGTAGATTCAGAGCAAAGTAATATCATTTCTTTCTACTTTATATTGGGTTCAAAGCTACCCCACCAGTGGGGGCAGATATTAACATTTGACGCAAAATTTTTAACTTAAAAAAATATAGTTATGTATGTAAAGTACCAACTGTTTATTGATCGTAGATCTGTTAAGAAGACTTGAAAGTTGTAGAAAACAAAATAAAAAGGTTCAATAATACAGATTCTGTGCGCACTCTGTGTTACAGAAAATGTAAATTCTGTTCAAATGTGGCCCCCCTCTCTCACACCTACAACACGAAATCCGTTGAATGAATTTGTAGGTTTCTGATGAACGAAGAGACGTTCAGTGAATTAATTTTCTTTTTTTTCTTTTTTGATAATGTCTTTAGTGGTTTGGTCAGCCGTTTAGACTAGATGTTATCCAAATTTGACAGGTGTATGTCCTAGAATAGGTTTTAGTTAGTGACTTCTATGTTGTTGTTAGTGTTTTTATGTAAGTGGTTGTAACTGTCTTAGTTGCGTGATGATTGTTGCCGGTTTGGTGTTGATTTGGTTGACATCCAGAGTTACGTACGTCGAGCTGGGGCAAACTTCAAGGCTAATACTTGGTTTAATAAAAATAAAATTTGAATAAAACACCTAAGCTTTTCCGTAATTTACTAAATGGCTGAAATTACAAAATAGAATATGAATGAAATGTAGGGTTACTGGCTGATTTACGTATACACTTTTTGTCGTTTTATCTTACTTGAACGTTTATTTATACTTTTTTTTTTTAATGAGATAAGCTCAATTATATCAACAGTTGTATGATATATAATGCGTAAACCATAATCATGGAACAATCAGGAAGCTATTAATTTACCAGCTGATTTAACAAATAAAACATCTGTACCAAAAAAGAGCTCTTTAAAAATAGAAATCAGCTGATTACAAAGAGACGCCCATTTACAAAAATATAAATAAAACTAGAAATCTGATAAAGAACACGACAATATTGTATACCAAAAATAATTATCAAGTCTAAATAGCTTTTCTTTTCTTTTTCTTTTTGTAAATAAATAAAAATCTGACGTCATTATAAATAAAAATCTGACGTCACTAAATTTTCCTTAAAATTACAGTTTGTCCCAAGAGTAAGACAGTTCAATTTCAATGTTACATAAGTTTATCTGTAATAAAAATATACTACTGTTGAAGGAAAGGTGACGCGTTACAGTTCCAACAGAACCTCGCTTTATTCTCTCGTGAGTAATTTCCGGTCCAAACAGTAAGGATGATGGTGATGATACACGCTAAGTTCTCGTTCTCTGAAAAAATTATTTGGTCTTCCGATATGTACTCCTAATTATATGTTGGACATTGAAACTTCCCTGGAACCCGTTGTTCTTTATACTCTCCGTCTGCATATTAGATACGTTTTAAGGGTGCTCTCTTTTCCCTCATTTCGTTTGCCGAGGATTGTTGCCTTAGAGATAGTGAAGCGCAAAGCTTTGTGGTTTAAACAGTGGATTACTTTTGCGAGTAACCATTCGTTGGAATTTAGCGCGTCTCTGCAAAATTTGTCAAGTTGGGGGGGGGCAACTTTCTGCACTCCTATTGAAAATGAGGACAGATCTTCGGGGAGTTTCTGTGAGGCGTGCTCTGAACGCAGAACATTTTTTGCTCTATAAGACGCTTTTAGATGCTGACGCAGAATTCTGCATATCCAAAGTGGGCAGTTCTGATTTGAATATGTATGAGCTACGTTGGCTATTCAAATTAAGGGGGGGAATTAGTTTATTTGAATTTCTCTCCCTGGGAAAAAAGAGACTCTCTCAAAGAAAGTTGTTCTTTGTGTACTCTAAATGAGCGGGAAGACCTCTATCATTTTTTGTGCCTTTGCCCCTATATTAGCGGAGTTCCGGCGTAATATTTTTGGGCTAGATACCTTTACTGCACCATTCATTGTTAATTGTCTAACTAATAGTGCTCAGTGTAAACCTTTAACCCTCCAGTAGTCGCTTGTTCCTAAAGGGTGCATGTTTTTTTTTCTAATTTGAAAAAAAAGTGGGGACGTAAGCTAAAAGAACTACCCTCCGCGAATCTTCCTATCCCCACTCTTTGTACATGTCAGTGTGTTTTTAAAGTTGTTAGTGATCGCGTTAGTTGCAAATTTTGTGAAAATTTCCTCTTGGGTGCATTGCGACTATTAAAGTAAGTACATTAATTTTTTAATTTTGCATGTTTTTCTTGCTACATGTATTTATTACTTACTTTATAACTGAAAAACCACAATACTATATTGATAAATTGATAAATATTGATAAATCATATTTACAGGCAATGGAATAATGGAAATGAAATAAAAAACCGGAGATATTTTCTTCGCCAATTGTCAAAAGATCTTGTGAAAGAGTGCATGATAAGGCGTTGCAATTCAAAAATAGGTCTACCTACAAATCTCAGAAACAGGTTGTTAGAAATAACAAACCAACCGCGTCAATATGAAACAGTGTCACCCATATAGGGTGCGTTCCACTTGGCGACCACAACGACCACGACCACGACCGCGATTTTGGCCGTTCCACTTGCTTGTGGGCGTTGCGATCGAAAACCCAAGTGGAACGGACTGTGGGCGTTTTAACCGTTCATGTAAACATTACATATGGCGGCTTCGAAAATAAGTTAGAATAAACTTTATTAATTATTGGTAAAGTTGACTTATATTAAAAAAATATATATAATTCAATTTTTTATATTACATTTTAGTGGAGTATTTATAAAATTTACGTTTAAATAAAATTAAAGTGTCTTTTGTGGCATATTTATTAATAATGCTTTAGAAAGTTCTTTATCTAGTTCCGATGAAGAGTGGAATGCAATTTTACAAAATCGCAATGATAAAAAGCGAAAACTTAGGCCACGTATTATTAGCTATCAGAGTAATTGATCTTTTTTCAAATGAAGAATTTAAAAGTTATTTCAGGTAAATGATTTTGTGTTATTTAGTGATTTGGTATGTAAAGGGATAAGTAATTATTTATTTATTTATTTTTTGTAGACTTTCGAGAAACACATTCTATTATTTACATGAAATAATACTTTCATTTACATGAGATAATTTTTTCGGTCGCCATATTTTGTTTTAAAAATTGCGCCAACTCTGAACGCCCACTTCGACCCAGCTTTTAAGGTGGGGCGTTGTGGTCGTTGTGTGGGCGAAAATAATGACGTCATTAGTGACGTTTTCGCCACGACCACAACGACCGCGGTCGCCAAGTGGAACGCCTGAAAGTATGTTTTGGTCGTTGTGGTCGCCAAGTGGAACGCACCCATCGTCGGTTGTAAACGAAAAAGGCCACAAAAGAAAATGGTGTCAGCCTTGTTTAGCTGAGAAACAAAGAAAAAACACGAGATTTTCTTGTGAAGATTGCGGGGTATATTTATGTTTAGGCCATGTACAAATTATGTGTACTCATTGTCTAAATAATAATACCAATAAAAAGAAAAAAAAAGTTATATTTCTGAGACGGAATAATAAAATTTGTGATGATTAAGACTATTTTTTTTAAAAAAAACTGTTTAAATATGTTATATTTGATGTTTGTTTGTTCAAGTGTTTTTAAATAAATTCCGTTCATTATGTCAATTTAGTCTTATTTATGTGCCTGCCAAACAGTTTTTAAATTAATATCCAAAAAAAAAGAGTTTAGAGAATCTGTCGAAAAAACTACACCTCACAGGTGCACGGCGACATATTAGTATATAAAATGCATGCGACTAACGGAGGGTTAATAAGGTTCGTGGAATGTGCCTGGAAGTACAGGCATGAGTTAATTAGTGCTTTGTAATTTTTGAGGTGATAAGAGCGATTATTATGTAAAACATAAAGAAGGAAATTATTTTAAGTTGGTTGTCTTGTACGAGGGGGTACCCAAAAATAACCGGAATTGCGTTGCCGCGCATGGAGCTTATGTAGTACGCATTTCTGCCGCTAGACGTGTATAGCGCAATTCCTTGCCAGTTCAGTCCTGCCTGTGTTGTCTGCCTGGCTTGTTCTGTTCATCTGCAGTGATTGTTTTTACCAGCGCTGTTTTGTCCTTTTTTCGTTTTTTATGATGGCAAGTTTAAGTGAACAACGTGCAGCTCTGAAATTTTGTTTTCTACTCGGCAAAAATGCTGCTGAAAGTGTTTTAATGTTGAAAACAGCTTACAAAGATGACGCTATGGGAAAAACTCAAGTATACGAGTGGTTTACTCGGTTTAAAAATGGCGACATGTCGATTGATGACAAACCTCGTTCTGGACGTCCATCAACTGCCCGAATCGACGAAAATGTTGAAAAAATTCGAGAGCTGGTGTTAACAGACCGTCGACAGACAATTGATCAACTGTCAGAGAGTAGTGGGTTATCTTGGAGCTCGGTTCAGCGAATTTTAACGGAAGATTTGGGGATGAAAAGGGTTGCTGCCAAGTTTGTTCCTCGAGTTCTGACTGACAATCAAAAAGAACATCGAGTTGAAACATGTCGTGCTTTGAAACAACAGCTTGAAACTGATCCAGACTTTCTGTCAAAGGTCATTACTGGAGATGAGTCATGGTGCTATGGTTATGACCCAGAAACAAAGCAACAGTCGAGCCAATGGAAGACGTCATCTTCACGCCGACCAAAAAAATGTCGTCAAGTCAAGTCAAACATCAAAACAATGCTGATTTGCTTTTTTGATGCCAAAAGCGTAGTCCATTCAGAGTTTGTCCCCCCCCAGGTCAGACCGTCAATCAAACCTTGTATTTGGAAGTTTTGAAAAGATTGCGCAATAGTGTTCGCCAAAAAAGACCCGATTTGTGGCAAACAGGAGACTGGTTCTTCCACCACGACAATGCACCTGCACACACAGCCATCTCTGTTACACAGTTTTTGGCTAAAAATGGCATGGTTCCGCTGCCCCACGCACCTTACTCGCCTGACCTGGCTCCGTGCGACTTTTTCTTATTTCCACGCATGAAAAAGGGCATGAAAGGTCACCGATTTGACAACATTGAAGAGGTCAAGAAAAAAACGAAGAAGGAGCTGTCAGCCATTTCTAAAGATGACTACAAAAAATGTTTCGAACAGTGGAAGCACCGGTGGGACAAATGTATTAGTTGTAATGGAGAGTATTTTGAAGGGGATAAGGTTGTTCTGTAAAAAATTTGTAAATAAATAGCTTTTAAAAAATAATTCCGGTTTTTTTTGGGTACCCCCTCGTATTAAGAAGTATTTTCATTTTTTTTATATCTTTTATTTTTATTTTTTTTTTTGTTTATTTATTTTTTATTTGTCTACTTTCTTGTCCTATCATTATTTTAGTTTATATTTTAATATGTTGATTTTGTTTTATTTCACTAATTTTTTAAAATTTATTTGAATTGTGTATAGTGTTTATATAAACCAAACTCTCGCAGACGGATTTATCCATTGCTATTATAATATTCAAACATATCTATGTAATTTCTTTTTCTGTTCAAATAAATATTATTTACTACTAAGTTCTCGTTCAAATAAATAAGTTATTGATTAAACTGCCCCCCAAAAAAAAGTTTCAGTAAACATTCACAGGACTTCCGATGTGCGCTGATATTCTTTCTATAACGGAAGTCAGGTTTTATAATTTTCAGGTGTTAAAATCGTACCATTCCTAAAATAGTACTTTAGAGGATGAACTTATGTTACTTCCTCTTTAAGAATATCCCGCTTAAAAAAAAAAAAAAAAACGTTTCCTTGGATAAAACTCAGAAATAGTGCTGCACGAGACCGAGGCGAGGCGAGACTTTATGCAGTCTCGATCTCGGTCTCGGTTTCGGTCGCTCAAGTCTCGGTCTCGGTTTTTTTGAATTTTTGTTTACGTGAAATAAAAAATACACCTCCCAACAAACTTGCCGCTCCATTAGTTACGGCTGTTGGTGAAGATAAAGAATCTGATGATTCACCTTTTGACGACGACGACGACTGCATCAATATTTTTGCACCATTTGCTCAAAAATCAGCAAATATCACCGACATGGAATTCCTTCAAAAATTTGTCTAGAATGGCAAAAGATATTTTTAGTATCTAGGCAACTTCAGTGCCATCGGAAAGATTATTTTCGCAAGCTGCGATGATAATGACCAATAGAAGATCTTCTCTAACTTCTGACTCAGTAAAAGCTCTTTCATGTATCAATGCTTGGGCAAAGAGTATCTTAAAAACGAAAATTTGTGGCAATATTTTTAAGGTGCATAGATAGTCTTTTTTTTCAAATTCACTAATTCTAAAATTCTAAAATATAATTCAAATAATATCAAAGTTCAAAGTATTAGATTATTAATAGTGAAATTTATGAAATTGAATAAATGAATGATATGAATAGTGAAATTTAGTGAATTTATGTAAAAATTAGGTAATTCGAAGGGGGCCGCCACGGTAGCCGAGCGGTGCGAGACCTGCGAAGCTAATGTGTATTGTGGTACTGGGTTCGATTCCCGGTCTTAGGCCTTGGATTTTATTTAATGGTTAATATGAGAAATTTACAGTAAAGTATGTTTGCTAGTCGCCTCCGTCCGCGACACCTAATTGGTAGTTGTACGTAAAGCCCCGCCTGAAAAAATACGCGATTACTTTACTTTGCTTACTTTATTTATGTTATTCGAAGTCAAATAGATGTAGTAATATTGAGCATATATAATAAAATCGTATCTTTTAATAATTAATTCAATACTCGTAATGATTATTTATTAATAAAGAACACAATTTTATAATTTTGTAGCTAAAAATTAATATTTGAAAAACCGAGACGAGACCGAGATTTCTCGACGAGATAAATATCATGTCTCGATCTCGGTCTCGGTACCGAATGATTCGTTCATTTGCTTTGAGTTAATTTTATGCACATGCAAATGAACGAATCATTTGCATGTGCATAAAATTAACTCAGTTTGCCATTTTCCGCTAAAAGAAAAATCACATAACATATTATTTTATCAAAGTGGGACAATCAATGGGATATATTTTAAATCAGCGTGGTACCACTGGTGGTACAACTGGTGGTACGCGACTTGCTGGACTTGCTGGTTGGTTGGTGGTATACGAAAAATAATCAATAATGGCGGACATAAAAAATATTAAAAAAAAAAAAAAAAATTAAATCATAAAAATATAAAAACATTTTTTCCAATAGTTCATAAAAATTATTTTAATTAATAATATTATACAGTAAAGTTGTTAATATGTATGTACACAGTAATAAGGTTAGTCTATCTCAAGATATATGAGAAAATATAATAGCACATTTAACAGGTTTAAAATTAGTCTTTCATGGAGTATTTTCCCAACACCTGAAAACACAAATGATAATTGGATTTCAAAACCCTCTTCTAAAAAGAAAATTTAGGAAAAGCCACATCATTATCCAATAAAAGATAAAGAAAATCTAATAGAATTATCATGTGACAGAATTTAAATGATAACTATGTAAAGATCTGCTTAAAGAGACTAGATTGTAATGAGTAAGCTCTATCCAAGCAACATTAAATTTAATTGGTACTTACAGAGGTAGTTTGAATGCTTAAAAGAAATTAATTTAGAAGATTTGGGTACAAATATAATAATCCTAAAGAAGAACTTTGTAAATTAATTAATAATTTTGAAGAGAAAAATATGTACGCAATTTTTAATTATTTAAAAAAAGTTTTAAAACTAAGATCTTACAAAAGTTTATAAAGTGAACATGAACTTTGGACTCCTTTGTAACAGATACATTGGTATCTCTATACTAATAAAGATAATTATAATAAAATAACACACTCGGAATAACAAATTTCACGAAATACCATCATTTTTACGAAGTGGTAAAATTTTAGCATGATGTACTACCACCAAGTGGTACGCGAGTCAAAAAAGGTTGGGAACTGCTGCATTAAATCATTGATTTAACATAAATATAAGCACATGCAACTAATTTAAGTACGAGTACATGCAACATAGAGGGTATATTAAAAAATAAACAAAACAAAAAATCTGGGACCAGGAGGGACAAAAAAAACTGATCCGCACCACCTCATGGTATCTCCAAAATATTTACGCGGATTTAGACAGATATCCTCAGGGATTGAGGTAAGCTGTGAAATCATTAATTTTATCTTTTTGCCTTGGGTTTTGGTGGGATGGTCAAAAGGGGGTTATACTTTTAAGGATAATTGTTTTTGGGAGTTCTAGGAGTAGTTCTCCTTGCCGCTCGCTCTTTCTAGGATATCCTAGAGCAGATCCTAGGTAGTTTAGGAAGACCATCCACTCTAAGATCGTAAAGTGATAGTACCAGACTTTCTGTACTTCTAAAGAACCAAAAAAAAAATTACACACAAGACGCCATATTTGAGATGATATCCGGACATCATCGGATAATGTCGGGTGAGTGTTCGCACTCAAATAGAATTCATTGAAAATAGGCCGCGATCACGTGACCATCTATATCGAGCAATTGATGGCAATTAATTTGTACCAAACATCAAAGAAACAATAGTTACGTATCGATCAGTAGAGAGTGAATATTTGGTATAAAAGAAAAAAAGAGCACGATATAAAAACTAATCGATGATAAAGTATAAAAGTTCGTGCAACAAAGTATTAGCCGAGTAGACAGGAAGTACGTCATGAGGGCCGTAGTAAAGGTTCGCGTTTGTGTACCACTTGTACCGCCTCCAGCCGTCATACAATCTTTTTTTTTTTTTTACTTAAAAAATTATTACACTTCAATTTTTTTAAAAGTAATATTTTTGACAAAATCGATACAAAATATAAAAAAAATTATTTGCTTTGAAATTGAATACATGGTTTATATCAAGTTGAAGGATAATCGATGAAGTCTTTTACGAAAATATCTGTTAAAAAAAAATTATAATAATAAATAAATAGGTTCTATATATAGTTACACTTCCAGGCGCCACGGTAGCCGAGCGATTAAGGGACTAGACCCGCAATGCTAAGATGTATTGTTGGTTTAGTGGGTTCGATTCCCGGTGTCTAGGTTTAGGATTTTATTTAATGGTTAATATGAAAAATTTATAGTAAAGTATGTTAGGCGGTTAAGAGACTAGACCCGCAATGCTTAGATGTATTGTTGGTTTAGTGGGTACGATTCCCGGTGTCTAGGTTTTGGATTTTATTTAATGGTTAATATGAGAAATTTATAGTAAAGTATGTTAGGCGGTTAAGGGACTAGACCCGCAATGCTAAGATGTATTGTTGGTTTAGTGGGTACGATTCCCGGTGTCTAGGTTTTGGATTTTATTTAATGGTTAATATGAGAAATTTATAGTAAAGTATGTTAGGCGGTTAAGAGACTAGACCCGCAATGCTAAGATGTATTGTTGGTTTAGTGGGTTCGATTCTGTCGGTACTAAGCCTTGGATTTTATTTAATGGTAAATATGAGAAATTAACAGTAAAGTATGTTTGCTAGTCGCCTCCGTCCACGGCACCTAATTGGTAGTTGGACGTAAAGCCCGCCTGAAAAAATAGGCAATTACTTTACTTACTTTATAGCTACACTTACGGTTGGCTGATTTCATCTAAAAGATGATCCAAATACTAAATTTGAACTTGGTGAAGAATTATGACGACATAACTTCATGGACAAAACTTTTTTTATTGGACTAAGGGGATCTGAAAAAGGATATTTCTGAGGGGAAATTCTAAACAGGAAATTTTCCACGATCGCGATACTTCCTCTAAGAGAGAGAGAGTGAGAGAGAGAGAGAAAATCGTTTTTTCCTCAAGTTGTAAACCACTTCAAAAAAGTAGAGGTCAATTGCTTTGTAAAATAAGCATTCATTGACAATACTAATCGATCAACAATCAAAAATCGATAAACCTGACTAAATAAAAAATTTAAAAATAAAAGGAGAGCAATTATAATTTATCAGTAATTGTCAGCAAAAAATGGATCCAATCCTGGGTCTAAATTTTATATTTGATTAATACAACCAAGTGAAAAATTAAGGAAAATAGAGAATTTTCACACTTTGATAACAGATGAGACTTTTATAAATAAATAGAGATAATTGGACAAGGAAAATTCCACAAAATATTCCACAAATAGTGAGGCGGGGATCCCCAGGAAATGACGTAACCAACCGGGCAACAGGTTATCAAGTTAAAATAATGATGCTCTACCCAAATATGCAACATCCTGACTAAGTTGCAATTTATATTACTTTGTAAACTTAAAGAATTTTTTTTTTAGTAAAATTCAATGTAGACCAATCACAAATGCATTCAGTAAGTTATGCAACAGTTTTTCATTTAAACTTGAGGTAACAGTTATGAATTAAATAAATATTGTATATATTTATTGACTCATTATGTATATATCAGCTAAGTGGCTTAGCGTATCAGCATTTCCACGCAGAGATCCTGGGTTCGAATTCAGCTGCGATCCCTTAGATTTTCACTTCACCAAAATATACGACCTATCATATGAGTCAGGCCTATCAAATGTGTGTACATTTATTAAAACAAGTCTACCAAAACTAAAAAAAAAAAGAGAACTTTTCCCTAATTAAGTGAAAATAAAGCAAGAAAATAAGCTCGTCCAGGAAGACAGAAAAATGTTCCAAATTAAAAAAGCTCCATGAGTGAAAAAAAGACCGTAAAAAAAATAAAACTTCCTAGATAAGACAATAACAGGAGCCTCACATCTAGCCAATCAACAACGTAAACAATAAAACACTAAATCCAACTTGAGATAATAAGAGTAAACTTCATTTTATATGACTAATGACCTTATTAAAATTTTATTTTTAATTGTTCAGCGACAAATTGTCAGCGACTGATTAAAATACACTTGATACATCGTTCTATATATCAAGACGCATGATTTATTGACTCATTATCAGCTGATACAAAATTAATCCAGCTGAGATAAACATTTCACAGCTGTTTGATTAAAAACAAAAAAAAAAGCAATGTTAAATTAAACAAAATTAATTAAGCTTACATATGTATAAGAAGGCACCATGATAGCCGAGCGGTTAAGATACTAGACCCGCATAGCTGAGATGTATTGTTGGTTTAGTGGGTTCCATTCTCTCGGTACTAAGCCTCGGATTTTATTTAAATGATTAATATGAGAAATTTAAAGTAAATTATTTTAGGCGGTTAAGAGACTAGACCCGCAATGCTAAGATGTATTGTTGGTTTAGTAGGTTCGATTCTCTCGGTACTAAGCCTTGGATTTTATTTAAATGGTTAATATGAGAAATTAATAGTAAAGTATGTTAGGCGGTTAAGAGACTAGAACCGTAATGCTAAGATGTATTGTTGGTTTAGTGGGTTCGACTCCCCCTGTCTAGGCTTTGGATTTTATTTAATGGTTAATATGAGAAATTTATGGTAAAGTATGTTTGTTGGCACCTCACACTAGGACACCTAATTTGGTAGTTGGACGTTAAAGCCTGTCTGAATAATTAAGGTATTACTTTCATATACGAAACAATCGAAAGCAAAAAATAAAATATTTATTCTTAGTTTTAAGTATTTTAGTTTTAATTTCAATTGAATATGGAATTAAGGCAAGGTCGTTAAGACCTTCGATTAGTCCTAGGCCCACTTACATGAAGTTGACATCGAATCAAACTTTATGCCTTGAAAAAAAAAACAACTGTGAACATTCACTAGCACTTCTCTTTTCGCAAATAAAGTAATTATTTTTTTTTTTTTAAATTGGAATTTGTACCGAACAAATAGTCATCATCTATATACAATTAAGAGAAATAAATTTTAATATTAATAAAATGCGCTTACCTCTTATTCCTTCTTCCTCAATTCAAAAAAAAAAGAAAACAAAAATGAAAAAGAAAACAAAACGGAAAAGGTAGAGCGGCTTCAATCCTAGACGAATCCCACCTTGCGAACTACACTTGACTGAGATTGAGGTTGTAGTTGTTGACTAGTCCGCACGTAAACTAGAAATAGAGAAAAATACACGGGTTAATAGCGCTAGTATACTGAGGGAGTAAACACAGAAAATAGTGGGGAGCGATTTATGAGGTCACTATTCAAGAATCACGCTCAACATTAGTGCAAAACTACACAGACTTGACGTCAAATTAAAATTAGTAATAATGGAAATATTTCTTTTTGAGGTCAAATACTTGACAAGCTAAGATATATATATTATATATATGTTGTTTACTATAATATTCTGAGGTCTTTTAAAATTGAACAACCTTGGCCCTTACCGATAAGAACCTAATCAATTTAGGTCTACTGCGAAGGTTGCAAAAATTTTGTTTTTTAATGGCCTAATATAATTTTTATAATTATATCATAAAATTAATAATTACAAAGTAGATAATCTTCATTTTAATTCAATTAAGTATTAAAAAAGACCAGAAAATAAAAGAAAGTAACTACGATCTAGCAGAATTTGGAATATTTGTGTTCAAAATAAATCTAAAGAATTTATTTTAATTAATTTTGAGAAAAAAAACACCTGTATGTTACACAGGTAAACGTTTGTTTTATAAAAAACAAACAAGTAAAGGCACTTACGAGCCGCCACGATAGCCGAGGTGGTTAAGAGACTAGACCCGCAATGCTAAGATGTATTGTTGGTTTAGTGGGTTCGATTCCCCAAGTATAGGCCTTGGATTTTATTTAATGGTTAATATGAGAAATTTATAGTAAAGTATGTTAGGCGGTTAAGAGACTAGACCCGCAATGCTAAGGTGTATTGTTGGTTTAGTGGGTTCGATTCCCCAAGTATAGGCCTTGGATTTTATTTAATGGTTAAATATGAGAAATTTATAGTAAAGTATGTTAGGCGGTTAAGAGACTAGACCCGCAATGCTAAGATGAATTGTTGGTTTAGTGGGTTCGATTCCCCCGGTGTCTAGGTCTTGGATTTTATTTAATGGTTAATATGAGAAATTTACAGTAAAATATGTTTGCTAGTCGCCTCCGTCCACGACCACCTAATTTGGTAATTCGATGTAAAGCTAGCCTGAAAAAATAGGCAATTACTTTACTCATTTTTTTTCTTAGTTTTTTAAAGGCACTTGCGGGTTAAAGATGGAGATACTTCTTCTGAAGTGCCACTATTGTTCATTGTACTGCAATGCTTTCCTGCATAGTAATAATAAGAATCAAAATCGATTGTGTCAGTTTTCGTGTTTAATTTTTTTTTTCGACTTACATGAAATCAAAATCTCTACACTAAATGGATTAAGCCACCTCTGATTATGGATGAAAGTCCATTACAATAAGTTTAAGTGCTACGATTGGTAAAAGCATTTATATTATCAATTAACCAACTTATCGATTATTATTATTTTTACAATTCTCCCCCCCCCCCGAATTCACGTAACACCAACGTTCAGCGAAACACACTCTTCGAGGAATTATTGCCTTAGAAACCAAATGGAAGATAGTTCCACAATTCTACAAATAATCTTCAACATTCGCCAAGGTCTTTAGACACCAGATTAACTTGTATTAAAAATAGAACTGTGATAAGACAGATCTAGGAATCTCTGCTTAAGATACGAGATATCTACAGTTTTTCTGTTCTTTATTTAATTTTAAATATCCTTATCGCTTTTTATCTATTTAATCTTTTTAATTACCTCTGAGCAAAATTTTCAAAAGATAATGGACATACGTAAATATTCAAAGAAGAAATGGTGGCTGATTGTTACAGAGTCCTGAGTCAGGATAAGATAATCGGTAATTCCCCAAGATCAGGGATCTTATCTTCTATAATCCAATAAATTCACAGAATTGAAGGGGGGAATTTACATAATCATTAAAGGGATTAAGAAGTCAAACTATTAAAGTAATACCTATTTTTTTTAGGCAGCCTTTACATCCAACTACCAAATTAGGTGTCGTGGACGGAGGAGACTAGCAAACATACTTTACTATAAATTTCTCATATTAACCATTAAATAAAATCCAAGGCCTAGTCACTGGGGAATCGAACCCACTAAACCAACAATACATCTTAGCATTGCGGGTATAGTCTCTTAACCGCCTAACATACTTTACTATAAATTTATCATATTAAACATTAAATAAAATCCAAGGACTAGACCTGGAGAATCGAACCCACTAAACCAACAATACATCTTAGCATTGCGGGTCTAGTCTCTTAACCGCCTAACATACTTTACTATAAATTTCTCATATTAACCATTAAATAAAATCCAAGGTCTAGACCTGGGGAATCGAACCCACTAAACCAACAATACATCTTAGCATTGCGGGTCTAGTCTCTTAACCGCTCGGCTACCGTGGCGCCTAAGTCAAACTATTATTGCGAAAAAAAAAACTTCACAAGTTGAGTAAAGTGCATTATTTGATAAATTAAGGAATAAGCTTGATCCTTTACATGAAAGATATTGATCATTTAAAAATATGTGGCAGGAGGTTTCCAATTTGTTTGGTAATTAAACGCAACTCTCTCAAAATTACCAAATAATTATTAAACCTTCTTATTTGTAACAGATGTAAAATTATTTTTTAGCCATTTTGTGTATGCTTGAGAACATCTAAAGCTCTTAACATTTGATTTTTCTTAGAAAAATCACTCGGAAAACGACTTATTTTCCGATATTAAGAAAAATACTAGCATTACTGCCTTGGCAATATTTTTAATAGAAAGGGGTTGAAAAAATACATAAAACTGACCTATCGCGTGCTCTTCTTTCTCTTTGATAACAAGTTAAAAAATTGAAATATGATCAATAAATACCAGGTTTTGAAATGGCCTAGCACCTTTAAGATTTTGAAGATATCGTATAGCGGTTTCCGGTTTCTTTCACAACTTTTTATACTCTTTAAAACTGTGTATATGAAAACGGGGGTCAACTGCGAACTTTAAAACTGTGCATATGAAAATGGGGGTCAACTGCGAACTCTCACTTTTGGTCGTGCGTCAGCCGCGTATGCGGGCAGAAATCTCAAATCAAGTCACATATTCTGAAACTAGAGGTGATGGGCAACAAATTTTGCCTCTACCATTTTTTGCTCAGATTAACCGTTTAAGCATGAAATGCATTTGAACCGTCTTAAAATGAACACCCTGTATAGTATATATATACATACATATATACGAAATGAAATAAACTGCACGATATTCTATTAAGAACACAGCAAGAACTGCACGTGACTTGGTCACGTGAGCGGCACGTGATCAGTACATGATCAACTTCCTGCCCACAAAACTCTCTCTCTACATTTACCGCAACCATATAATTAGATGTATATGTGTTTTCCTATGTGGGGCCTACTAGTCACAAATACATGCACACTTGGAATTCTGTGAAAATTAAGGAAAATTAAGGACACGAGGTGGTTAAGAGACTATACCTGTAATGCTAAGATGTATTGTTGGTTTAGTGGGTTTGATTACTGGTGTCTAGGCCTTGGATATTATTTAATGGTTATTATGAGAAATTTATAGTAAAGTATGTTAGGCGGTTAAGAGACTAGACCCGCAATGCTAAGATGTATTGTTGATTTAGTGGGTTCGATTCCCCCGGTCTAGGCCTTGGATTTTATTTAACTAAATCTCTTAAGTAACTAGATGACACCATTCCCCCCTCCCTCACAATTACCACATTTAAAAATTGTATAGCTCCATCAAAACAATTTGTTTTCCACTTTTAAATTATTACAAAAGACATAAATTAGTTAAAATTTATGAAATTAGTTAACAATGATTCATGTACCTTTTTTTCTATTTCAATATAATGATTATTTATTTTTATTACAGTAAATCTATTACAAAACAATTCAAGGATAAATCCATAAAGTATTGGATAATTATTTTTTATGACAGATTCCCTTTTTTTTACATTAATTCTTTGCTAACGCCTGACAAAAGATTAGATTTCCACGTGGGGTCATTCACGTGTGGTCAGTCGTCCACGTGTGGTCAGTCGTTCACGTATGGTCAGTCATCCACGTGGATTAGGGCTCCGTGGTTATGGATCGTCTCGACATATTAATTTTATTTTTATTTTTATGATTTAAGGCGCACCAACATCTGAGGTTATTGGCGCCCGGAGCGTTTTTTTTCAATGCACTGCCGGTCTCTGGACAGTGTTCTCTCGTTTCAGACAACACTGTGACCATCACTGCGAACAGTGAGCTGTAAGAAACTTCCTAAGAGAAAATCTAAGGGTCAGCTAATTATTGTAAAGCTAATATGTGTTGCGGTACTGGATCCGATTCCCGGTCTTAGGTCTTGGATTTTATTTAATGGTTAATAAAAGGAATTTACAGTAAAGTATGTTTGCTAGTCGCCTCCGTCCACGACACCTTGAACTGGTAGTTGAAGGTAAAGCCCGCCAGAAAAAATAGGCAATTACTTTACTTTTCTTAACGTCCGTGAACGGGGGGCGGAAGCTTATACTTTACTATAAACAATTTTTTCTAACAAATAAAAAGTAGTCAAACGCTGGATTCGAATTGGGGATCTTCCACTTACAAAGCCACGCTCTTGACCACTAAACCATCACCCGTCCTTCGAACATGAGCATAAAACCACTAGAGATAGAACTATTTAGATACTTAATCATTTAAAATTAAATTTAATAACTACATTAAGGATAGGGATACAGCTGATTGGTTAGCGAATACTGGATTCCAATGCGGAGATCGCAGGATCGAATCCAGCTGGCTGGCCGTTAGATTTTTTTTTTTTCTTTCTAAGAACAAAAAATAAATAAATAATTACAGAAATCAGAAGGGAGCGATTTTAAACAAGGAACGTTAAATAATTAGTGCTAACTCACAAGATATGGACGTTAAAGGAAGTAAAATGAAGAGCAACAAGATTGGAACTTGTTTTAATTAAAACGATCTAAGAAGCTGTGTAACTGCTAACAACCCAGACCAAATAGTAACCCATAGCGACCGGGCCATCTGAATTTGTTTATCATTTTATTTAATTTATTTATTTAATGATTCATGATTTAATAACTTAATGCTATTTTTAGGTTAACTTTTTATTTTAAAGCAATAGTTTCTGACAAAGCCCATTAAAAATAAAAATTAACAATTAGTACCTTAATTGAATGATTTTCGCAACTTTCTGAGACTTTTTCGTAAATCAATAACTTCTTCAATCAATAATTTCGTAAATTAGGTAAATCAGGTAAGTTCGTAAATTATGTAAATCAATCACTTCGTAAATTTCATAAATCAATAACTTCTTAAATCAATAAGTTCGTAAATTACGTAAATCAATAAATTCTTAAATCAAAAAGTTTGCAAATTATGTAAATCAACTACTTCGTAAATTTCGTAAATCAATCAAATCGTAAATTTCATAAATCAATAAGTTCATAAATTGCGTAAATCAAAAAATTATTAAATCAATCAAATCGTAAATTTCATAAATCAATAAGTTCATAAATTGCGTAAATCAAAAAATTCTTAAATCAATAAGATCGTAAATTACGAGTATGTAAATCAATCACTTCGTAAATTTCGTAAATCAATCACTTCGTAAATTTCATAAATCAATAACTTCTTAAACCAATAAGTTCCTAAAATACGTAAATCAATCACTTCGTAAATTTCGTGAATCAATCACTTCGTAAATTTCGTGAATCAATCACTGTGCAAATTACTTAGATCAATAACGTCGTAAATTTTGTAAATGAATAACTTCGAACATTTTTTTTTTTTTTTTTTTTTTTTTTTTTTTTTTTTGAAGGAAAATTCGTCATGGTCAATACTCTCTGAGAATTAAAATATATGAGTACATCGGAATGGAGTTTTCCAGACCGCTTTTCTTTTTTTTTAAATTATATTCAAAAATTTTCCAATTTTATTTTAAGGCGCGCCTACATTTGAGATCATTCGCAGCCGGGTGTATTTTTTTTTTTTTTTTCAGACCAGCAGCTGTATTGAAACTCGGGATCTCCGCGTAGGAGCCAACCCATTGGGCTAATTCCTTACCCACGCTCATATCAATAACCCTATAAATCAACAGGAAGTTAATAAAACTGTTTTTTATCGTTTGAATTGTTTTAATGATTATTGAAATTCTCGTCACAAGAGGCTAAGGTTCAATAACCATTACTGTCTAGAACAAGTTTATTTTTTAAGACTGGCATTTCAAGCACTCTTCAATTATCAAATATTATATAATCTTAAATTTATAAAAAACATTTAGACGGTGTTGATTTATGAAATTTAGACTAGTTGTACACGCAAGCAGACTTTTTGACTTAAAATTTATTTGCAACCGTACAAGTCTATATACATTTTTTTTAAATATACATTTATAGATAAATATTTGATTGTAGCACAGAGTTAGCTCAGTGCTACAACAAGGACGACATGATGAGAGAAACTAGCCAGAGCTGGAACTCTCTAGGAACTAGGTTGGAGGTTGGGAAACAATGAGATCACGTGGCCAACACCAGATGGGACAATGGTGGATGTAGTGATTGAGCTACGGGGGATTTTTAGGTGATCGGAAAGAGTTTTGCTGTGGAAATTTAGGGAATCGAGTGTGGATTAACACTTAGGGAGAATATTAAGATCGTAATGGTGGGTGCGGTTTTTAGTCATACAATGGGTGCGTTAAAGATTCGGCGGAGGATTTTTTGCACTGGAAAGATTGGGGATAGGTTGGATTTTGGATGGTTTGGCGTAGCTCCCACAATTCTGCTCCTCATACAGGTAGTCCACGGGTTACGACGGTCTCGAGTTACGACGTTTCGTGGTTACGACTCCCATTTACCGTACAGTACTGTACAGTAGTATGGATAGCCCGCGAACTACTATACGTGTTTTGGTGTGCAGCGGCCACGAGACCGAGGAAGACTGCGTCACCAGCATCCCAGTACGCCATTAACATCGTTGCCATGACCACGTTTTGCCCTTCATTATGGCTCCCAAACGTAAGGCAGACTCTTCTGATGGCAGTGCATCGAAGAAAAGTAAAGCCAACACCATGGAAGTGAAATTAGATATCGTAAAGTACACTACTGTTTTTTATTACTGTTTTATTTCATTATTAAACGTACTGTACAGTATTTTATACGTGTTTTTTGATACTTAAGTAGGGTACTGTGTTAGGATAGGCTAAGTGCTTACAGTACTGTACTGTTATTATGGTAATACTTTTTTTTTTTTAATGATTTAAGGCGCGTCAACATCTAAGGTTACTGGCGCCCGGAGCTTTTTTCAGTGCACAGCCCCGGCCTCCGGTCAGTGTTCTCTCGTTACAGACAACACTGTCTATCAACGGACAGTGAGCTGTAAGAAGCTCCTAGGAAGAGAAAATCTAAGTGTCAGCAGCTGGATACGAAACCGGGACCTCCGCGTGGGAGTCCAGTTCGCTAACCGCACAGCTAATCCTTTCCCTTTATTATTATAGTAATACAGTACTGTATTGTACAGTATATGGTACAGTTTACGTATGTTCCGACTTACGCCAAAAAAAAAACGGTTTACGCCGCCGCGTAGGAACGGATCAACGTCCGTAAGTCGAGGACTACCTATAGTCCATATTGGTTGTAGTTTTGTAAAGTGTAAGTATGTTTTGAAAGTTCATGGAGGATTTCTGTCCAAGGAACCCCCTTAACAGTCCGTACGTCTGTTCAGTTCTTGTCTTCTAAGTCTTAGAACCTTTACGTTATTTAATTTACTTTACTTTTTTTAGTATTGGTTGGATTGTTGGGCTTCTCTTTAAGGCCACTTTTCATTGTAATGTGTACGATTTTACAGACTATGAGCATCAAGTATGGGTCAAATGAGTTCGAAGAATATTAATGAGTTCAAACCTTGAGAATAGAAATAAAGTCGTGCAAGTGGATGAGTTCACATCATATATTTTTTGGTTACATAACAAGCTTTATCGTCGTTGTTATTGTAACATTTATTGCGGTTATTATCTGGTAATTTAGCTCCCAGTTGTTTAACTTCCGTTGTTTAAAATGACGAACAAACAAAAGGACAAAAACAAACATAATAATAAGAATCATTTGGAAAACTATTTGCGTTTTTCGAAAAGAATGAATAACAAGTGAATAAAAATAAAAATTTGGGCTGAAACTCGCACGGCTTCCTGTTACTAAGCAGTTTACGTGATAAGCACACTACTTCCTGTTACTAAGCAGTTTACGTGATAAGTACACGACTACCTGTTACTAGAATTCTTGAAAGTTCCTTTCTAAAAACTACTCTGAATAGTAAAGATTTTATTTTATGTTTTAAATGTTTAAGTATTTATAAAAATCGCTTATAAAATCGTGTCTGTTGAACTTTTGATTATCACGTGTTGATTATAAAAAATAAAAGAATGAACAATTTGATTTATCATTTCTTAGAGATTTTATAATCAATTTTATCAGCAGCATACTTATTGTAAACAATTAAAAAAATAATTGATTAACGCCTTATCAGTTAAATAATTTATTTTCCGTCTAGTTTGTCTTTTTTTTTTTTCTAATACATTTTGATCAATTTTAGATTTTTGTGCATCTTCAGAGATGGGACAGACTGCTAATGTTTTTCTTTAACAGTTGCGTAGGGCTGTTATAGTCTTCGCAAATTAGTATAACTAAAGATTAATATTAAAGTAAAGTAATGCCTGTTTTTTGAGGAACGCTTTACATCCAACTACCTAATTAGGCGCCGTGAACAGAGGCGACTAGCCAACATACTTTACTGTAAATTTCTTATATTAATCATTAAATAAAATCCAACGCCTGGAGACCGGATATCGAACCCACTAAACCAACAATACATCTTAGCTTTGCGGGTCTAGTCTCTTAACCGCCTAACATACTTTACTATTAAATTTCTCATATTAACCATTAAATAAAATCCAAAGCCTAGACACCGGGGAATCGAATCCATTAAACCAACAATACATCTTAGCATTGCGGGTCTAGTCTCTTAACCGCCTAACATACTTTACTATAAATTTCTCATATTAACCATTAAATAAAATCTAAGACCTAGACACCGGTAATCGAACCCACTAAACCAACAATACATCTTAGCATTGCGGGTCTAGTCTCTTAACCGCCTAACATACTTTACTATTAAATTTCTCATATTAACCATTAAATAAAATCCAAAGCCTAGACACCGGGGAATCGAATCCATTAAACCAACAATACATCTTAGCATTGCGGGTCTAGTCTCTTAACCGACATACTTTACTATTAAATTTCTCATATTAACCATTAAATAAAATCCAAAGCCTAGACACCGGGGAATCGAACCCACTAAACCAACAATACATCTGAGCATTGCGGGTCTAGTCTCTTAACCGCCTAACATACTTTACTATTAAATTTCTCATATTAACCATTAAATAAAATCCAAAGCCTAGACACCGGGGAATCGAATCCATTAAACCAACAATACATCTTAGCATTGCGGGTCTAGTCTCAACCGCCTAACATACTTTACTATTAAATTTCTCATATTAACCATTAAATAAAATCCAAGGCCTAGACACCGGGGAATCGAACCCATTAAACCAACAATACAACTTAGCAATGCGGGTCTAGTCTCTTCACCGCCTAACGTAATTTACTATAAATTTCTCATATTAAACATTAAATAAAATCCAAAGCCTAGACCTGGGGAATCGAACCCACTAAACCAACAATACATCTTAGCATTGCGGGTCTAGTCTCTTAACCGCTAGGCTACTGTGGCGCCTACCAATACGAAGTTTACAGAATAGCCTAGAAGCCATTTCCTGGGAAGTGGTCTATCCATTGAATTAAGGGGCACTTCCGGTGGGAGAATTATCTTCAACTAGAGATAATTTGATCCTCTCCCCCTTAACAGCGCTTTAAAGATTGAATCGAACCTTAAAGAAATAAAATGGGCAGTTTACTGATAATCTACTCCGCCACCTTCTTTCAGAGATACCCTGAATCGAGTTTTCCGGTGAAAATGTTGCAAATATAAGTAAGTTGTGAGCTCGATGTGTTGGAAAAATCTTTTCAGTTAAGAAAAAAAAAAGAAAAATCACTTTCAGGTCAGCAGCTGATTTCCTACAAATTACGTAATTTAAAACCCCTGCATCTAAATTTTAATAAAATTGTCTGAATAGTAAGACACGTCACACACAGAAAAAAAAAAAATTGCGGAAGAAAGCCTAACCACTCCCCCACACTTCCAGAGGTGACCTTGGTTGGTAATTTTCCGGGAAAAAATGGTATTTAAACAAAATTTTGAAGATATACACACAGACAAATTAGTTTAAAGAAAATCGCTGGCGCCGTTAAGTGGAAGGGGAAAATTGGAAAATTAAAACAATGATACTTCCGGTTTTACGATCTTGGGAAAAAAGAAAAACACTTTCACGTCCTACTTTTTCCGCCACAGCAAAACATCAAATTTGAATTTTACGTAATTTTTTGTTTTTTTAGTTTTTAAAGGTTACAATGGTTACGGATAGACCGACAGACAGACTAAAACGTACAAACGGTTCAATCTGCCAAAAAAAACACTTCTTTTCCTGTCCCTGTGGGCCATAAAGAAGGATATTTCCGGTTTAAAAATCGAAAATCAACACGATTATGATTATTATAAAAAGAAAATTAAAAAAAATAATACATAAAATAAAAATTAATTACCTAACTTCCTTTAAGTAGACGCAAAGACAGGAAGCGCCAAATTTCCAGAATTTCCGGACCCAAAGAAAAAAAAAGTAAAAAAAGGACGCAGAAAAATTAGACGAATTCGTTCTCAATAAGAAGCGTTCACAGTCTTACTAAGTAATGGACACCGAGTCAATGAAAACCTTCTAGCAGGGGAGGTTATCGCCGGTTATCATTCCTTCCCCCACTACGAACTGAATTGTTGAATTTGTTTTTGTTAATTTTAATTTGCGTAATTTTCCATTAAGAATTTGGGATGATTATTATTCCAAATTATTATCTGAAATGTTTGTTTGTTATTCCACTCAAGCAGATGAAATTATTGTTATCGTCAACATTTTCTATTCCTATTGTTACCGGAAATATGCTTTGTGAGCCTTCGAGAGTATGAAAGAGTATTTTTTTATTGCCAATTTTATCAGGCAAGCTTTACGTTTAGCTTTAGGTATCATGAACGGAGGCGACTAGCAAACATACTTTCCTATAAATTTCTTTTATTAACCATTAAATAAAATCCAAAGCCTAAGACCGGGAATCGAACCCACTAAACCAACAATACATCTTAGCATTGCGGGTCTAGTCTCTTAACCACCTAACATACTTTACTACAAATTCCTCATATTAACCATTAAATAAAATCCAAGGCTTAGACACTAAGAATCGAGCCCACTAAACCAACAATACATCTTAGCATTGCGGGTCTAGTCTCTTAACCGCCTAACATACTTTACTATAAATTTCTCATATTAACCAGTAAATAAAGTCCAAGGCCTAAGACCAGGGGAATCGAACCCACTAAACCAACAATACATCTTAGCATTGCGGGTCTAGTCTCTTAACCGCCTAACATACTTTACTATAAATTTCTCATATTAACCAGTAAATAAAGTCCAAGGCCTAAGACCAGGGGAATCGAACCCACTAAACCAACAATACATCTTAGCATTGCGGGTCTAGTCTCTAAGGGTACGTTTACAACGGAGCTGTGAGCATAGATGATAGCAGAGATGATAGGAGTGATGCATCAGCGCTTAAAGAAAAACATAATACATTCAAATGTGAGCGAGCTCAACGAAGCTGCGACTAGTGACTCATACGCGCTGCTATAAACGAGCATAGATGATAGCAGGGATGATAGGAGTGATGCATAGCGCTTAAAGAAAAACATAATACATTCGAATGTGTGCGTGCACAACAAAGCTGCGACTAGTGAGTGACTCGTACGCGCTGCTATAAACGAGCATAGATGAGAGAATTAAATATTTCATTTTTTCTGCTAGCTGAACTCCAGTACCGCAGCTTCAAAATGGACGTAGAAAAATTAATTAGTGCTGTCTTTACTCATTATTTTTTATTATTATTTTCTTTTAAACAATATTTGGTTTTTAAATCGTGAAGAGACTTACCTGGAACCCCCGTACGAGACTTAAACGTACCGAACTAAACAAACGATACAAACTTCTAGCCAGACTACTCGACAAACGCTCAAAACTCTCACTACAGAAGAAACGACGACTCTATACAGCTCTTCTCACACCAATATGGACTTACGGACTCGAACTTTACGGAACAGCTAAAAAATCCAATATCAATAGACTGCAAACTCTCCAATCTAAAATACTCCGCCGCATAGTAGACGCTCCATTCTATGTTAGCAACCACACAATACATACAGATCTCCAAATTCCACTCATCTCCGAACTTGCCAAAATCCGATATAAAAATTTTCACCAAAAACTCTCGTTTCATCCCCCAACCCTTTAGCTGCGAACTTATCTTCAATTACGCTACCCTCCAATCCTCGAAGGCGGCTGAAGCGCCGTTGGCCCCGTGACCAACTGGGTGACTAATGGCTGCCATCACTGGATGACCGTCATTCACGTCTGACACGTTACTGATTATCCACTCATCACATTTACCTATTGTACCCTGCAGGTACAGGTGTAAATCTCATTAAAAGGATAAATAAAAAAAATCGTGCTTACATTTATTTTTATACGTATTTATTTGTTTTTTCTCAATAAAACCATTACCTCAGAGTAATCACTAGTTTTTCTTCTATGGTTATAGGATTTCCATGTTCAATTTTTCCGTTTTCTTAATTCGAATTTGGGTGGACCCAATTCTTACATATTCCAAAAAAAAAAACGATCCGGATAATTTCTAAGTTCCTTATATAAATAGTGAAATTCGCCCAAAGTACTTCGTTTTTTATTTATGGGATGTACATGATATTTTCTAAAGCGTTTTTTCTTTAAAATATACCATTTCGTTGCTGCTGAACATAAAAACTCTTCTTCACTACTCGACATGTTGCATGTATCACAGCTCCGTTGTGCACACTAATCAGCGATTATATTTTACTCTTATCACTTATCATCTCTGTTATCATCTATACTCACAGCTCCGTTGTGAACGTACCCTTAACCGCCTAACATACTTTACTATTTTCTCGTATTAACCATTAAATAAAATCCAAGGTCTAGACCTGGGTAATCGAACCCACTAAACCAACAATACATCTTAGCATTGCGGGTCTAGTCTCTTAACCGCCTAACATACTTTACTATTTTCTCGTATTAACCATTAAATAAAATCCAAGGCTTAGACAATGGGGAATCGAACCCACTAAACCAACAATACATCTTAGCATTGCGGGTCTAGTCTCTTAACCGCCTAACATACTTTACTTTTTCTCGTATTAACCATTAAATAAAATCCAAGGCTTAGACACTGGGAATCGAACGCACTAAACCAACAATCTATTCGTTTTTTCGTCGCTCCACTACACTCTCCCGCCTCAAAACGGAAATGCATTCATTTCCTCTTTTCTTCTTTCTTTTTCAAACCCAAATTTAACCAAAATTTCAATGAGGGTAGATGTGAACCGTAACAGCTTGCCTATCCATTTATGGTGCCCAGTTTGAACACACTTCTTTAAAAAAAAAAATAACGTAATTTTGACAGTAAACTGAAATTTGTTTTTCATATTTTAAATTATCATGATTTTTAAAAAACCTAACCGATTTCAAAAAATTTTTTTGTGTTTTTTTTAGGAGCTCAAATACTATAAAAATATGCAAAAAAAAATATAACGTTCCATTTGAAAAAACAAAAAATCTCGAGATACAGGGGTTTAAAAAAATGGGTTAATCACTGAAAATAAACTAGACTAAAAATAATTAAATATGTGTTTTCTATTATTTCGAAATTTCCCGCCGTTTAAGAAAAAAAAATTGGGCGGAGCATATAACTCTGGTCACCCTGTATAAACAACTGTACCACCGGATGCAGTCTTATGTAAATGATGAGTTTAGTGAGGATATAATTAAAGGAATATTTAAAGTAAAAGGTGAGTTGTATAGTTTGAACTACCAGCCCTGTCGCCGAAATTTCGTATTTACATGTTCATTCATTCATTCATTCATTCATTTATCCATTCATTCATTCATTCATTCATTCATTCATTCATTCATTCATTCATTCATTCATTCATTCATTCGTTCATTCATCCATTCATTCACAGTAACATTCTATCTCTTTCTCACGGCTTACTTCTCCCTCAGTATCTTGTCTTATATCCACCATATCGCTCTCCTCTCTTCAATAATCCCCTCTCGCTCATACCATTATCCTCATTCTCTTTCTCTTTCGGTTATCTCGTATTTTTCTACGTAAAAGGAAACACTGCAACAGTATAGATTACCTAAGTTCACTTTTAACCGGAATTTTATTTTTTTATAGATTTTCTGAGTGGGAAAAAGAGTTTATTTATTGTATATTATTTCTTTAACATCTGAAAGTGCCTCTATAATACTTGTTTCACGCATTTGCAGTATTTACCAGCAAGGGGATATAATTTTACAGCCAGCGATGTGCTCGTAATCAATGGTGACATTTTTTCCGCTTCCTGTAAACGGTTCCAAGATTTTGAGAACTACGTATTCTCCTAAAAATTCTGAACACTCTTTCAATTTTATGTTATTTATTTCTTTTTCTAATGATTTCCAGTATCTTGAGTATCTCTACTTTTTTTTTAGGAAGAGAGTTACCCAATGAAATAACAAAACTGTTCGTCTTACAAAATACAGTGGTACCTCGTGGTTTCGAACGACTTGACTTTCGAACAAAATCGGTATTCGACCAAGAAATTCGCGGAAAATATTGTCCTGAAATCCGAACAAACATTTGGAGGAACTCGAACACCACCGAGATGAGCCGAGTTGTTGTCTTATATTTACACTTTTAGATCTTATTTCTTGTATAGATAGCTTGTTTTTTACATAAAATATAAAATATTAGGCCAGTAAAACGGCCTAATATTTCTGGGGCTTAGGAAACGAAATAAACTACATAGTTTACATTATTTCTTAAGGGATAAATTGTTTCGGTTCTAGAACGTACTTCCGGAACAAACTGTGGTCCGAAAACCGAGGCACCTCTGTATTACTACAATAACTTGTAATATTCAAACAAAATATTCAATCTAATGCAACAAATCCTGGATTTAGCGATCACTTGGTTTTGAAAGCGACTTGAATCCGTGATTATATTGACATTATCTCTATTATAAAGACCCTTAATTTCTTTGCAGCAACCAATCCGCTCTATCACTAATCCTATTTGAAACGTTTACAACCAACCTTCTTCTCCCAAGGATTTATCACATAACCTTTAGGCTAAATCTGGAATATAACGAACTCGAATTCAACCAATAAACAAATAGGTTTTGAAGAGCTTATAAATCATTTTCTTCAAATTTACCCAGTAAATACATATAAATATGTACTTCATATGAATACTTCTACAGGGTCATTTGACCTATGTTGACCTAGATAGGCTAAATTACATATATTTCTCGGTAAAAAATAATAACTAGAGGAGGATTAATATTGTAAAATACATTCGATATATTTTTAAATAAAAGAAGTAAATTCAATTGTCAGAGTGATGAGATTATTTCCGAGAATTTTTAACAAAAAAAAAGAAAGCAGCGAAAAGCCAAAGACGCAAGACGTGGCTAAGCTCCCTGCTCGGACCTTGATGAATCTCTCTTCTAGGCGCGACTCTCTGCTCTAGGTTCGACTCTCTGTATCAGTGAGGAAGGTAGAGTGGGGATGTCCAGCTCTTTATCACCAGTACGGACTGTTACTCATCAGTCTGAAGTAGTGCGTGCAATGCGGCTGACCATCAAACCTGTTCCGATTAAATTATTCCTTATTTAACCACAAAAATTAATTGTTTTATATATATGTTTTTTATTCGTATTAATGAATAAATGTTTAATTTTTATAATTCACTAAAATTTCAATTTTATTGGAACTAAAAACTAATTGGGATATAGTTTCTATTGAACTCTTGTTACGTGTAAGTGTAGTTCAACTATTAAAGTGACATCACTCATCTTAGTTTGCGAATAATTTAAGAAAAACAAACAATGACGAGTGTTTGGACAAACGAGAGAACGCTCCGGTTAATTGAAGCCATTCGCAAAAGAAGAGCGCTCTGGGATAGAAGACATAGCCAGCATCACAGTCAACCCGCTTTAAAAAAACACCGGGAGGATGTTGTTGCAGAGGTTGGAGAGATAGATTGTAAGTTTGAAAAGTTATCCTTATTTTAAGGGCTTTCTGATAAGACGTAAGGGCTAGGTTCGCCTGTTTTATGTCCTCATTTGCCCTGCAATATGAGTTTTACAATCAGGGTAATTCTAATAATAATAAATAGTTATTTATTTAACAAGTGCGGAAAGTAGTACTTTTCCTCACACGAGACAGGGTTTGCACGCACAAGCGAGCGAAGCGAGGCGAGTGCAAGTGCAAATTGCCGAGTGTGAGGAAAATACTTTACACTCGAGTTAAATATTATATTTTTTCTGCAACCATTAGGGTTATTAACTATAAAAAAAAAACTAAACAGGAATCACTAGAATCCATTTTAAATTTCTATAAGGTAACACTATAACCTTTTTAACTGTT
This sequence comes from Rhodnius prolixus, assembly GCF_049639745.1. Lineage (NCBI taxonomy): Eukaryota > Metazoa > Arthropoda > Insecta > Hemiptera > Reduviidae > Rhodnius > Rhodnius prolixus. The sequence goes on along the minus strand of NW_027411592.1, from coordinate 65,294,414 downwards.
ATAATTAAAAATATCTGATTATTTATTAAAATATTATTTTTATTTCTATATTCCTTTCAATTTTTATTTTATTTTTTAATATTCGTTTTTTAATTATTTAGATACGTTAAATATGCTTATTAAAGTTTTACAGAAAATATTTAATAACAAAACTTCTTATATCAAGGAAGCACAATAAAGTTTTTCCACTGACCAGTGAGGAAAGTGACACTAATGGGAATTTTTCCCCACTAGTGAGGTAAAGTTGGGCATTACACAGCTGATTTTAATTGAGTAATGGGAACATTCCTACATGGTTGCAGAAATAGTAATTTTTAAAAAGCAAAAGTACTGTGATTCTCAACGGTGTCCAGGTGGAGAACCCTGTAATTAAGTTTTAATATCAATAATTGGCGGGAACAAAATTGATAGTATAACTAAATATGGCGGCATTACTGCACCGCTGCGGCTTTTTCAAGAACTAAAAGCATTTTGTATCAGAAAGGTAAAACAATGGTTACAACCCTTCATTGCATGGTGTAGCCAATCGGCTAAATACCTTTTCTACTTGAATTTTTTTTAACTACTGCACCCGATTGGTGCATTTGATGCATTTAGCCATTAGAATAGACGTTTCTGTTTATGTAGGTCAAAGGTTGACCCAAAGAATGCACTGGTAGAGTGACAGTAATGTTTATTTCTATCGGTCCTTCCATTTGATTTTTCCCCGTCAAATGTTGCTTCAGAAAGGGGTTGGTGAAATTTTCAGATTTTTTTACTATTTTTCCCATGAAATAGAGGGTCTGAAGGATCATCTGTAATTTTTTTGAATGAAAAATAAAAATTCATGCAGTGAAAGGTTAAAGTATGTTTACAAGCTAGAGAACACATGTTTTAACCTTTATTTTCGTGTTAATAAGTATAAGCCCTGAAGATGACTTGATCCCTACGTTGAAAGCTAGAAAATGCAATTATGATTTAAACTGGCAATAATAATCTTTCTTCCTGCAACAGTTATGCGTTTGAATACATAGCTTAAGTCAGTAGGACAGAATCTCAAAGAACATCCTGTGTACACGATAGTGACGTTAGAGGAAATATTTCCTGTAAACTTCGTAAATTGATTACATCCACAGGGATTTGAAACTTTTACGTCCCTAAATTTCTCCAGCTAAAATCTGCTTCAGGGCTGGATCTAGGAGAAGTGTTGGGGTAGGGAATCCCTGAGAAGTTATATTTCAATTATAATCACAAACATTGAAGTACACAATAAGTATTATTAAGAGAAATAGTGCTCAATAGGTATATGGTACTTGCAAGTTTCTTAGTGGAGGGGGGTTTCAGTAAACTATTTTTCATTTTAAACCTGAAGGTGATTGATTAATATAATTTCAAAATGTAGGCCGAGTCAAGCGTATTTATTCTTTTGTAATCAACTTCCCTGAAACAATATTTCTAATATATAAAACATAATATGCATCAATTATTATAAATTTATGTAGTTTTTTGTTTCCACAGATGCGCAAGTCAAGAGGAAGTGGAAAACTCTGCGAGATACTTTTCGCGATGTGCGAAGGAAACAACTGGAAGCGGCAGAGAAAAATGAAGAATATCGAATAACTTGGGCATATTATAAGAAATTAGAATTTTTAAATGATCAATTCGAAGATGAGGATACTCAGGATGCTAATTGTGTACTTTCACCGGGAGGTATGTATTTTTATACAGATCAAAACTCAGAAGTGCCAGAGACGGTAAGTGCACAAACTGCAGTAGAAAGATTGCCATTTGAGATTAATGTAGAATTAGAAGAGTCGTCGCTGATAGAAGCTGGTCAAAATGGAGCATCTACAAGTGATATAAATCTTACAATTAGAGAGAAAAATGGTTTAGTAGAACAATCTGAAACTGAGAACATTTCGCAAGCAAATGAAGTACTTTCACCGGGTGGTATGCATTTTTCTATAGGACCAATCTCTGAAGTGCCTGTGGCAGCAAGTGCACAAACTGCGGAAGAATCGGCATTGGAGACTAACTTACAATCAGAAAAGGTGTCACGTATAGAGACTGCCATAAATAGAGCATTATCGAGTAATAAAAATCTTACATTAGTGAAAAAAATTGATTCCATAAAACTAATCTCTAAATTACCACAAGGCATAGCTAGAAAAGGACCTGACACTGGAAGTACACGAACTCTAGAAGGTAGTCCATCATTGATAACTGACGAACAAAACAATGACTCATTGTTAGAAAGTGGACAAAATACTAACAATTCAGATCGTATAAGCGAGGAGAATAATGTTTCAGAAAAGCTATTCGAATCTGAGGACAACTACTCTGACCGTACACCGGGAGGGAATTCTTTTTGCGTAGCAGAAACCTCAGAAGTGCCAAAGGGTATGACTAGTAAAAGACCACGCACTAAACTTACAAGAAAAGGCAAGAAGATTGTTAGTAAAAAAAGAAAGATTTCAAAGTACCTTGATATTAAAGAAGATCTAACTCTTGGTACTAAACATGTAAAATTTATATCTGCTTTTTGTCAAAGAATGCCGAAATACCAGTGTTTATATACGCAACTACACATTTTTTGTGCCGCAACATTTTATATTTTAAAAAGGCATGAGAACGGGTCAACAGGCAATAAACAAAAATATTTAATTCAACTTCAAAAAAAGTATAAATACGGGGCAGTGAACAATAAACTAAAATATTTAAGACAATTTCTAAAAAAGTATGAAAACGAGTCAGCGAAAAATAAACTAAAATATTTAAGACAACTTCTATCATTTAAAATCAATAAAAAACATCAAGCAAGTACTGCGGAACCGGAAAGCAATCAACAACAATCAAGCGAAAAGAAATGTTCAGATGAACTTCAAATTAGTTTTGTACAATATATATCAGCTCTTGTTCAACAACTACCTCCAAATCAACGTCCCTTGATACAAATGGAAATTCTTATAAGTGCACAAAACAATATCCAAAGAAAAAATAATAAAAACTTGGCAGAATCTGGTAGCTCATCACAATCAAATTGGTACGTTCAAGAAGGCCAAAATCACAATTCAAATACACATCAAGTGAGCACTGAGCCACATACTAACGAATCGCCAAGTAATCATCAACAATCAAATGAGGATCAAAGTTCAGATGAACTACAAGTTAGATTTGAACAATATTTATCAAGACTTACCCAAAACTTGAATCTAAACCTTGCTTTATACTTGCAATTTCACAGTCTGTGTATTGCACGAAAAGCTATTTCAAAGAGATTTCCAATTCGATCAAAGCAAAACTTAGAGGAATGGGAAAATCTTCTTATATTTGATAGTTTTATCCCCGAACAGCCACTATCTCCCAATTTACATGAAAATCAAATGATCAATGAGCAAAGAACTTACGAGCTTCAACAATCAAATAATGATCAATGTTCAAATGATATTCACCTTAAATTTGAAAAACATTTATTATCTCTTTCTCAAACTTTGCCTCTAAAGGAATGTTTAAAGATGCAAACGGATAGTCTTTTCTTAGCAAAAAAGTTTTTTTCAGAAAAATATGAAGAACAATCAAATAGTAACTTAAATGGTACTAACCAGCCGGCTAGCAATTATCAACAAGTAACCACATCAACAGCTTTAAACAACTCAATACCAGCTGGTTCTCATCAACAATCTATGACCGCTACAACACAGAACACACAACAATCCATGTTAACAACACCCCACAACACACAACACCTAATCCATTATCAACCAACCGCGTTACCTACAACCAACAACACACAACAACTAATCCATTATCAACCAACCGCGTTACCTACACCCAACAACACACAACAACTAATCCATTATCAACCAACTGCGTTACCTACACCCAACATCACGCAACAACTAATCCACTCTCAACCATTCGCGTTATCTACACCCAACAACACACAACAACCAAACTATTATCAACCACCCGCGTTACCTACACCCAACAACACACAAATAACCCCCAACAATCTACAACCATCAACGTCCGCCTCATCCAACAACGCACATCCAGTTAGCCACCACAATGTTCAACAATCTACGCCTTCACCATTCAATAACATTGAAGATGCATTCACTTTTGTAAGATCTTTAAACTTGCCAAACGGTCCTAACTACCTAGATTTTGAACAAGAGTTTGACTTTACAAATTAAAATAATGACGATTACCTCACATTAAGTACCAAATCAAATAAGTACCTGGGCTTTCTTTCAAAATTATTTATTTATTTACTATAGAAATAAATTTTTGGGAGTTATCCTGCATGTTATTCGGAATAACAATTAAGTTCGTACTTTCTGTTTTTGAAGCTGCATGGTTCCGTCTTACAAAAAAAAAAAAAAATAAATAAATCTTAATTTTATCGTACCTTAAGGCTTAAGGCTATTTAGTTTGGTTCTATTAATGTGTTAGAAGCAAACATCTTCTAATCTAAGGTATATTTACAGAATAAGTTTTAGCCAATTTTAACAGACCGAAGCAGAATTATGTATTCCTTTTAAAAACCTTTATAATTTAATGTTGAAAAGGAAAATAAATATTTTAATTGACTAAAAATGTGCTTTCATATTTGAAGTTTTATAAAATTAAGTGTCTACAAAATGTTTTCGCCAATACTTTACAATCCTGTTTTTGTTCTACTTAGAGCTAAATAAAGTTGATGAAGTTCACTAATTAACAGCTGATTTACTTTATCTCTCTTGAGGATGAAAATGTAAACTCGAATCTTTAAATTTTTACTTCATATAACTACCTATCTTTGTATCCAGATTTTGCAAATGGAGAATAAAGGTCAGCGAGAACAAATCCTTCAGTATAACCTTTATCCTCGATCGTAAAGTACACCCTCCAATCTGAATGAGGCATATTCCTATCTCTCCAGCCGATAGGACGGGATATCTAAGACTCTACCTCAATGAACGCAACACCTGGAACTACCAAGCCTTATTTAAGTGACATGAACTTAATTTAGATTACCGAATGATCTAAAACTCCACAAACATTTCCAAAATGAATCTAAAATAAACTCTACACAACGCGCTCCTTTTTTTTTTTTTTTTTTTTTTTTCTTAATCTTAACCACATCCAATCGTAAATCCTAAGCATCATCTTTATCTAGCTTAAAAAAATCTGACTATAACACTGCCTAGCAAAATCCCATTTCTCCTTAACCTAGCTATAAATCTAGTTACACCAGATACACTTCCTTAAGGCTGAAGCGTCAATAGCCTCACGATCTCCTAATTGCAGGATAGAAAAAAGAGCATTCATTCTTTGAAGACACTTCAACAGATATCCTGAGCTAGCCAAGACTCGTAATGATCATAGTTGGATTGGTTGAATTAATTTCCTTTTCTGTGTCATATGAGAGCATATTTACTTGTTGCCAATAGGCTACAGGAAGTTTAATAAAGGAAATAACAAAAGGTCTAAATTTCATGGTTGTAAAATAAATTTTGTAAAGAGAATTATAAATTTTTTAAAAAAGTAAAAATTTTCGTGTACTTATTTTATAATGGAATACAAAGTTATAAACTTAAATGCTAAGTACAAGTTGTAAAACTGGAGATAATAAAATTTTATTATTTATGGAATTCTTAATTATGAACTAATAACTTCCTGAGAAAATCTGCAAACATGAATATTGGTACACATTAGGAGATCTCCCAAGAGAGAATGTTCTCTCTTTTGGCATTCTGCTCTTTAATACTACCATCATTTCAGTATAATGTACGACTCTGCGCATATCATTGTCAAAATGTTTTGCTAAAATACGAGTTTGTAGGAAATTAACCTCCCCTCTCCCCTCGCCCAATGCCAACATACTGAATGGATTTCTTTTCGTTACTAAACACTTAAGCATTTAAATCAAAAGTAAAAACTGCAAGTTTTAAGAAAAGTTAATTACGTAAACTGCTGGAAAAGGAAGTCGGGTGAGTATTTATATTGTAATAAACAAGAGCAACCAGGAAATACTTGGAACAGCTGGCAGACTCTAAATGCAGACTCTTCAGACACATTAGTTATGTATCATAAGATGAGCTGTGACAACACTAAACCATTGAGTTGCTTGAAAGGAAAGAGGAGCTAGATCAGCTGTTTTTAACAAAGAGGCGTGGAACTCAATAGGACTTCACCGTTCATTGGTCAGCTTACTGCTTTTAATTGCACTCCAATAAAGCCCATTGGATGTTAAAAGGAAACATTATGAACACTCCCTAGACTTTTTTCTTTTAAGGCGTATCATCATCTGAGGTCATTGTCGTTCACTGTATTGGCAGCTACCGGTCAGTTGGTTCTTTCGTTAGAGACAACACTGTCCATCACTGAACAGTGAACTGTAAGAGTTTCTAGGAAGAGAAAATTTAAGGGATTCGAACCTGGAATCTCCGCTATGGAATCCAGTAAACGCTAACCACTCAGGTACACGAAAAATTATCAATAATGGCGAACATAAAAAAATTAGATCATAAAAATAACATAGAAACGCTTTTTCCACAATTCATAAAAATTATTTTAATTAATAATATTATACAGTAAAGTTGTTAATATGTACACAGTAATGAGGTTAGGCTGTCTCAAGATATATGAGAAAATATAATAGCACATTTAACAGGATTAAAATTAGTCTTTCGTGGAGTATTTTCCCTTAAACCCGAAAACACAAATGATAATTGGATTTCAAAACCCCATTCTATAAAGAAAATTTAGGAAAAGCTAGTAGAGTAAAAAGGAGGCTTTTGGCTCAGTAAAGATGGCGGACTATGATGAAGTAGGGGTGGAGAGTGCAGTTTGGGAAATGTTGTAACAAACTTATTATAATTATCACTCACTGAAATCACTTTCCATTGATCTGCCATTTTTTAATTAATAATAGAAGAATCTGCAGGAAGTGCTCAATGGAATCAAAGCAAGTTGACTGACTGTGTCGTATTTGCAATAGTATTATTATATAGTCTTTTAAAACCGGTCCCTCTCTAAGTAGAGAATGTGTGGGACTATACCGCTTCTACACATGATGAGTATTATATAAGGAGTTGATGTCTGCAGCAAGAGAAACTAACCGAGAGAGAGAGTTTGAGCATGTTCACGCGGGCTAGTTGAGATTTTTCAGGTTATTCACCCATTTAAGTCTTTTATTTTCACAATTCAAATCAACTATTATTTAGTTTTAACTAATATGGATATAGATAGGGCGAGAGAAGAGAAAGATGCACCATAATAGTGTGGAGAGAAGGATAGAGCAGGGATAAACTGCACCCTCCACCCCTACTTCATCTTAGTCCGCCATCATTACTGAGCCAAAAGCCTCCTTTTTACTCTAATAAAGCTACATCATTATCAATAAAAGATAATGAAAATTTAATAGAATTATCATGTGACAGAACTTAAATGATAACTATGTAAAGATCTGCTTAAAGAGACTGGATTGTAATGAGTAAGCTCTATCCAAGTAACTTTAAATTTTATGGGTACTTACAGGTAGTTGAATGTTTAGATGATTTGGGCTCATTAGAATGCTTATAACCACAAACCTCTTAATATTTCTATAATAAAACAGGGAACATTTGCACTTAACTGATTTAAAATGAAGTAAATAACATTATGTTAAATATATTTTGGGAATTCTCAAAAATTATTACAAAATGTTGGTAAACAATATTTTAGATAAATTCATTGCGTTTTCAAGTTATAAGAATTCTTTCTGAAATAAGATTGGGTGGCCCCCTTATGTTATTAAATTTAAAAAATCAATAATATAATTTTGTACAATCAAACCCCAAAGATCATGGTTTAATGTGTAATAAGAACGAGCCGGAAACATTAATTGTTTATCAGCTGGGCCAGTCTATGAAAGTTTTAGAATCCCACTCCATATAAGAAAATAAAATAATCTTTAAAGAAGAACTTTGTAAATTAATTAATAATTTTGAAGAGAAAAATATGTACGCAATTTTTAATTATTTAGAAAAAAAGTTTTAAAACTAAGAGATCTTACACTTTACAAAGTTTATAAAGTGAACATGAACTTGGAACTCCTTTGTAACAGATACATTGATATCTCTATACAATTAAAGATGTTAATAATAATAAAATAACACACTCGGGAATAACAATTTTAACGAAATAGAATCATTTTTACCAAGTGGTACAATTTAGCATGATGTACTACCACCAAGTGGTACGGTGAGCCAAAAAAGGTTGGAAAACGCTGGTGTAACAACAAGATTATGGTAGCTAGCTTTGTGGAGAAGGATCGAATGATTACCATTTTAAAAGGAATAAATTAATGAATGAGAAAACAATTAAATAAATCGATAAATAAATAACTAAAAAGCACATTTTTATCGATAGTGATATCATCGAGGTCAAATCGTAATAAAGGATACTTGAACCGCAGCGTGGCTCTCTGCGAGGCTCGCAGCGTGGCTCGTTTCTGATCTCCCACTCTTTAACCTACAATCTTTTCTCTCACTCTTAATGCCAACCTGCTTTAGTATCTGGCCAATAGTGAACGTGAGTGTATCTAACGTTACTCGAACATTATAAAATCTCCTTGGATTTTTTTAATTTTAAAAAACAAATCATTCATCAATACAGCTTCTTCATATTACCAAACTCTTCGCCAAAGTATCTTTACTAAAGTGATCGTTCCCCCCCCTTTTAATCTTAGAATCAGTCTCTTTATTTAGCCTGAAGAATTGTCACAATTAGTCAACCGAGTGGACTGAATCTTTGTCGGACTGACTGTAAAAAAATAATGAAGAGAATAGATTGGAGTCAGAAAGAAATCGACCAATTAATCATCTTCGTTTTCGAGAGAAGAGTGCTCTGGGACAGAAATCATCCACAGCATCACAACCAGTACGCTTTGAACGAGCAGTGGACTAGTATTGCCCAAGAAATAGGAATAGACAGTAAGTTAGCAAAATTCTGTTTATTTTTCTCTAACAAAATAAAGAGTAAACTAGCCAGCTGGACAAAAGTATGTAATGCATAAAATTTCAAAATACAGTACAACCTCGATGAACCAGTTCTCAGCGTGAGTTTAGGTTGGTAAATCGTCCATGTAAAGTTGAATTTCAGTATAATGTACGGTTTTACTAAGTGTAATTGTTGGTAAGCATTAATATGGGTCAAATATGCGCCACGGTAGCCGAGCGGTTAAGAGACTACACCCCCGCAATGCTAAGATGTATTGTTGGTTTAGTGGGTTCAATTCCCCCGGTCTAAGCCTTGGATTTTATTTAATGGTTAATATGAGAAATTTATAGTAAAGTATGTTAGGCGGTTAAGAGACTAGACCCGCAATGCTAAGATGTAGTGTTGGTTAGTGGGTTCAATTCCAGGTGTCTAGGCCTTGGATTTTATTTAATAGTTAATATGAGAAATTTATAGTAAAGTGTGTTAGGCGGTTAAGAGACTAGACCCGCAATGCTAAGATGTATTGTTGGTTTAGTGGGTTCAATTCCAGGTGTCTAGGCCTTGGATTTTATTTAATGGTTAATATGAGAAATTTATAGTAAAGCATGTTTGATAGTCGTCTCCGTCTTCGATAGCTAATTGGTAGTTGGACGTAAAGCTCTTGAGAATATTAGTAAGAGATAGTCGTGTGAGTGTTCATTCAATATACTATTTATTCTTTTCTTTTTCTTTTTTTTTTGTTGCAGAAAATCAAGCACGTCACAAATGGAAATCGTTGCGCGACACCTATCGTAATGTATTAGCCAAAGAAAAATCAAGTAGGGCACTGAAGGACAACGTTTTATATCAACCAACTTGGCCCCAATATGAGAAATTACATTTTTTAAAAGAACAATTCAAATATGATTGTCTCAGCGAGGAAACCATAACAGAAATAAGGCACACACCCAGCAGTAATTGTGAGACTAGAACTTTAAGTAACATAGATGGAGTTTCATCCTTGAAGAAAAAAAATACGGGCAAAAAGAGAAATGAAATGTTAATTACAGAAATTGACCAAAATCAATTAGCCAAAAAACCTTGTCAATCAGTTAAACTTCATCATGATCATTGCCAACGTGGGAGTCAAACAGAAATCCTATTGGACCTAATTGAAGAACAAAATAAATCAATAATGAGATATAAAAAAGAAGTGGATCAATTAAAACTCCTATTGGACCAAATGAAAAACATTTTGAATAACCTTTCAGAAAATCTAGATTTTCCTTCTTCACAATCCTTATTATCTGTTTTAAAAGAAAAACAACTAATTAGCTTGCCCAATCAAACGCAAGTGATTAATTACGCCAAACTCATTAACTCAAACTAAAAAGCTACAAAAAAGAAATGAATTAGATGAATCAAACAGAGACAGTTATTTGCGAAATATAAAGGTATGGTCAAAATTGAGCGTTCAAAAGGTTTGAGCTTTAAAGGCAGAAAAAAAAAGAAGAGTTGAACTCTAAAAATAGACAAACGGATCCTCCTGGTATCCAAAACACAGAACTCAAAGAACATCCAGTAATAACTAAAATACAATTCAGGAGCAGGACGTTCCCTATTTTTCCTGCTTTCCAGGAATCAAATTCGAATAGAATCATTTTCTTTGATTTTATAATTCGTAGATCGCATCCGTTTGTAAACTAACGGATTTCTAATTTTCATCCATCATTAGGAGTGCAATAATCACTTTCTAAATTATAAAAAAAATATATTCAGTAAAGTGTATTTTCTACTTAATTTATTTGTATTATATTTTAAATAAAAAACGGATCAATAATACAATTTAACAAATTACAAAAAGAATTAATAATTAAATTTCCTTCAAATTTAGAACATCCGGTTACAAAATTATTATGTAGTATTATAATATAACTATTGCACGAGTATAATATTATAATATAATTCCACTGTTACAATTTACAAACAATGTTACTGGTACAATAAAAGCTTAGTTTGTAAAAAATTATTAAATAATAGCAATACCCACAACCACCCGTAGGGGGGAAGTGGACTAGCCACTTCTTCAGAGATGTTGACATCCCTGCGGGTATCCCCAGTCTAACAACACAGAAAACATTTGACACTGACAACCCATAACACTTGACACACCACAACTAGCGCCACTAGAGGTAGGTTGATGTACCTATGCAGCTACCAACGGAAATACACCAGCTACCCCACCACAACACCACACTGATTTTGCGGTAAGTACTAACATTAATTGTTGAGCTAGATGTTATCTATAATTGACTAGAATTTCATTGCAATTTGATCGATAGGAATGGAGATATTAAACAGTAAAGTTTTGGCTACTACTAAGATGCTTCAAAATTAAACTTCGTATATCTCTGTAACTACTGTATCTAAAATGTTGGTATTTCTCACAATTGTAGAGCTGGATATTATCTATAATTGACTAGAATTTCATTGCAATCTGATCGATAGGAATGGAGATATTTAACAGTAAAGTTTTGTTGGTTACTCAGTTCTTCAAAATTAGACTTCGTATATCTCTGTAAGTACTGTATCTGAAATGTTGCTGTTTCCCACAATTGTAGAGCTAGATGTTATCTATAATTGACTAGAATTTCATTGCAATTTGATCGATAGGAATGGAGATACTTAACAGTAAAGTTTTCTTGGTTACTCAGTTCTTCAAAATTAAACTTCGTATATCTCTGTAAGTACTGTATCTGAAATGTTGCTATTTCTCACAATTGTAGAGCTAGATGTTATCTACAACAGACTACAATTTCATTGCAATTTGATTGATAGGATTGGAGATATTAAACAGTAAAATTTTGGTTACTACTAAGATACTTCAAAATTAAACTTCGTATACCTCTGTAACTACTGTATCTAAAATGTTGGTATTTCTCACAATTGTAGAGCTGGATATTATCTATAATTGACTAGAATTTCATTGCAATTTGATTGTTAGGAATGGAGATATTAAACAGTAAAGTTTTGGCTACTACTAAGATGCTTCAAAATTAAACTTCGTATATCTCTGTAAGTACTGTATCTGAAATGTTGCTGTTTCCCACAATTGTAGAGCTAGATGTTATCTATAATTGACTAGAATTTCATTGCAATTTGATCGATAGGAATGGAGATACTTAACAGTAAAGTTTTGTTAGTTACTCATTTCTTCAAAATTAAACTTCGTATATCTCTGTAAGTACTGTATCTGAAATGTCGCTATTTCTCACAATTGTAGAGCTAGATGTTATCTACAACAGACTACAATTTCATTGCAATTTGATTGATAGGATTGGAGATATTAAACAGTAAAATTTTGGTAACTACTAAGATACTTCAAAATTAAACTCCGTATACCTCTGTAACTACTGTATCTAAAATGTTGGTATTTCTCACAACTGTAGAGCTGGATATTATCTATAATTAACTAGAATTTCATTGCAATTTGATTGTTAGGAATGGAGATATTAAACAGTAAAGTTTTGGCTACTACTAAGATGCTTCAAAATTAAACTTCGTATATCTCTGTAACTACTGTATCTGAAATGTTGCTGTTTCCCACTATTGTAGAGCTAGATGTTATCCATAATTGACTAGAATTTCATTGCAATTTGATCGATAGGAATGGAGATACTTAACAGTAAAGTTTTGTTGGTTACTCAGTTCTTCAAAATTAAACTTCGTATATCTCTGTAAGTACTGTATCTGAAATGTTGCTATTTCTCACAATTGTAGAGCTAGATGTTATCTACAACAGACTACAATTTCATTGCAATTTGATTGATAGGATTGGAGATAATAAACAGTAAAATTTTGGTTACTACTAAGATACTTCAAAATTAAACTTCGTATACCTCTGTAACTACTGTATCTAAAATGTTGGTATTTCTCACAATTGTAGAGCTGGATATTATCTATAATTGACTAGAATTTCATTGCAATTTGATAGTTAGGAATGGAGATATTAAACAGTAAAGTTTTGGCTACTACTAAGATGCTTCAAAATTAAACTTCGTATATCTCTGTAACTACTGTATCTAAAATGTTGGTATTTCTCACAATTGTAGAGCTAGATGTTATCTATAATTGACTAGAATTTCATTGCAATTTGATCGATAGGAATGGAGATATTTAACAGTAAAGTTTTGGTTACTACTAAGATGCTTCAAAATTAATCTTTGTATATCTCTGTAACTACTCTATCTAAATTGTTGCTGCTTCTCACAATTGTAGAGCTAGATGTTATCTATAATTGACTAGAATTTTATTGCAATTTGATCGATAGGAATGGAGATATTTAACAGTAAAGTTTTGTTAGTTACTAAGTTCTTCAAAATTAAACATCGTATATTTCTTTAGGTACTGAATCTAAAATGTAGCTATTTCTCACAATTGTAGAGCTAGATGTTATCTATAATTGACTAGAATTTTATTGCAATTTGATCGATAGGAATGGAGATATTTAACAGTAAAATTTTGTTGGTTACTAAGTTCTTCAAAATTAAACTTCGTTTATCTCTGTAAGTACTGTATCTAAAATGTTGGTATTTCTCTCAATTGTAGAGCTAGATGTTATCTATAATTGACTAGAATTTTATTGCAATTTGATCGATAGGAATGGAGATATTTAACAGTAAAATTTTGTTGGTCACTAAGTTCTTCAAAATTAAACTTCGTTTATCTCTGTAACTACTGTATCTAAAATGTTGGTATTTCTCACAATTGTAGAGCTGGATATTATCTATAATTGACTAGAATTTCATTGCAATTTGATTGTTAGGAATGGAGATATTAAACAGTAAAGTTTTGGCTACTACTAAGATGCTTCAAAATTAAACTTCGTATATCTCTGTAACTACTGTATCTAAAATGTTGGTATTTCTCACAATTGTAGAGCTAGATGTTATCTATAATTGACTAGAATTTCATTGCAATTTGATCGATAGGAATGGAGATACTTAACAGTAAAGTTTTGTTAGTTACTCAGTTCTTCAAAATTAAACTTCGTATATCTCTGTAAGTACTGTATCTGAAATGTTGCTATTTCTCACAATTGTAGAGCTAGATGTTATCTACAACAGACTACAATTTCATTGCAATTTGATTGATAGGATTGGAGATATTAAACAGTAAAATTTTGGTTACTACTAAGATACTTCAAAATTAAACTTCGTATACCTCTGTAACTACTGTATCTAAAATGTTGGTATTTCTCACAATTGTAGAGCTGGATATTATCTATAATTAACTAGAATTTCATTGCAATTTGATTGTTAGGAATGGAGATATTAAACAGTAAAGTTTTGGCTACTACTAAGATGCTTCAAAATTAAACTCCGTATATCTCTGTAACTACTGTATCTGAAATGTTGCTGTTTCCCACTATTGTAGAGCTAGATGTTATCCATAATTGACTAGAATTTCATTGCAATTTGATCGATAGGAATGGAGATACTTAACAGTAAAGTTTTGTTGGTTACTCAGTTCTTCAAAATTAAACTTCGTATATCTCTGTAACTACTGTATCTAAAATGTTGGTATTTCTCACAATTGTAGAGCTAGATGTTATCTATAATTGACTAGAATTTCATTGCAATTTGATCGATAGGAATGGAGATATTTAACAGTAAAGTTTTGGTTACTACTAAGATGCTTCAAAATTAATCTTCGTATATCTCTGTAACTACTCTATCTAAAATGTTGCTGCTTCTCACAATTGTAGAGCTAGATGTTATCTATAATTGACTAGAATTTTATTGCAATTTGATCGATAGGAATGGAGATATTTAACAGTAAAGTTTTGTTAGTTACTAAGTTCTTCAAAATTAAACATCGTATATTTCTTTAGGTACTGAATCTAAAATGTAGCTATTTCTCACAATTGTAGAGCTACATGTTATCTACAACAGACTACAATTTCATTGCAATTTGATTGATAGGATTGGAGATAATAAACAGTAAAATTTTGGTTACTACTAAGATACTTCAAAATTAAACTTCGTATACCTCTGTAACTACTGTATCTAAAATGTTGGTATTTCTCACAATTGTAGAGCTGGATATTATCTATAATTGACTAGAATTTCATTGCAATTTGATTGATAGGATTGGAGATATTAAACAGTAAAATTTTGGTTACTACTAAGATACTTCAAAATTAAACTTCGTATACCTCTGTAACTACTGTATCTAAAATGTTGGTATTTCTCACAATTGTAGAGCTGGATATTATCTATAATTAACTAGAATTTCATTGCAATTTGATTGTTAGGAATGGAGATATTAAACAGTAAAGTTTTGGCTACTACTAAGATGCTTCAAAATTAAACTCCGTATATCTCTGTAACTACTGTATCTGAAATGTTGCTGTTTCCCACTATTGTAGAGCTAGATGTTATCCATAATTGACTAGAATTTCATTGCAATTTGATCGATAGGAATGGAGATACTTAACAGTAAAGTTTTGTTGGTTACTCAGTTCTTCAAAATTAAACTTCGTATATCTCTGTAAGTACTGTATCTGAAATGTTGCTATTTCTCACAATTGTAGAGCTAGATGCTATCTACAACAGACTACAATTTCATTGCAATTTGATTGATAGGATTGGAGATAATAAACAGTAAAATTTTGGTTACTACTAAGATACTTCAAAATTAAACTTCGTATACCTCTGTAACTACTGTATCTAAAATGTTGGTATTTCTCACAATTGTAGAGCTGGATATTATCTATAATTGACTAGAATTTCATTGCAATTTGATTGTTAGGAATGGAGATATTAAACAGTAAAGTTTTGGCTACTACTAAGATGCTTCAAAATTAAACTTCGTATATCTCTGTAAGTACTGTATCTAAAATGTTGGTATTTCTCACAATTGTAGAGCTAGATGTTATCTATAATTGACTAGAATTTCATTGCAATTTGATCGATAGGAATGGAGATATTTAACAGTAAAGTTTTGGTTACTACTAAGATGCTTCAAAATTAATCTTCGTATATCTCTGTAACTACTCTATCTAAAATGTTGCTGCTTCTCACAATTGTAGAGCTAGATGTTATCTATAATTGACTAGAATTTTATTGCAATTTGATCGATAGGAATGGAGATATTTAACAGTAAAGTTTTGTTAGTTACTAAGTTCTTCAAAATTAAACATCGTATATTTCTTTAGGTACTGAATCTAAAATGTAGCTATTTCTCACAATTGTAGAGCTACATGTTATCTACAACAGACTACAATTTCATTGCAATTTGATTGATAGGATTGGAGATAATAAACAGTAAAATTTTGGTTACTACTAAGATACTTCAAAATTAAACTTCGTATACCTCTGTAACTACTGTATCTAAAATGTTGGTATTTCTCACAATTGTAGAGCTGGATATTATCTATAATTGACTAGAATTTCATTGCAATTTGATTGTTAGGAATGGAGATATTAAACAGTAAAGTTTTGGCTACTACTAAGATGCTTCAAAATTAAACTTCGTATATCTCTGTAACTACTGTATCTAAAATGTTGGTATTTCTCACAATTGTAGAGCTAGATGTTATCTATAATTGACTAGAATTTCATTGCAATTTGATCGATAGGAATGGAGATATTTAACAGTAAAGTTTTGGTTACTACTAAGATGCTTCAAAATTAATCTTCGTATATCTCTGTAACTACTCTATCTAAAATGTTGCTGCTTCTCACAATTGTAGAGCTAGATGTTATCTATAATTGACTAGAATTTTATTGCAATTTGATCGATAGGAATGGAGATATTTAACAGTAAAGTTTTGTTAGTTACTAAGTTCTTCAAAATTAAACATCGTATATTTCTTTAGGTACTGAATCTAAAATGTAGCTATTTCTCACAATCGTAGAGCTAGATGTTATCTATAATTGACTAGAATTTTATTGCAATTTGATCGATAGGAATGGAGATATTTAACAGTAAAATTTTGTTGGTTACTAAGTTCTTCAAAATTAAACTTCGTTTATCTCTGTAAGTACTGTATCTAAAATGTTGGTATTTCTCTCAATTGTAGAGCTAGATGTTATCTATAATTGACTAGAATTTTATTGCAATTTGATCGATAGGAATGGAGATATTTAACAGTAAAATTTTGTTGGTTACTAAGTTCTTCAAAATTAAACTTCGTTTATCTCTGTAAGTACTGTATCTAAAATGTTGCTATTTCTCACAATTGTAGAGCTAGATGTTATCTATAATTGACTAGAATTTCATTGCAATTTGATCGAAAGGAATGGAGATATTTAACAGTAAAGTTTTGTTGGTAACTAAGTTCTTCAAAATTAAACTTCGTTTATCTCTGTAAGTACTGTATCTAAAATGTTGCTATTTCTCACAATTGTAGAGCTAGGTGTTATCTATAATTGACTAGAATTTCATTGCGATTTGATCGATAGGAATGGAGATATTTAACAGTAAAGTTTTGTTGGTAACTAAGTTCTTCAAAATTAAACTTCGTATATCTCTGTAACTACTGCACCTAAAATGTTGGTATTTCTCTCAATTGTAGAGCTAGATGTTATCTATAACAGACTAGAATTTCATTGCCATTTGATTGATAGGAATGGAGACATTAAACAGTAAAGTTTTGGTTACTACTAAGATGCTTCAAAATTAAACTTCGTATATCTCTGTAACTACTGTATCTAAAATGTTGCTGCTTCTCACAATTGTAGAGCTAGATGTTATCTATAATTGACTAGAATTTCATTGCAATTTGATCGATAGGAATAGAGATATTTAACAGTAAAGTTTTGTTAGTTACTAGGTTCTTCAAAATTAAACATCGTATATCTCTTTAAGTACTGTATTTAAAATGTAGCTATTTCTCACAATTGTAGAGCTAGATGTTATCTGTAATTGACTAGAATTTTATTGCAATCTGATTGATAGGAAGTTAGATATTAAACAGTAAAGTTTTGTTGGTTACTGAGTTCTTCAAAATTAAACTTCATATATCTCTGTAACTACTGTATCTGAAACGTTGCTGTTTCTCACAATTGTAGAGCTAGATGTTATCTATAATTGACTAGAATTTCATTGCAATTTGATCGATAGGAATGGAGATATTTAACAGTAAAATTTTGTTGGTTACTAAGTTCTTCAAAATTAAACATCGTATATCTCTTTAAGTACTGTATCTAAAATGTAGCTATTTCTCACAATTGTAGAGCTAGATGTTGTCTATAATTGACTAGAATTTCATTGCAATTTGATCGATAGGAATGGAGATATTTAAAAGTAAAATTTTGTTGGTTACTAAGTTCTTCAAAATTAAACATCGTATATCTCTGTAAGTACTGTATCTGAAATGTTGCTATTTCTCACAATTGTAGAGCTAGATGCTATCTACAACAGACTACAATTTCATTGCAATTTGATTGATAGGATTGGAGATAATAAACAGTAAAATTTTGGTTACTACTAAGATACTTCAAAATTAAACTTCGTATACCTCTGTAACTACTGTATCTAAAATGTTGGTATTTCTCACAATTGTAGAGCTGGATATTATCTATAATTGACTAGAATTTCATTGCAATTTGATTGTTAGGAATGGAGATATTAAACAGTAAAGTTTTGGCTACTACTAAGATGCTTCAAAATTAAACTTCGTATATCTCTGTAACTACTGTATCTAAAATGTTGGTATTTCTCACAATTGTAGAGCTAGATGTTATCTATAATTGACTAGAATTTCATTGCAATTTGATCGATAGGAATGGAGATATTTAACAGTAAAGTTTTGGTTACTACTAAGATGCTTCAAAATTAATCTTCGTATATCTCTGTAACTACTCTATCTAAAATGTTGCTGCTTCTCACAATTGTAGAGCTAGATGTTATCTATAATTGACTAGAATTTTATTGCAATTTGATCGATAGGAATGGAGATATTTAACAGTAAAGTTTTGTTAGTTACTAAGTTCTTCAAAATTAAACATCGTATATTTCTTTAGGTACTGAATCTAAAATGTAGCTATTTCTCACAATTGTAGAGCTACATGTTATCTACAACAGACTACAATTTCATTGCAATTTGATTGATAGGATTGGAGATAATAAACAGTAAAATTTTGGTTACTACTAAGATACTTCAAAATTAAACTTCGTATACCTCTGTAACTACTGTATCTAAAATGTTGGTATTTCTCACAATTGTAGAGCTGGATATTATCTATAATTGACTAGAATTTCATTGCAATTTGATTGTTAGGAATGGAGATATTAAACAGTAAAGTTTTGGCTACTACTAAGATGCTTCAAAATTAAACTTCGTATATCTCTGTAACTACTGTATCTAAAATGTTGGTATTTCTCACAATTGTAGAGCTAGATGTTATCTATAATTGACTAGAATTTCATTGCAATTTGATCGATAGGAATGGAGATATTTAACAGTAAAGTTTTGGTTACTACTAAGATGCTTCAAAATTAATCTTCGTATATCTCTGTAACTACTCTATCTAAAATGTTGCTGCTTCTCACAATTGTAGAGCTAGATGTTATCTATAATTGACTAGAATTTTATTGCAATTTGATCGATAGGAATGGAGATATTTAACAGTAAAGTTTTGTTAGTTACTAAGTTCTTCAAAATTAAACATCGTATATTTCTTTAGGTACTGAATCTAAAATGTAGCTATTTCTCACAATTGTAGAGCTACATGTTATCTACAACAGACTACAATTTCATTGCAATTTGATTGATAGGATTGGAGATAATAAACAGTAAAATTTTGGTTACTACTAAGATACTTCAAAATTAAACTTCGTATACCTCTGTAACTACTGTATCTAAAATGTTGGTATTTCTCACAATTGTAGAGCTGGATATTATCTATAATTGACTAGAATTTCATTGCAATTTGATTGATAGGATTGGAGATATTAAACAGTAAAATTTTGGTTACTACTAAGATACTTCAAAATTAAACTTCGTATACCTCTGTAACTACTGTATCTAAAATGTTGGTATTTCTCACAATTGTAGAGCTGGATATTATCTATAATTAACTAGAATTTCATTGCAATTTGATTGTTAGGAATGGAGATATTAAACAGTAAAGTTTTGGCTACTACTAAGATGCTTCAAAATTAAACTCCGTATATCTCTGTAACTACTGTATCTGAAATGTTGCTGTTTCCCACTATTGTAGAGCTAGATGTTATCCATAATTGACTAGAATTTCATTGCAATTTGATCGATAGGAATGGAGATACTTAACAGTAAAGTTTTGTTGGTTACTCAGTTCTTCAAAATTAAACTTCGTATATCTCTGTAAGTACTGTATCTGAAATGTTGCTATTTCTCACAATTGTAGAGCTAGATGCTATCTACAACAGACTACAATTTCATTGCAATTTGATTGATAGGATTGGAGATAATAAACAGTAAAATTTTGGTTACTACTAAGATACTTCAAAATTAAACTTCGTATACCTCTGTAACTACTGTATCTAAAATGTTGGTATTTCTCACAATTGTAGAGCTGGATATTATCTATAATTGACTAGAATTTCATTGCAATTTGATTGTTAGGAATGGAGATATTAAACAGTAAAGTTTTGGCTACTACTAAGATGCTTCAAAATTAAACTTCGTATATCTCTGTAACTACTGTATCTAAAATGTTGGTATTTCTCACAATTGTAGAGCTAGATGTTATCTATAATTGACTAGAATTTCATTGCAATTTGATCGATAGGAATGGAGATATTTAACAGTAAAGTTTTGGTTACTACTAAGATGCTTCAAAATTAATCTTCGTATATCTCTGTAACTACTCTATCTAAAATGTTGCTGCTTCTCACAATTGTAGAGCTAGATGTTATCTATAATTGACTAGAATTTTATTGCAATTTGATCGATAGGAATGGAGATATTTAACAGTAAAGTTTTGTTAGTTACTAAGTTCTTCAAAATTAAACATCGTATATTTCTTTAGGTACTGAATCTAAAATGTAGCTATTTCTCACAATTGTAGAGCTACATGTTATCTACAACAGACTACAATTTCATTGCAATTTGATTGATAGGATTGGAGATAATAAACAGTAAAATTTTGGTTACTACTAAGATACTTCAAAATTAAACTTCGTATACCTCTGTAACTACTGTATCTAAAATGTTGGTATTTCTCACAATTGTAGAGCTGGATATTATCTATAATTGACTAGAATTTCATTGCAATTTGATTGTTAGGAATGGAGATATTAAACAGTAAAGTTTTGGCTACTACTAAGATGCTTCAAAATTAAACTTCGTATATCTCTGTAACTACTGTATCTAAAATGTTGGTATTTCTCACAATTGTAGAGCTAGATGTTATCTATAATTGACTAGAATTTCATTGCAATTTGATCGATAGGAATGGAGATATTTAACAGTAAAGTTTTGGTTACTACTAAGATGCTTCAAAATTAATCTTCGTATATCTCTGTAACTACTCTATCTAAAATGTTGCTGCTTCTCACAATTGTAGAGCTAGATGTTATCTATAATTGACTAGAATTTTATTGCAATTTGATCGATAGGAATGGAGATATTTAACAGTAAAGTTTTGTTAGTTACTAAGTTCTTCAAAATTAAACATCGTATATTTCTTTAGGTACTGAATCTAAAATGTAGCTATTTCTCACAATCGTAGAGCTAGATGTTATCTATAATTGACTAGAATTTTATTGCAATTTGATCGATAGGAATGGAGATATTTAACAGTAAAATTTTGTTGGTTACTAAGTTCTTCAAAATTAAACTTCGTTTATCTCTGTAAGTACTGTATCTAAAATGTTGGTATTTCTCTCAATTGTAGAGCTAGATGTTATCTATAATTGACTAGAATTTTATTGCAATTTGATCGATAGGAATGGAGATATTTAACAGTAAAATTTTGTTGGTTACTAAGTTCTTCAAAATTAAACTTCGTTTATCTCTGTAAGTACTGTATCTAAAATGTTGCTATTTCTCACAATTGTAGAGCTAGATGTTATCTATAATTGACTAGAATTTCATTGCAATTTGATCGAAAGGAATGGAGATATTTAACAGTAAAGTTTTGTTGGTAACTAAGTTCTTCAAAATTAAACTTCGTTTATCTCTGTAAGTACTGTATCTAAAATGTTGCTATTTCTCACAATTGTAGAGCTAGGTGTTATCTATAATTGACTAGAATTTCATTGCGATTTGATCGATAGGAATGGAGATATTTAACAGTAAAGTTTTGTTGGTAACTAAGTTCTTCAAAATTAAACTTCGTATATCTCTGTAACTACTGCACCTAAAATGTTGGTATTTCTCTCAATTGTAGAGCTAGATGTTATCTATAACAGACTAGAATTTCATTGCCATTTGATTGATAGGAATGGAGACATTAAACAGTAAAGTTTTGGTTACTACTAAGATGCTTCAAAATTAAACTTCGTATATCTCTGTAACTACTGTATCTAAAATGTTGCTGCTTCTCACAATTGTAGAGCTAGATGTTATCTATAATTGACTAGAATTTCATTGCAATTTGATCGATAGGAATAGAGATATTTAACAGTAAAGTTTTGTTAGTTACTAGGTTCTTCAAAATTAAACATCGTATATCTCTTTAAGTACTGTATTTAAAATGTAGCTATTTCTCACAATTGTAGAGCTAGATGTTATCTGTAATTGACTAGAATTTTATTGCAATCTGATTGATAGGAAGTTAGATATTAAACAGTAAAGTTTTGTTGGTTACTGAGTTCTTCAAAATTAAACTTCATATATCT
Organism: Rhodnius prolixus; assembly: GCF_049639745.1. Classification (NCBI taxonomy): domain Eukaryota; kingdom Metazoa; phylum Arthropoda; class Insecta; order Hemiptera; family Reduviidae; genus Rhodnius; species Rhodnius prolixus. Next base: position 65,271,656 of record NW_027411592.1, on the reverse strand, counting down.
CTGTAACTACTGTATCTGAAACGTTGCTGTTTCTCACAATTGTAGAGCTAGATGTTATCTATAATTGACTAGAATTTCATTGCAATTTGATCGATAGGAATGGAGATATTTAACAGTAAAATTTTGTTGGTTACTAAGTTCTTCAAAATTAAACATCGTATATCTCTTTAAGTACTGTATCTAAAATGTAGCTATTTCTCACAATTGTAGAGCTAGATGTTGTCTATAATTGACTAGAATTTCATTGCAATTTGATCGATAGGAATGGAGATATTTAAAAGTAAAATTTTGTTGGTTACTAAGTTCTTCAAAATTAAACATCGTATATCTCTTTAAGTACTGTATCTAAAATGTTGCTATTACTCACAATTGTAGAGCTAGATGTTATCTACAACAGACTACAATTTCATTGCAATTTGATTGATAGGAATGGAGATATTAATCAGTAAAGTTTTGTTGGTTACTACTAAGATGCTTCAAAATTAAACTTCGTATATCTCTGTAACTACTGTACCTAAAATGTTGGTATTTCTCTCAATTGTAGAGCTAGATGTTATCTATAATTGACTAGAATTTCATTGCAATTTGATCGATCGGAATGGAGATATTAAACAGTAAAGTTTTGGTTACTACTAAGATACTTCAAAATTAAACTTCGAATATCTCTGTAACTACTGTACCTAAAATGTTGGTATTTCTCTCAATTGTAGAGCTAGATGTTATCTATAACAGACTAGAATTTCATTGCAATTTGATCGATAGGAATGGAGATATTTAACAGTAAAATTTTGTTGGTTACTAAGTTCTTCAAAATTAAACATCGTATATCTCTTTAAGTACTGTATCTAAAATGTTGCTATTACTCACAATTATAGAGCTAGATGTTATCTACAACAGACTACAATTTCATTGCAATTTGATCGATAGGAATGGAGATATTTAACAGTAAAATTTTGTTGGTTACTAAGTTCTTCAAAATTAAACTTCGTTTATCTCTGTAAGAACTGTATCTAAAATGTTGGTATTTCTCTCAATTGTAGAGCTAGATGTTATCTATAATTGACTAGAATTTTATTGCAATTTGATCGATAGGAATGGAGATATTTAACAGTAAAATTTTGTTGGTTACTAAGTTCTTCAAAATTAAACTTCGTTCATCTCTGTAAGTACTGTATCTAAAATGTAGCTATTTCTCACAATTGTAGAGCTAGATGTTATCTATAATTGACTAGAATTTTATTGCAATTTGATCGATAGGAATGGAGATATTTAACAGTAAAATTTTGTTGGTTACTAAGTTCTTCAAAATTAAACTTCGTTTATCTCTGTAAGTACTGTATCTAAAATGTTGGTATTTCTCTCAATTGTAGAGCTAGATGTTATCTATAATTGACTAGAATTTTATTGCAATTTGATCGATAGGAATGGAGATATTTAACAGTAAAATTTTGTTGGTTACTAAGTTCTTCAAAATTAAACTTCGTTTATCTCTGTAAGTACTGTATCTAAAATGTTGGTATTTCTCTCAATTGTAGAGCTAGATGTTATCTATAATTGACTAGAATTTTATTGCAATTTGATCGATAGGAATGGAGATATTTAACAGTAAAATTTTGTTGGTTACTAAGTTCTTCAAAATTAAACTTCGTATATCTCTGTAACTACTGTATCTAAAATGTTGCTGCTTCTCACAATTGTAGAGCTAGATGTTATCTATAATTGACTAGAATTTCATTGCAATTTGATCGATAGGAATAGAGATATTTAACAGTAAAGTTTTGTTAGTTACTAGGTTCTTCAAAATTAAACATCGTATATCTCTTTAAGTACTGTATTTAAAATGTAGCTATTTCTTACAATTGTAGAGCTAGATGTTATCTGTAATTGACTAGAATTTTATTGCAATCTGATTGATAGGATGTTAGATATTAAACAGTAAAGTTTTGTTGGTTACTGAGTTCTTCAAAATTAAACTTCATATATCTCTGTAACTACTGTATCTGAAACGTTGCTGTTTCTCACAATTGTAGAGCTAGATGTTATCTATAATTGACTAGAATTTCATTGCAATTTGATCGATAGGAATGGAGATATTTAACAGTAAAGTTTTGTTGGTTACTAAGTTCTTCAAAATTAAACATCGTATATCTCTTTAAGTACTGTATCTAAAATGTAGCTATTTCCCACAATTGTAGAGCTAGATGTTATCTATAATTGACTAGAATTTCATTGCAATTTGATCGATAGGAATGGAGATACTTAACAGTAAAGTTTTGTTAGTTACTCAGTTCTTCAAAATTAAACTTCGTATATCTCTGTAAGTACTGTATCTAAAATGTAGCTATTTCTCACAATTGTAGAGCTAGATGTTATCTATAATTGACTAGAATTTCATTGCAATTTGATCGATAGGAATGGAGATATTTAACAGTAAAATTTTGTTGGTTACTAAGTTCTTCAAAATTAAACATCGTATATCTCTTTAAGTACTGTATCTAAAATGTTGCTATTACTCACAATTGTAGAGCTAGATGTTATCTACAACAGACTACAATTTCATTGCAATTTGATTGATAGGAATGGAGATATTAATCAGTAAAGTTTTGTTGGTTACTACTAAGATGCTTCAAAATTAAACTTCGTATATCTCTGTAACTACTGTACCTAAAATGTTGGTATTTCTCTCAATTGTAGAGCTAGATGTTATCTATAATTGACTAGAATTTCATTGCAATTTGATCGATCGGAATGGAGATATTAAACAGTAAAGTTTTGGTTACTACTAAGATACTTCAAAATTAAACTCCGTATATCTCTGTAACTACTGTACCTAAAATGTTGGTATTTCTCTCAATTGTAGAGCTAGATGTTATCTATAACAGACTAGAATTTCATTGCAATTCGATCGATAGGAATGGAGATATTTAACAGTAAAATTTTGTTGGTTACTAAGTTCTTCAAAATTAAACATCGTATATCTCTTTAAGTACTGTATCTAAAATGTTGCTATTACTCACAATTATAGAGCTAGATGTTATCTACAACAGACTACAATTTCATTGCAATTTGATCGATAGGAATGGAGATATTTAACAGTAAAATTTTGTTGGTTACTAAGTTCTTCAAAATTAAACTTCGTTTATCTCTGTAAGTACTGTATCTAAAATGTTGGTATTTCTCTCAATTGTAGAGCTAGATGTTATCTATAATTGACTAGAATTTTATTGCAATTTGATCGATAGGAATGGAGATATTTAACAGTAAAATTTTGTTGGTTACTAAGTTCTTCAAAATTAAACTTCGTTCATCTCTGTAAGTACTGTATCTAAAATGTAGCTATTTCTCACAATTGTAGAGCTAGATGTTATCTATAATTGACTAGAATTTCATTGCAATTTGATCGAAAGGAATGGAGATATTTAACAGTAAAGTTTTGTTGGTAACTATGTTCTTCAAAATTAAACTTCGTTTATCTCTGTAAGTACTGTATCTAAAATGTTGGTATTTCTCTCAATTGTAGAGCTAGATGTTATCTATAATTGACTAGAATTTTATTGCAATTTGATCGATAGGAATGGAGATATTTAACAGTAAAATTTTGTTGGTTACTAAGTTCTTCAAAATTAAACTTCGTTTATCTCTGTAAGTACTTTATCTAAAATGTTGCTATTTCTCACAATTGTAGAGCTAGATGTTATCTATAATTGACTAGAATTTCATTGCCATTTGATTGATAGGAATGGAGACATTAAACAGTAAAGTTTTGGTTACTACTAAGATGCTTCAAAATTAAACTTCGTATATCTCTGTAACTACTGTATCTAAAATGTTGCTATTTCTCACAATTGTAGAGCTAGGTGTTATCTATAATTGACTAGAATTTCATTGCGATTTGATCGATAGGAATGGAGATATTTAACAGTAAAGTTTTGTTGGTAACTAAGTTCTTCAAAATTAAACTTCGTATATCTCTGTAACTACTGTACCTAAAATGTTGGTATTTCTCTCAATTGTAGAGCTAGATGTTATCTATAACAGACTAGAATTTCATTGCCATTTGATTGATAGGAATAGAGATATTTAACAGTAAAGTTTTGGTTACTACTAAGATACTTCAAAATTAAACTTCGAATATCTCTGTAACTACTGTACCTAAAATGTTGGTATTTCTCTCAATTGTAGAGCTAGATGTTATCTATAACAGACTAGAATTTCATTGCAATTTGATCGATAGGAATGGAGATATTTAACAGTAAAATTTTGTTGGTTACTAAGTTCTTCAAAATTAAACATCGTATATCTCTTTAAGTACTGTATCTAAAATGTTGCTATTACTCACAATTGTAGAGCTGGATATTATCTATAATTGACTAGAATTTCATTGCAATTTGATCGATAGGAATGGAGATATTTAACAGTAAAATTTTGTTGGTTACTAAGTTCTTCAAAATTAAACATCGTATATCTCTTTAAGTACTGTATCTAAAATGTTGCTATTACTCACAATTGTAGAGCTAGATGTTATCTACAACAGACTACAATTTCATTGCAATTTGATCGATAGGAATGGAGATATTTAACAGTAAAATTTTATTGGTTACTAAGTTCTTCAAAATTAAACATCGTATATCTGTTTAAGTACTGTATCTAAAATGTTGCTATTACTCACAATTGTAGAGCTAGATGTTATCTACAACAGACTACAATTTCATTGCAATTTGATTGATAGGAATGGAGATATTAATCAGTAAAGTTTTGTTGGTTACTACTAAGATGATTCAAAATTAAACTTCGTATATCTCTGTAACTACTGTACCTAAAATGTTGGTATTTCTCTCAATTGTAGAGCTAGATGTTATCTATAATTGACTAGAATTTCATTGCAATTTGATCGATTGGAATGGAGATATTAAACAGTAAAGTTTTGGTTACTACTAAGATACTTCAAAATTAAACTTCGAATATCTCTGTAACTACTGTACCTAAAATGTTGGTATTTCTCTCATTTGTAGAGCTAGATGTTATCTATAACAGACTAGAATTTCATTGCAATTTGATCGATAGGAATGGAGATATTAGACAGTAAAGTTTTGGTTACAACAATGATCATAAAGCCTGAATTATAAGTATTAGTATTTTGAATTTGGTTTATCATGTTAGTTTGGAATTTCCAATATTTCCAAAAGAATTTGTTTCTTGAATGTTGAGATTTTTCTCAACCGTGGTGCTTGAAATTTTCTTCTAATCGAGCACAATTTTCCTAGTGTCCTGACTGATGGTACTTTTAAGTTGCTGGAGTTTTCATTTCGCTGGTAATTCTAAACAATGTAATGGTACCCTAAACTAGCTTTATCTTTTTTTTTAAATAAATAAAAAGTTTTTTTTCCCTTAGTGGTTATCAGATAATGGTAACTGTTTCGGGTAATTTTCCCATAGGGCTATAAAACAAACTAAGTGAAATAAATAACTTTCCTAACCTCCACAAGTTTACATATTAAGGACTAACAGCTGATTTAAATAAATTAAAAACATCTGATTTAGATATTTCTAAAACATATGTTTTTATTTTCTTGGAACGGATGAGATTATAAGCGCTGCTATACCCCTCCCTTCACATTGCATAACCGCCAATACAACCTTGGTTAGTTCACAGAAATAAACTTTATCGTCAACAATAATAGATAAAGAAATTGTTTTTACAACAAAATAAAAAAGTTTTTGCCTCCTAATCTATTAATTTAAAATAAATATGCATATTTAAATTTTTTTTAAAAAAATGGTATTTTTACTAGTAAAGTAATGCCTATTTTTTCAGGCGGGCTTTACGTCCAACTACCAAATTAGGTGTCGTTGATGGAGGCGACTAGCAAACATACTTTACTCATATCAAACATTAAATAAAATCCAAGGCCTCTAGACCAGGGGAATCGAATCCACTAAACCAACAATACATCTTAGCATTGCGGGTCTAATCTCTTAACCGCCTTATATACTTTACAATAAATTTCTTTTATTAACCATCAAATAAAATCCAAGGCCTAAGACCGGGAATCGAACCCACTAAACCAACAATACATCTTAGCATTGCGGGTCTAGTCTCTTAACCGCCTAACATACTTTACTATAAATTTCTCATATTAACCATTAAATAAAATCCAAGGCCTAGGACACCGGGAATCGAACCCACTAAACCAACAATACCTCTTAGCATTGCGGGTCTTAGCATTACAGGAATGCAGAAAAGAGACTTACTTGACAAGCGCTCCAAACTCACTCTTAAAAAGAAACAAACAAACGACAACTATACAACAACACTCTGCTAGCTCCGGACTTGAACTACACGGGATAACAGCCAAACGCACAACCCTCAAATCGCATTCAATCCATACAATCCAAAATCCATTGTCAATGCGTTCCCTTTTACATTTCCAACCTTACTATCTAGACTGACTTCAAAAATTCCTTTCGTTTCCACCAAAGCCAAACCTCCGTTACCTAAAAATTTCACTCTCAAACTATCCCTCCTCATTCAAATCCACTTATCCAAGGCTCTCTCAACCTCAAATCTTCCCCCACAAGCCCTCCTAGACGTTTGAGGCGATCGCTGGCCGCGCGGCCACCACCTGAATGCCTGTAACGTCGGCTATCCAGAGAGGCGGTAGCACTCCCCTATAGCGCCTTAACGCCATCACTGCCGCCGTTCAAGAAATCCAAGTCAGTGTACGTGGCGCTGGCGTTAAGTCAACGCACGTACTTTTATTGTACGTTCATCTTTTTCTACATGTTGTACTTACTGGACGTACAGTTGTAAAGTTCTTAAATAAATACAAAAAAAAAAAAAAAGATTCTCATTAATATTATAAAGGTAGTAAGCCAGTACAATGAACAGAAATGGCAGGTTAGAGAGGACCCACTCTCAAAAAAGTACATCCATTAGTACATCAAGTTTAAGAAAATCGATTAGATGATCAACTTCCGGTTGATCGATTTCGACTAAAGCCTTATAGTGGTACACACACACACTATTGGCATCTATTTTTTGTTTCTATTAGACCACTGACTAATTTCAGAAAATCTCTTTTACCCCCACTCAAAAGGGCCTTAAAACGTGCATTTCTGGTACAAACTCAAAATCGATAATCTATCAAAATCGATAATCTATCAAAATCGATTTGCTAAGAGAAAGTAATAAATCGATTAATGTGGGTTGATCATTCGTAGAGCGCTTGAATGTTCCCAAATATTAGCTCATTTATTTTGTTGATTTTATAAGAAGTTAATTTATGTGTATAATGATGATATAATTTTGTTTATTTTCAACCACATTAAGTAAGCAATAAAAAGACGCCTAATTATCACATTTATCAGTGGCAAGGCCAGAACATTAGAACAATAGATCTCATCATAAAACGATAATTACACATATGTTCACTGTATTCTAGGAACAATTGTTCTCTGCGCTTGCGTACGTACTTCTTTTTTTTTTGTGCTAGAATCTCTCTCTTCACGTACTAGGTATTCTGGTTAGAATCGACTAGATTTTTCACGAAAATGCAATCGATTATTTTCTTACTTAATCTTTCCAGGATAATTGCAAAAAAAAAAATAATAATAATAATAACATGGATCGAACTCTACACCACTCTCATTTAGACTATATTCCCTTATCATGCAAGGAAATGGTTTCCATCAGGAAGTAAAATGAGGAACGAGTCGAATTTGTTTCGATTTGAATAGTTCACCGGAAATAGCACTTTGTGCGTGCGTGTGAATTTATAGGAGGAAATTCATTACCACAAGGAGTACCTGACTATGAACCCAATGAGCATGATTCTTCAAACGGAAGTGCCGTTTTACGTAATGGATTCCCCCCCCCCTTTAGCACAAATGACGTACTCATGTTGGTCTGGAACATGCTTACAGGAAAGCCCGATTAGGGGCATTTCTCGCCGAGCTGGGTAGACTTCCTGCTGAACTACCATTTTCAGTATAACACAGGGTGTTCATTTTAAGACGGCTCAAATGCATTTAAACGGTTAATCTGAGCAAAAAATCGTAGAGGAAAAATTTGTTGCCCGCAACCTCTAGTTTCAGAATTTGTGACTTGATTTTTAGATTCCTGCCCGCATACGCGGCTGACGCGCGGCCAAAAGTAAGGGTTTACAGTTGACCCCCATTTTCATATACATAGTTTTAAAGAGTATAAAATGTTATGAAAGAAACCGGAAACCGCAATTCGATATCTTCAAAATTAAAGGTGCTAGGCCATTTCAAAATCTGGTATTTATTAATCATATTTCAATTTTTTTAACTTGTTATCAAAGAGAAAGAAGAGCACGCGGTAGCTCATTTTTATGTATTTTTCCATCCCCTTTCTACTAAAAATATTGCCAAGGCAGTAAAGCTAGTATTTTTCTTAATATCGGGAAATAAGTCGTTTTCCGAGTGATTTTTTTTTCTAAGAAAAATCAAATGTTAAGAGCTTTTTAGATGTTCTCAAGTATACACAAAATGGCTAAAAATTAATTTTACATCTGTTACAAACAAGAAGGTTTAATAATTATTTGGTAATCTTGGGAGAGTTGCGTTTAATTACCATTAATTTTGAAGATATCGAATTGCGGTTTCCGGTTTCTTTCATAACTTTTTATACTCTTTAAAACGGTATATATGAAAATGGGGGTCAACTGCGAACCCTCACTTTTGGTCGCGCGTCAGCCGCGTATGCGGGCAGGAATCTAAAAATCAAGTCACATATTCTGAAACTAGAGGTGACGGGCAACAAATTTTTCCTCTACCATTTTTTGCTCAGATGAACCGTTTAAGCATGAAATGCATTTGAGCCGCCTTAAAATGAACACCCTGTATATAGAAAAAATAAATATATTTTTAAGAAGGCATTTGACAACTAATGACATTAGAAACCACCTGTAAATTGCAAATATCAATATGACTATTCTTAACCTTCAAAAAAACAAAGAAATAAAAGTAAAAATGTTTAACATTACATCGCAAACAACTTGAAATCAGCAAAGAGGGTACCACCTTAACAGAACAAAAAATCGCAATCAAGTTAAAAAAAAAATTAAATACAGAAAATTAAAAATAACTATTTCAAACTTAATACTGCATCAAAATAAGATTTTAATAAATATAAATATAAAATGTAAAAATTCTTAACTTGTATTAAAACTGTCCGGTAGGACAGTTGTATAAGGGTTGACCATCAAAAACTGCACGAAAAAGCGTAACGTTGAAAAACACCCAACTTTGACAATTTTTTTCTCTTTTTCTATAAAAGATAAAATTCCCAAATTTTCTTTAAATCTTACTCCAAACCCTCCTTTATAACTGTAATTTTTTTGCAACCACCCAGATCTAATAGGTTTCGAGAAAAAAGTTGCCGAAAATGAGCAAAAACGGCTTTTTCAAAAAATGTTCTTGTTCTTGTTGTTGTTTTTGTTCTTGTTGTTGTTGTTACCTTTTTTGTAAACAACGTAGCGCCTAAACGCGTGAACCGATTTTCATGAATGAGGTGTCATTCGATTCGGAATTTTATGTAGATGTGCCTTTTGGGGGTCTCGATCCTGTACATCGAATGGGAGAGTAGTTAGCCCCCTTTATGTAAGGCCCCCTCCAAAATTATTATTACTAATTACTCTGTAAATCTTGGCCCGATTATGATAAAATTTGGTAGGATGATAGGGTTAGGGCTCCCCTACGCGACATTAAAGCGGCAATTAGCTCTTACACTTGTTAAGGGGAAGTATAGCAATCGTTTCAAATTATCGACACGTGAACCGATTCTCATGAATGATGTGTCATTGGAATCGAAATTTTGTATAGATTTGCACTTTATAAGTCTCGACGCTATGCCTCATGAGGAGGAGAGTTTGCCCCACCCAAGTAAGGCCCTTTCTAAAACTATTAATACTAATATTTCTATGACGCTTTGTCCGATAAAATTTAGCAGGAAGAAGTGGTTAAAGCTCCTCTACGTGGCTGTGAAGTGCACCTACTAAGAGAAAGGATTGCAATCGTTTAAATTATCAATGAGTGAAACGAATTTACACCAATGAATTGTCGTTCGATTCAAAACCTTTGCCTCTTTGCCTTTTAGGGAGCAGTACTGTAATTGCAGTTTATTTTTCTTACTCCTCTTAAAAGGAAGTACTGAAATCGCAGTTTAATTTTGTTACTTAAGTACAAATACCTTCCTATTTTATTCAAAACGTTTTCTCAAAAAAAAATTGTTATTGAGGATGGTTTGGGCACCGCAACTATAGTCATTTTTTTAAAAGATGAAAATATGAAGTGATTGCAATACTTTTTCTTATTAGAAGAATGAGAAATGAAAAAATATATTTTTTTTTTTTAATTTAAAAATTAACTTAACAAAATTTTCATACCAACAAAAAATACGTCGTAAGTTTTACACACAGCTTAACTTGAACGACCAATTCCATTCTATGACCAAATCGTGGGAACGGAACTCGGTCATTAAATAAGTGGATGATGATACGTCTACTAGTAATAATAATCAATAAAAATTATAATACTTAAAATTAAAACTTGTAAAAAAATATTTAAAAAGTTAAAAACAGTATAAATAGAAGTGTTTGGACATGTTTACTAGGGTTACCATGGAAACGGCCAGGTTATTCCAGGTTTATAAAAATGTACTACGTTAGTCAAATTAAATTGAAAACATATATATTTTTTAATTTATTTCGTTATTTACAATCAGTATATACATATAAACAATAAGTAAATAGGAAGATTGAAGGATAAATAAATGCGCGAAAGGCAGGAGGAGAGAAACTACCCAGTGGTAGCACTCTCTAAATTGAAAAGAAAAACTTTTATAGACATAATTTTTTTTAAAAAAGAAACTTCTAAACGATATAGATACCAAAGAAAAAAATTTTATCCCTGAACTACATTCATTTCAATTAAATACTACAATGAATTGTGGAATTTTAAAATAAATAAATGCAATTAAATTAAAATTCAAAATTTAAAACAAAAAGTATGATTACTTACGCGCTTGTTCGTGACCCGCTGAGGGGAAGTTGACGTCAAACACTGTACTGACTGCGCCTACTTCCACTGCACTGTTGATAAGGCAGTGACTGAGTGAAGTCGTTGTTGTGGATCGCCCTACCACCACTGTTTACTCCTAATACAGCGATTAGTGCGCGCGCAACTAAGCCCTCTACTGCCATTTAATTACCACTTAGTTTTTTAAACAAAATAATCTGTAACAATAGAAAAAAAAAATTATTATTTTTCAGTTCTCTTTGTGAAAAAGTAGGAAAAAAAAACTGTGGCTATGTCATGGACACGGCCGTGTGTTGTACGTGAATACGTTTACGTTTAGGGTTATATTTTTTATAATATAATAATAATAATAATAATATATTATTATTAAGCAGCGGTAAGTGTTTTTCTTTTGTTAGCTTCAATGAGCGCAGAAACCATAGACGATCACACACACCTCACTTATGTCCGAATGGATTGTTGACAAACGTCGTAGTGAAACGTGCACTAGCTGCTGCCCAATGTGTCTTCATAATCGACGATCGAACACAATCTATGCCTATAAAAGTCTGTTGTCGATGTAGAAGCGATTTCATCATCCACTTGCATAATTTCAACCGCCCCAGCTGCAGATGTACTGTTGACACCGCTCGGCCGCATTCATTCTTTTACGTTCCTAGGCACAGCTTGACTCGGTCATATGGTGTTTTATTATTACCATTCGATTTTTCTTGAGAAGCCCTTTCCAAACGTATACGATCTCTGTATTTGGTTTTGGCTTTTCGACGCGTATAGGCCGGCATTATATATTTTGGATCATATTTTTTTATTCTAACACCTTTATTTTATTCACTGTCACTATTTTACACTAATGTTTTATATACAATCGATAGATTGTGACGACAGCTGACGATTAAAACTTAAACGAACATCATAGCTTCTCCGAGTCAAAAGTTATACCATTTGCAAATCTCGATACGCAGCAAAATGATCTCAAAATGGCGGCGCTTTCCCCTCCACCGCGCGCGATGCGTCACAGCCCTCGCTTATCGTAATGAATTCTTTGATCCTTTAGCTAATCCAGTGGTCTAATTTAATTTTGGATGTAAACGATAGATTCGAAACTATAATGCCAAACTGTATCCCCTGATTTTGTTATCATTAGGTTTTTTGGGACTGCCTCCATATGATAGTAAATTTAAAGACGTATTCACGTCAAAAGATTGTACATTAATCACGAGGGTAAAAAACATCTGCTGTTTCCATAAACAGTTCTTAAACCTTAAAATCTGTACTAGTAAACAGATGACCACAATATTGTTCACTTTAAAGGTACCATTTCCGGGAGGTGGGGGGGACAAACTGCACAAAAAACTGTTCCAGTCAATGGCACTTCCGGTAAGTAAATTTTCTACAAAAAAAAAAACTTAAAATTTTGGTTACAGATTTTATCATAATTAATATTTTTATTACAGGAAAATATTAGGTATAAAAGTTTTGGGGAGACCTCTGTGAGAGCAGTAAGTAACTAAATCCTTATACAACTTCGTACGAGACATTTGTTTGGAGGAAAAAAACTAAACAATTTGGAAAAATCAATTCATTATAGCTGAATTGTGCTGAAATTTTCGAAGCAATTAAAAGTAATAAAGAATTTTTTTTAAAAAAATAAATTCAGTTAAAAGTAATTAAAAATTATTACTTACATAACCCTATGAATGGGCAAAGGGAAAAGTAAAGATAACAGATCCCAACGATTAGTTCATTTGGGGTAGGGATTCGTTCAGTGGTTAGCGACGGGATTTCAACGCGAAGATCACTGGTTCGAATCCAGCTGCTGGGTCTTAGGGTACGTTTACAATGGAGCTGTGAGTATAGATGATAGCAGAGATGATAACTGATAGAGTAAAATATAATCGCTGATTAGTGTGCACAACGGAGCTGTGATACATGCAACATGTCGAGTAGTGAAGAAGAGTTTTTATGTTCACCAGCAACCAAATGGTATATTTAAAAAAAAAAGATGTAGAAAATATCATGTACATACCATAAATAAAAAAACGAAGTACTTTGGGCGAATTTCACTATTTATATAAGGAACTTAGAAATTATCCGGATCGTTTTTTTGAATATGTGAGGATGGGTCCAACCACATTTGACTAAATTTTAGAAAAAATAAGGTCAAAATTAAGAAAAAGTAGGAAAAATTGTCATGGAAATCCTATAACTATAGAAGAAAAACTAGTGATAACTCTGAGGTAAGGTTATATTGAGGAAAAACAAATAAATACACATAAAAATAAATGTAAGCACGATTTAAAAAACAAAATATTGTTTAAAAGTAAATAATAAAATAATAACCAAAAATAATGAGTAAAGACAGCACTAAATAATTTTTCGACGTCCATTTTGAAGCTCCGATACTGGAGTTCAGCTAGCAGAAAAATGAAAAATTCAATTCTATCATCTATGCTCGTTTATAGCAGCGAGTATGAGTCACTAGTCGAAGCTTCGTTGTGCACGCTCACATAAGAATGTACTAGGTTATTCTATAAGCGCTGATGCATCACTGCTATCATCTCCGCTATCATCTATGCTCACAGCTCCGTTGTGAACGTACCCTTAGACTTTCTCTTAGAAGTTTCTTACAGCTCATTGCCCGGTGATGGACGAGAGAACATTGATCGGAGGAAGGCAGTGCACTGAAAAAAGCCTTGGGTGCCTTAAATAAAAAAAAATCCTATTGTTTTATTTATTAAGGAACTAGCCTACAATTTAGACTTTTTAATTACAAGAATATGACGCAAAAACTATTTTGATAATTTTACTTCCTTCCCCTTCTCCCTCTAATGGTTCAGATTAAAATTTTTACATTACTAGTGTTGTAAGCAAATAGTTTAAAGCAGTTCATTGAAGCTGTCTAAGAGAAAAAATCTTGAAAAAGTGAAAAATACCATAAATAATGGATACTTCCGGCTAAACCATTAGGCCCCACGGAAGTACCCCCTCCCCCACTCCAAACATGAAGACAAAGCTTCCTGTTGGGTCCTGCGTTCACACAAACACAGACCACTTCTACAAACCATTTTTTTATTTTTTGAACTTAGGGAACCTCCTTTCCCTAAGTACTGGGAAGAACCAACATGCCGAAAGGGCAACGAAAAGTAAAGATAACAGATCCTGACGAATGATTAGTTCATTTGGCAGCCATTAAAAATATCAATATTACCAAACAAATTTGGCAGTCATGGGGACAACAGTAATACCAACCCACCAATAATTTTTGATGGCCACCCCCCTCTAAAGTTGTTGACATTTGTCCAATTAATTGAAATAAATTAATTTTACTCCTGTCTATTTTTAGCTAGGCAATTAGAAATCACATCTAAATCTATAGTATGAAGTATGCATAGAATTTTTTTTCACAATCTATTTATATTTGGTGCACTTATTTTACAAATACTTGCCAGATCTTGTAACTGTTATTAGAAATTAGTTCAGTAAAAAAAAAATAGATTAAAACTATTTTAAGGTTAGATATTCCTCTAAAGAACTATTTTTGTTCATGAAAAATGGTTTTTCCACATTTTTATAAAATATTAATAAAAATCAAGCGTGAAGCTAAACGAACTTTAAACTTTTAATTGAAATTATCATTTCCGCCAAAAAAATAAGAGAAACCGTAAGGCCAGATTAAGATTAGATATTTACCCCGAAAATAACAGTTTTTTTACATAAAGTTTTATTACAATGAACATTAAGTAAAAAGTCCAAGTTAAAGAAAAGCTAGAGAACTGTAATAAGCATTACACATTACATTATCCTTTTTCTTTTTATTTATTTACCATCAGCACAGATGGTACTTTATTTAAAAATTATATTAAATAAATACCAACTTTACGATAATCAATACAGCAGTTAAACAGCTGTTTTTATTATCGTGACCTTGAGTAGCGTTCGTTATTTTATAGTTTCTCTTAATTTTTACACTCGCCAATGGAAATAAATTGAACAATTCATTTTGTGTTTAAAATCAGTTTCAACCGGAAATAGATACGTATTGAGGTCCGAAAAAAAGTTGATTGGATCAAGTCTATCCGCAAGCAGGAGCAGATTATTTCTGGAAGCTAACTCGCTTCCATCCTGCCGAAGTGCCGTAAAGATTTATACTTGGAGAGTGCCAAATTAGTGTAAGGCGGAAATAGCTGGTTCTCCTACAACCAACTAAATAATAAAACCACTGACGATGGATGAAAGTGCGAAACAATAAACAGGAAGTATCCTGTACTGGTTGCACTCATCAGTTTCACCAATTTGACTATTTTTTTTTTGCACCAATAATTACGAAAATAAGTTTTTTGACTATTACTACGTAATTATTTCGACATCTCTAATTCTAGTTATTACGTATTCCTAGAAGTATTACTTCTTCTTGGGGAGCGGAACTCCATTACTAATAAGGTTAATATGAGAGAAAATTATTCCATTATTTTTTTAATGGCGGCTTCATGTAAATAGATGTCAAATTACTATAAATGGTACATGTCACGCGAACTGACACCACGCACTCAACTCTGTGTTCTATCTAACTTTTTTTGTGAATATTCACACGAATTTTTCTTGCAACAACCAAGAAAATTAAATTTTCTTTAAAAAAAAAGAAAAAAGAAAAAGCTGTTGAATTATGTACACGATTTAGCGAAAAGCAGTATCAACCATTTTGAAGAAAATTACAAAAACTGGTAGATCGATTAAAACAAAATAAACCGGAAATTTCCGGTTGGTTGATTTTGACTAAAACACGCAGAAAAGTTCTGTAAAAACGACTACTTCCTCTAATCTAAGACGGAAGGAGGTAGCCAGTTCTGTAGAGTTGTATTTCCGGAATGTTTATTCCGGAAATCGGTTATTTAGCATAGTTCCATTAACTCTAAATTATCTGGTGAGGGCAATCACATGTATTATTAAAAGAAAATTATAAAAGAGAAAGTGGGGTCGCACGGTAGCCGAGCGGTTAGAGGTGAGACCTGCGAAGCTAATATGTATTGAGGTACTGGTTCGATTCCCGGTGTCTAGGCCTTGGATTTTATTTAATGGTTAATATGAGAAATTTATAGTAAAGTATGTTAGGCGGTTAAAAGACTAGACCCGCAATGCTAAGATGTATTGTTGGTTTAATGGGTTCGATTCCCGCTGTCTATGCCTTGGATTTTATTTAATGGTTAATATGAGAATTTTACAGTAAAGTATGTTTGCTAGTCGCCTCCGTCCTCGTCACCTAATTGGTAGTTGGACGTTAAGCCCCGCCTGAAAAAAAATTGGGATTACTTTACTTTATTTTACTTTATAAAAGAAGTCTTTAATTTCCTCCAACAGTTGGTAGGAATTAGTACTCTGCCAGTGGCACACCCTCCTGGTGATTATTTGCTCCAGTCAGGGATTATGATGACCTTCAGACAATTAGAGCAAATCTGTTAGACCTGCACGACCTCTAATGGTAATTTATCCAAGATGTTCTGATTGATGTTAACTCAGGAGTAGTTGAAATAAAGCGCAACAACAGTGGGAGCCGCTGCAAAAGAATGGCGGCTAGGCGCGGGGACCCTCTTTTTGCAATATGTGGGGGGGCCCCCTAACTTTTTTTTTTCAAAGAGGGAGTGATCACCAAGTACCCGCGCCAATATCACATAAACTAATGCAAATAAGGATATCCTCAATTAATATTGCATCGGAGTACGCTACATGTTTGCATTTAGGTTACATTGTTCTAGCCTTGAATCGTGGGGGGGGCATAGTAGCTGTATTGGTGAACTCGAACATTACAAAGGAAATCACTTACTACTAATATGAAGCCGTTTTCGAAAAAAAAAATCACTTCGCTGAAGAAGCCCTTCCGATAGACAGATTTCTGTGGAAACCCTAGACACTAGAAGCGAATAACAAGTAAACGTCTTCCTGGGGCAGACTTCTTTACAGCCCACTGTCCGGTGATGGAAACAGATTATAACATTACAGCTTCTAGAGCAGTGATTCTCAACCATTTTTTTTGTCGCGGCGGCACACTTTTAACAATTTCAAAATTTGGCGGTACACTAACAATAAGATTAAGTTTAAACGTATTTTACTTATCCCATAATACACTGTGTAGAATAGTTTGTTTATTTTCAATATAAAATAAAATAATATGTACTACAAAAACAACAGTATATTTGTTTATTAAGGGATTAATTACAAGTTAATAATAAGAATGCTTTTAATGAGAAATTTTGTGCATTTTGATAATTACAGATAATATTTGGTCGTATAAATGATAATGCTCCTCTCATATCGTCTTCTACATTTAAAATATAATTTTTATTGTATGTTATGCATTTCTAAAAATTTGGCGGCACACTTCAAAACTTTCGCGGCAAACGCAAAAGTGCCGCGGCACAGTGGTTGTTTGGTGAATCACTGTTCTAAAGTTTTCGTTTTTGAACGATCATATTCTGGATCATACGCACATACATAGATTACCATGGATATTTCCGTTGAAAATTTCTTACTCAGTATGAGTAGATAAACATGAATATGACGTCATCTTCCTTTGTGCTGGCATGTTTAATTGTATCATCAATAATCATTATCAATTATCCAGTGTATAAATACTGGCAAACAATCATCAATTATTATCCCTGATACTAACAATTTGTAATAAATATTGTATTAGTGATACCCCAACAATCATTTTATCTTATCCAAATGTTATCATTTTGGAACAAAGAAATGAACAATTCACTGAAAACTTGATAACAGAAAGAACATTTCAAAATCTAACCTAAATTAAAAGATATATATATATATATATTACAGTTTTCTTCCTCTACTGTGGTAAGAGAACGTATTTTGATCGTGCTCATTTCCGGTTTAGAGTTTTCACAGGGTCCAACAAATCAGCTAGAGGAATACGCACTCCATTTTTATATTTACTAGTCTCGATATCAAAAAAGAAATAGAATTTTCCTGCGGATTCAACATTCTAGCCACATAATTCGAAGTACCTAGTAATAATTTTGTAAGATAGAAATCTTGTGATAACTCACACTAACTCTTTGAGTATTTAAAAATACCATTTCATTCTTAACTAGGTATTAACATGTGCTAGCGGCTAGCCTGTTGAGATGCACAATTCACCGAAGTCAGTGAATTTAGAAGTCAACGCCTATATCTCTTCGCATCATTCTTAAAATTAATTGTTTTAAAAATTATTCCAATAAAAGTTTTTCTATCATATATGTATAAGTGTATATAAGAAGTTTTAAGGAAATCGTAAGAATTTTCCTAAAAATAATGGTACTGAATAGTAAGGGCTCTTTTAGGTAGTGAAATTTTCTTTTTCCACGAACTCTACTGAGAAAATGAATGACTTCCATCAAAAACGCTAGTTCACAGAGGTATGTAAGGTACGATCACTAGAAATGAGTTAATAAAATTCCGAGTTTAAAAAGAAAATGAGGTGAACAAGAGAGTGAATTTTACGAAGTTTTTTTTATTTTTTTAAATTTTCTTTGATAATCACAAAATTTTCTCCAGCATAACTTATGTTTAAAACTTTTAACACGAAAATCCATTTTTTAGTGGAATTATGAAGAATTTCTCAAGAATATGCTACATTACTGAATATGTTGTTCAAGGAGCCAGCAATTGTAGAGTGAAACTTGGAAGATGTAAGTCCAAAACCGGTCAATAGATGAAATAAACATACGAATTTCGACCGATAAAATAAGTTTCTATAAAATAAATTTAGTTTAATAAGTAAAAATTCTAACTTAAGTCGCTTAAATCGGCAGAAAGACTTCTTTTCCAAGTTCGTAGTCCGACTAAGCAGAAAAAGACCAACTGGTTTTTGTCATAAAATAGATTTTAACTTGAACCTTTCAGCGACGTCATAAGACAACTGTGTATAATAGTAAACCTGTGTTACAGACAACAATTATTTAGTCTTTTTTCTCTGTAGAAAACCAGTGTAAACTTATTAAGATTATATCATGTAAACGATAATGTTCGCACCAACTATAAAAAATTGTATTTAATAAAAATTCCTCCACGCTTTTGGATAGAACAGGACACGAATAAGAATGAAGTAAAATGTAAAAGTGATATATTTACAAACCACAAAAGAGAATCAATAAAAGATAATAAGTATTCACTTTTATCTGTAAATTCAATTTTAAATATCATTTCAGCGAATTATTAATCAATTGAGATTAAGAAGAAAAAAAGGTTAGAAAAAAAACTGACTTTCATTAAGGTTAAATACTCACTTGAATCTGAATTTCTCCAATTTATCTATTTTCTAAGAATATCACTAACAATAATTGCACAACTTGTATTAAACATTTTATTCTTTAAAAAAAAAATAAATAAATACAATTAAACACAAGGCAATTATCGTCTAATACGTACACGTAAAGTTCCCATCACTAACAAAAATATAGTTAAGAACTACGTACATAGATAAACTAATCTAATTACAATAGACAATAAAACCAAATTGAACTTTGGAATGATAGAAATTTTATTATTATTATTTTGAACTGTTGATTTTAATTATTTTTCGTCCATTCTAACTTAAAAAAAATTCTTCATTATACTTATGAACAGAGATTTATCTTCAAATCAGCTATTTTTCCTATAAAAATGTAACCTACCTGCTTCTAGATTTTGTTCAGGTTATGCATCTATCTATAGTTGCATTGTTTCTAAATCAACAATACGTTGCTAACATACAAATCAAGATTTGAAAATACACTTCTGAGAATCGATTTTTCTATCTATTTCTACCTGTTGGTCTGCCCAACAGTTAGCGATCAACATTAACCAGAATTTAACCACTTCACTAAACTTTTTCAGATTTTCTAGAAAACTGCTTCAGCGATTTCCTTTAAACAAGATACTCTTATAGGGTAATTGTAGATCTAGAACTTTTTATTTGCAAACTACTTTCTAGGAAATTCAAGGAAAAAAAAGATTGTAGCTTTCCTTAAATGTGACAGTGAAGCGTAAAAATCTGTTTCATGTAAATGGAAAATTTTACTGTTTCAACTTAAGATGCACGATCCTCTGTTTAAGCTAGTTATAGTTGATGTGTAGGATCAAGCTTGGAAGGCTAATATGAGCATGCCGTACCATCAGAATCAGTATCACGCAGAATTATGTGGAGATCAAAATTACGATGGACTAATGTTAAACCAACTTGTGCTTTAGCGCCTACAAACGAAAAAAAAAACAAAAATGTTCCGAGTTCCTTGAAAATTGC
The DNA here is from genome assembly GCF_049639745.1 of Rhodnius prolixus. NCBI lineage: Eukaryota > Metazoa > Arthropoda > Insecta > Hemiptera > Reduviidae > Rhodnius > Rhodnius prolixus. Next base: position 65,251,318 of record NW_027411592.1, on the reverse strand, counting down.
TTAGGACAACATCCAGGCTAGTGATCAACTGTATCTCATTGTCACTATATCCCTTTTGTTCAGCCATCCAAACGTGGAATACCTTACTTTGGACAATAATTCTCCTCAGCATCACCACAGAAGCCTCCAAGCAGTTCACTTTAGCTTATTTATATTTATACAGAAATAGACAAAAAGTAGTTCACTTTATTTCAACAATAACAGTCAAGAAACTTATAATAACATAACTTTTATTATTTATTAATATTAAATTAAGAGCAATTTTATGGTAAATGGTACTTAATCGTTTCCTAATTTATTACCACTAATTAGGATGTTTTATTTTTCTAATTTTACGGAGATGAGCATTTCAATTTGTAGATCGCTTTATTATTTTACTTGGTTACTCGCCATCGGCTCTTGTCATAGTACTCCGCCCAAGAAACACATTAAGCACATATCACAAGATTATAGAAATTATTCTAATGGGTATTCAAGTCGAGCTACTCAGGTTAGTGTCCCTTGGTTGGAGCGACAAGGTGATGATAGCATGTTCTCTCTGTGCTCCTTAAGGGGTACAGGAGGATCTCGTATCACTTCCTAGCTATATGTCCGATTCTAGGTGAGCTCTGACTCCGCATCATGGGTAGATCTAGTCTTTCTGGCCATTATACAGTTAAATCGCTGTCTGTCCACCTCAGATTATCTTCCACTGATTACTTTTTGCCAGGAATGCCTGGAATTTAAGATATAAAATTATAAATGGAGGGCCTAAAATTTAAACATCTTTAATTTTTTATTTTTTTCTATTTTCCAAGAAGTTAAATGATTTATTTTGTTCTTTTGTAAAAGCTCTAGAATTTAGTTTGTTGCTCTTCTTTGACCCTTCATTGTACTTCAACCCTCATCTATATTTATTGATTGACCGCCGCACCTCCAATTCTCCCGAAATCATTATTAGAATAGTAATTATGTAATAATTCTTGTTTTTTTGTTTGTTTTCTTCAATATACCTGTTCCTCGCAAAGGATTTTGCACAAGCTTCTCAATTTTTCTCCACCAATGGAAAATGATTTCCTGTGAACAATAAAAAGCTACAGGATAAAAACTTGCCAAGCTTTAAGAAGACTCTTTAAGAGAGAAGTCTCTTCTATTCTACCATTTTTAGCTTAAGAAAGCTTTGAAATTCTTTTCATTTTCTATCAAAATTATATCTTTATTAGATTACAAGAATGATAGTCTGGTCCCTTGCTAGGTCCAAATATAAAGTTTCAGTCTTCTGCGATTAAAATGTAAGTTAAAATTTTCTTATAAATCAAAAATTAACTCGAGAATTGTAATAAAAAAAAGTCGTGTAATGATTTAAAACAGCTTCTTTTTAAAAAAAGTTCATTGAGACTTACCTGAATGAATTCATTCATTGAATTCCAAAAAAATACGCATTAAAACAGTTGGTGCTTCATTTAAGTAAACAGAATGAATGCGCCGAACCAGCGCTAATAATAACTGGCGCTGACTGAGTTTTAATGGCGCTTGGTTGATATATGGCGCTAATTTCGGATCCATCACCACAACTGCCATGTTCATTCCATCCCCACGTTTTGAGTACACCATCTTCTGAAATATCATAGATGTTTAAAAAGCCTTCGTGTTAATTAAGATCATTTCAAAATTAGGTAGAAGACGCTTGATTTTTTTTTCTCTCTCTCTCTCTCTGATTTAAGGCGCATCAACATCTAAGGTTATTGGCGCCCAGAGCTTTTTTCAGTGCACTGCCGGCCTCCAGACAGTATTCTCTCGTTACAGACAACACTGTCCATTACCGGACAATAAGCCGCAAGAAGCTCCTAGGAAGAGAAAATCTAAGGGTCAGCAGCTAGATTCGAACCCGGGACCTCCGCTTGGGAGTCCAGTACGCTAACCGCATAGCTAATCCCTTCCCTTCGCTTGATTCAAGTGCAAAATTAACAATAGAAATCACTAGAACTTTGAGAATATCGACTTCAAAACACAATTCAACAAAGTGCATTTTAATTTCACTTTCTATGAGTTCGATTGGATGAGAAAATTATGGTTAACAGAAACAAAGGTAGTCTATGTTCTTTTCTACAAACAATTACGAGACCTGCAAAGCTAATATGCATTGTGGTACTGGGTTCGATTCCCGGTCTTGGCCTTTTATTTTATTTAATGGTTAAATGAGAAATAGTAAAGTACGCTTGCTATACGCCTCCGTCCATGACACTTAGTAAATGGTAGTTGGACGTTAAGCCCCGCCTGAAAAAATAGGCGATTACTTTACTTTTTATTTTACTTTATAAACAATAATTATTAAGGTGTGTTCACAACAAGAGAGCGAACTAAGTTCTAATACTACCATAATTTTTGCTCAACTCCAAACATTCGTGAAAATGTATTGAAATGTTCGCTCTGTGAGTGTGAACCGATATCATAGATATAGATTCTAGCAGGGTGGCCTTGAAGGACTACACCACTGCGACCCCAGGGATCTGCAGTGACATCTCTAGACTTTTAAAATACCATGTGTATGCATGTGCACATGCACAGAAATGAAAAATTACCGCCACAGAACTAGAGGATCATTGTACGTACTATTTCTTGAAATAGGTTATCCTGAATATAAAAAATAAACAATTTTTGAAAATAATTTCGCTTAAAACTTACCTGTAATTAAAAGATTATGTTCAGCACCAACAGCAACAGATTTAACATTTTCTCCAATTAACACTTCCGCCATAGTGTAAGAATACGGTAAATTATTATCGGAAATTCCAAGCTGGCCATAATTATTTCTACCCCAAGCAAATAATTTGTTACCTGTAAGAAGGTTATAAAAGAGCATTCAATTTTTCTGAACACCTTGAATTTTGTATTGCTTTAAATAATCCTATAAAATATTTCATTGGTTTAAGGGAAACATTAAAAAATTATATCGTTGAGTTATATATACACTTCAAATAATCAAAGACTGGTATAATTAATGTAAAGGTAAGGTAGAGTACTGTTACCTTTTTTTTGGGAACTGATTCATTATTCAAATTTCAAGAAAGATTATTACCAATTTTAGTTATAATTTTTTAAATTGTATTAAAACCAAGCTTTCGGTCATCTTGAATTTATGGTTATGAAAAATGGTAATATTTTTTACATTCTACGTGTGTCTACTGTTCTTATGTTTTGAGGTACTTCAACAGTAAATATATCAGTACCCCGGAGGCACACAACACTACGTCCATTTTTTCAAAATATATTCTTTTAATGTATCTTAAACAATATTTCTTTTTTTATTACCCAACCATCTTTTATGGTGCATCTATGTTACTTATTGCCTGCCAAAGATTTAAGTAAAATAACTCCTGTGGGCTTATAAGTAAGAAAATACCGCGAAAAAACTCTTTCATTTGCTCTCCTGTAAAAAAATTAAAATTTGACATAGTGTAGTGTACCTTCGGGTTGCAATTCTCTTGAAATTTGTACAACCATTAAGGAAAACAAGTACAATGTAAAACATATTCCAGCTGTTCAAACCCTGAAAGAAGAACTGGTCGCTGGATCGAAAGCGTCACATTAATATCCATCCAGTTCTCCATAAATTCCTCTGACCGAACAAAACAAAAAATAAATAAAAGAGCTTACCAACTTGGAGAATACAATGTGTCCAACCACATTTCAACACAATATCATCCAGTATTATTTCTTCTGGTAACGGTAATACTATTTTAATCTGCAAAGGCACTTCCGAAAACTGGCATTTTTCAGGAGCCATGCCTAATTGGCCAAATTTATTACAACCCCAACCGAATAGTTTTTTATCTCTAGTTAATGCCAATGTAAAATTTTGTCCACAAGCAATTATTGCGATATTTTCCAAGTTTTCAACTGTAAAAATAATATAGTTTATGACAGAATATATATATATATATTGAAGTAAGTCTACCTTTTTTGAAATTTTTGAGAAAGCATTATGGAAGGGTACCAATTTTTGGTAACAAGAAAAACAGTTATTCTTCACTGGAAGTCTCACTTAAATACATAAAGACTCTGGATTCCCACGAACATTTTTCGCTACTGCCCCTCTTCTCCCCACACCTTCACAAAAAAAAGTTACTCACCGCCCTTTGCACAGTATCTTTTATGAGCAGACAAAAAAGGAGAAGGTACGAGCTGCAAGAGAAACGCCCACGATTGGCCCACAAAAAAGTCCTTTTCCATTACGACAACGCACCAGCTCACACCTCAGCAGTTGTGGTCGCAAAATTAATGGAAATAGGGTTCCAACTCGTTTCACATCCCCCCCTATTCTCCAGACTTGGCTACCTCGGACTACTATTTGTTCCCCAATATGAAGAAATGGCTGGCGGGAAAAAGATTTTATTCAAACGTGGAGGTGATTGCAGAAACGAATGGCTATTTTTCAGACTTGGACAAATCCTATTATTCGGAAGGGATCAACAAACTAGAGCAGCGTTGGACGAAGTGTATAAGCCTAAAAGGAGACTATGTTGAAAAATAAAAAAGGTTTACCCCAAAAAATTAAGTAGTTTTTATTTTTGCACGGACTTTTCAAACGACCCTCGTATCTAAGAATCCACATTTGTAGGTAATGGTGCTAACTTTATAATTTTCGTTCATTATTTTTTTGGTGACTGATTCATAGTTTCAATAGGCTGAGAAAAATAAATGCCAGTTTCAGTCATTATAAACTTTATTATGCTGAGCTTTCGACCTAGGGACTAGGTCATCTTCTGGGCTAGTTTACAAAGTAATATTTTACTTCTTACAGGGTTGGTATGTCTTTGTCTCGTCTGTTCATAATAAATGTATTACGACTGAAACTGGCATTTAGTTTTTTCATCCTATTTATAATTTTCTTCTATTTAATAAATTTGGAAACTGACTGAATTCCCTTTGTCCCAATGCTGAAAAAGATTTGTCACGAAAGCAGAAATAACACTTTTTATTTTACTTAATTCATTTCTTCAACTTGAAGCTGTAGATTCATTTTATTAAATTTGAATAAAACTGTCCGATAACCGTTGTATAAGGGATGATCGTGTAAAACCAGCACGAATAAAACGTAATGTTGAAAAAGACCCAAACTGACCATTTTTTCCCTCTTTTCGTAAAAAAAGTGTTATTTTTTTTTTTACAGCAATGCAGATTAAGTAGATTTTGAGAAAAACGATGCCAAAAATGGGCAATAAGAGCTATTTTCAAAAATTGTTTTGAAATGTTAGCTTGTTTTGTAAACCACGTAACGTCTAAATGCATGAACCAAATTTCATGTGGAGAACGTATATAATTTTTTTTTAGACAATCGAATAAGTACTTAGAATACTAGTTCAGAATCAAAAGCAATATAGAATTTATTCAAACAGACACTTCTTTTGTAAAACCAGTGGGCTTACGTGAGAAACAAGAATGTATTGAAATCCATCATTTAATGAAAATACTTTTGTGATGGCCGCTTAAAAGGGCATGATTCGTTCAGGTGTTCATAAAGATTTTCAGTTACGAAAAAATTTCAATTTTAAAATTTTAACACTGGGCCTACATCTGCTTCTCTAAGTTTGTTTCAATGCCCAGTCGGGAATCAATTATTTTCACATATAATAACTGAAGAATCATGGATACATCTAAAAAAAAATAGATAAACTTACCATATTCATACTTATATTCCTCTGTTGGAAATTTTCTTCCAAGTTGACCTCTTTTTCCATCCCCGGCAGTTTTTAATTTTCCGTTTTTTAAAAGTACAACACTATGTCGTAATCCAGTAGCAACTTGTAAAACATTATCGCACAACACTAATGCTTCTTTCGTTTGTTTGATCTAAAAAATAAAGAAAAAATGTAATAACTAATTGCATTAGAGATGATTTAAAGCCTAAAATTAAATTTAAGTGAACATACAATATTGTACAAATGGGATGATCTATAAATTAAAAAATAATTTCAGTTCGAGGATGTATATTATTTCCTTCAAAACAAATCTACATATTTCAATCCACGGTAGACTGCAGTAAGAGTTTTTGAATCTGAGTATTCAGAAAAGAACATACATTAAGTCATAAAAGCGAAAAATACCATTAAGTAGATAGTAAATAGAAGGTATTTAGACGCAAGTAGTAGAAGATTCGTTAGATTTAAGATCGTCCAAATCATATCTGTTGTTCATAGATATTATTATTATTATTAAACATTATTTTATTTATTTATTGATTTACATTGAAAATTTAACCAAATGTATAGCCTTGGTCATAGTGTTCATAGATATAAGTAAATATCGTTGCTGTAAACTGACGACATAGAAAAAATGAAGTTTGATTTTACAGTTGTTAGCTAAATATTAATTTTCCACTGCAAACTTACAGTATTTACGTAATCACTATTATACCTCCAGTTCAGTCATCTTTAAATGTTAAAATTTTCCCTTTTCAATAAGACTATCCTATTTTCTTAAAAGTCTATAATAAAGTATTTTAGATAATTTCATCAGAGGTCATCTTTTTCAACATGGGTCAGCAATTTTAAAATTCTCCCCCGAACAAGTTGTTTTATACAAAATTTATCCCTCACAATCTTCAACAAATCATAAGCCTAAACTTCTTAAGAAAATCATTTAAAAAAACATGTCAAAATCACTGTTAAAATCAATATATGTTATTATTTAACCAAATGATGAAAACAATCTCTACATTTAAACATTACAAATCTTAAAACAAAAATTAACTAACTTGTTTTGGATGTATTCCAAGTTGTCCAAATGTATTTGAACCCCAACCAATGCAATATCCATCATTAGTTACAGCATGACATGTATCCCATTTGCAGGACAATTGAATGATTTTATATTTAATTAGAATGGACAATCTTACAAAGCTATGCTCTTCAAGATTTACTGTACCAAGCTGTCCTACATTATTAAGTCCACATCCATAAACTGTTCCATCGTTGGATATTAAAAATGATTGATTTCCACCAACTACAATGTTTGTTAAATCATTTAATATTGAAGCATTTGAGTCAAATTGAACATTCTTTGGACTTCTTATTTCTTCACATTTTCTCCCTTGACCTAATTGGCCATAAGAATTAGCACCCTGAAAGAACAGAAATTTAGTAAATGATTGAAGGAAATCATTTACAGCAAAACATCCAATAATCACTTTTTTAAAAAACCGTAAAAATCCAATAAAACATACCCATGATAATAACATTATAAGCAAATATTCAATCAATTCTTAGGCCAACGGCAATCGTAAATGTTACTGGAATTAGATCAACTAATTTCCTCATCACCTAAGTACAATATCTGTAGTGATTACGATTCTGTAACCTAAAACTGTAACCTCATGGAGGTTACTTTAGAATCAGGAATGCGCACTTGTTCAGGTTGCAACCCCCATTTATTTCTCCTACTTACATACATACATATGTATACATTTATTTACAACTATAAGCCTTAATTTCTGCAGATTTTTTTAAAAAAAAAAACTTTAGATATGCTGTTATATTTTTCAAGGAATAGGATTATCTATTTATGAAGACTGCTTATGGTAAACCTGATTTGCTGGGAAATTCTGTTCCAGGAGGTACTATTCCAGATTGGAGAGGGATCTGCATTAAAAAAAAAAAAAAAAAAAAAAGAGAACAATATGTAAGTATAGAAATTTGAGATCGAGAAAATAATATCTATAGCTGTTAAAGCTGAAGAGAAAATAATAATTTTTATTTAACACTATCTGACTGAAATCGCTACTAAAAAAACGATGTAAATGCTAAAAAAAGACTTGCAAAAAACATGTGAGCTGCATGAAAAATGAAAAGGTTAGAACCGAGAAATCTTCCAAAAAGAAAACAGCATGTGACGGGGAATACCCGCCAAATTAGTAAGAAGTGAAACAACGTTCGTTGTGTTACCACTAATGAATGATGCAATGATAAGCAATGGAGACTCATGAACGCCGCATAGCAGGAAGTGAACTCATGGCTAGATGAGATCGTACTTGCAATGAATTTCCCCGAAAAAAAAAAATGCCATAGAAGACGCCCAAAGAAAGCTGCCATAGAACGAAGGAAGAGAGGGCAGCAATAAGCCCTTTCGAAAGTAGAAGTGTTTTGAAGTGAAAAATGACCAGAAAGTTCGCAGGAAATGGGATTTAATTGTTATTAAAGGATGAGAATTAACAATAAAATCATTTTTATAAAGTAAAATGGTTAAGTACGTATATTTACTTACAGTTAGTGTACATTAAAAATTCAATTAATCTCTATTCAAATACAAATTTCATTCAGTTTAAATGCTCTTAATTAACAATTGGTAAAATTGTTCCTTTCAATAGTCCCGCCCATATAAAACATAAACAGCAAATGCCTTGCCAATTTACAGTTACCTAGAAATGACTTATAATATGATTATTTTACCATTTGTATTTTTATATCTGTTAAATTGTCTTCAAAAATTATGGTTTTATGATAATATAAAAGAATATAAAATAATGTTTAAATTTAATTTCCTCTAATAAAAAATTCAAAAAATATTTTAATAACCTTTGCCACAAACATAGCAGATGCTTTGTAGCTAAAGGTGGCTCCATCTCTAATGTTTGCCGGCCATTTTTCTTTGTGCTTCGATAATTGATGTGAGTGCACCTAGAGTCAATTCGAGCAGTTTACTAATTTTTTTTTCTGTGCGTGTATATAATTTAACTTAAGAATACTCTTTATCGGCTCATACATTTTAAAACAGTTATTGTTAATTTTTTACGTTCCAAGCAGAAGAAAATTTTTACAATAGACAAACATGTCAGAAGATAAAAAGGTAACTAGGCACGCTTACCATGTAACCTCTTAGAATATTTTTTTTATCGGCTTTTTTAACATATATTATTTAAAGTGAGTTTACTAATTGAATTTTTATAGGAAGTTAAAGCTGGCGAATCAGAACATATTAATCTTAAAGTGATGGGCCAAGATAATGCTATTGTACAATTCAAAATCAAGAAACATACACCTTTAAGGAAATTGATGAACGCTTACTGTGACCGGGCGGTTAGTTTATAAAAATATATGTTTATTTTAAATTTATCCCATTTTTTATTTTTTTTTAACGTTAGGTCTCAAAAGTTTGTGTATACATGGTTTTTAGTTATAACTTGTCTTACAAAGAATAAAATTAAGAAGTTAATGAATAGCTAAACTGTAAGTGCTAACTTCTACTTGTAAATTCTCCTATTAGTTTTCCTCTAAATCTATTAGAAGTTATTCGTATCCGTATTTACAAAAAAATACAGTACTAAAATAATTGATTATGCTCTAGGTTTTTGTTTAAACAGTACCGGTTAGATTATTTAAAATAACTTACAGTGAAAAATCCTACTTTTTTTCTGGTCCCTAATTCATGAAGCTATAAATTATGAGGAAAAAATGTTTCAGCAATGTTCTGAGAAAGTGTTTGGAAACTTCATTGTTATACGATTTGGATAGCTGTGGATGCCTTTCATCAGTAGCTTCTTAGGAATCATTGTTTCATAAACTTGGCAATCATTATCCGCATGGAAACCGTGGGTATCCCAACCTAAAATACTCAATACTCAGACAAACGCAGAGGTATTTCGTGTGGTAACTATTTAGGTTTGCGAAACTAACGACCAACTCTTGCTCATCATCTTACACACTCTTTTGCATTGAAGTACTTTACAATTGGTAGATGTGTACTTTTTTTGGGGGGCCAAAATTACTAAGGCACTCCTACAGATCTTTTAAATCGTAGTCTCTGTTAAATCTACAAATTACATAATTTTGCCACCCTTTAAGGAATCATTGTAAAGAAAAACTATTGAGTCCTTCTACGTTATTTTAATTGCCTTGTCACAGTAGGGACGAATCAGTGTACTGTCGTGTGACAAAAGAGTTTTTGGCTGTTTTACATAAATAAATAAACTTAATTAGTTTATTCTATAATCATAATTTATTGCTTTTAATCACCTCAGTCAATCTTTGTGCCAATAAGTCAGTTCCTTTATGGCACACGGGCATTTTGATCCCGTAAAGATGAACACAGATCGGAATAAGAGGTAGTCCAGAAGTAAAAGATCTGGACTGTAAGGTAACTGAGGGAACATTTCAAATTCTAGCTAAATAATTGTTAAGGTAGTCTGGTAGTTGGTAAAAGAGGCGTGCTTTTTAACCAGAACAGTCAGGAAACGATGATCTAATTTTGCCGAATAGAGATAGAGATCATCTGTAATGTTATCCCATCGGCCCACCCCATCTGTATTGTACAACTATGTAAACGGATGTAAAAATAAATAAATAAATAAATGTTATCCCATCGGAAACGCAACTCGAAATTCAACACTCCTTCAGAAATCCGCCGCAAGCAGAGCAATAGGTTTTTCCTTTTATGACTTTGAGTCACAGAAAAACAAGTGGCACAAAATCATATTGTTTAGGTTGTTTTAAAGTAAATTTCCTTTTCATCGAAAATTTTTCTTTTTAAATCAAAAATCTTTATTAGGAAAAAGAATAGGGCAATATGCCTTCAGCTGAGCAAAAGTGGTGATTTTGGCCTTGCAACTTTTATATATCATTTTATAATTCTTACCTCTGCATTGGGAGTTTTCAAGTTCTCGTCTCTTAAAATAGTTACAAATACATCTATTAGGACAAGATATAATTAATTTAAAAAAAAGGTCGGTTTAAATTGAACAAAAACTAAATAAGTATTTAGCCCTGGCATTAAAGACAACTTTCTTTAAGGGTTCTCTCACCTTTTGATGCAGTCCACCAACCACAAACCCGCTCTTGATATCCAGCCATCTCGTCTCCTACATCAGACCTAACCTATCAGACCTCTCCTTATCTTTTAAAGTATCTTCGGAGTCCATTCTGGGCTGCTCCTAATCTTTTACTTTCCCATATGAGCCCTCATGAACGGGGCCCACTTCCACAAAATACTCCACCAGACTTTAAGCATTGCTTTTTTTTTCTATTCCCAGCCATACTTCGGTAATACTTTGTTTTGCGTTATTCGGGAGTCAATATTAGGAAGATAGTTTGATGAGAGACCTTGTCTCGATGGCTTTCATACAGAATGTAAGATGTGGATACTTAGCTTAAGTATTTTTACTCTGGTTTTACTAGCATATTTAGGAAAGCTTTCTTTAAAATATAATTTTAAGCGCCCAGAACTGGGAAATCTTACACTTCATCTTGTGTATGTTGAGGCTTTTTTTTTTTTTTTTTTTTTTTGAAAATATTTATTTATTTTTATTTTTAGGGCCTAGCAATGGCTGCAGTGAGGTTTCGTTTCGATGGACAGCCTATAAACGAGGCTGATACCCCACTTAGTCTAGAGATGGAAGAAGGCGACACAATAGAAGTTTATCAACAGCAAACCGGTGGTTTATTTAACTAAAAAATAAATATTTTTTTTTTTGTTAAAAACTTTTCCAAAAAACAAAATGTTTTCTCATTTTTTATTATTTTTTTTTTTATAAGTTTTTAACCGAATAACTTTTTATATGTATAAATAAAATATATATACAAAAGAAAACCAAATTAAAAAGAAAAAAGAACACTATTTTATACTAACTATGGGATTAATTCATTTAAAAGAAAAAGCTTAACACCTGGGGCTTGATGACCTGGTTCGGCTTAGAAATCTATTCTCCATTTTTTTGATTAAACAAAAATATTAATAAGAAAAAATGCTGCTCCCCCCCTCAGACAGGAAATGCAAATCATTCCTTGATAATTTTGAAATGTATTTCGTATCTTATTATAATTTTTTTTTTTTGTTTTACTTTCATACATTTACTTTGAAAAAAAATCAGCCATAAATAAAATATCTTCCGTTATTAGTTGAAGATGTAAATGATATGTATTTATTATAAATCTTAGCAGGCTGTACATATATTTAATTTTTTTTTGTTTTAAATTCGATTTAATATAATTTTTTGTTTTTAGCAAATAAGTAAAATAAGGATAGTGGTGTGAGGATCGAAAAATCACTCAGCCGTTTGTGCAAATTTCCTATAAAGAATACTAAATTCTATACTAAGAGTTGTTTTTCAATTTGATTTTCTTTTCTTTTTCAGTGAACAAAAAATTTAAAAACAGTTTTGTGTTTTGGTTTTTAGTATTTAATGATCAAAATTTAAGAATTATTTATATCAAATTTTTAAATGTTACTTTTTTTTTTTGGACTTACCCCCTTTTTTTTTTTGTAAATTACAGGTCTGATAAATAAAGTTTTTCTGTATCATTTCCTATTTTGTAATTTCTTAATTTGTGGTTTTTCCTTTTTCTAAATTTTTTTTTTTATTCTCTATGAATTTTTTGTAATTTTAACACTAAACCTACCGACATTTACGAGGGTCGTTTGAAAAGTCCCGTGCAAAGTCAGAGAGATAGCACTACTGGCGCGTATCGAGGTTATGTTTAGTTAGTTAGCATCTCTTGGAAGAACACACACCAAGTTTCAGCCAGATCGGTCTATTTCTTTGTGTTTGGCATTCGTTTGAATCGAGGAAGTCGAGTGATTTTTTTCAAAAAAAATGGACGAAAAAGAATTTCGTGTGTTGTTGATTAAACACTACTTTATGAAAGGCAAAACGGCCTCAGGAGACTAAAGAGAAGCTTGATACTAACATTATGGTGACTCTGACACCTTCGATTAGAACAGTTTATAAGTGGTTTCAAAAATTTTCTGGAGTGGCCATATGGGCGCACAAGTGACGCTGAACGTGTTCTGGACGCCCCTGTTGAGGTTACTACTCCAGAAATCATTGATGAAATCCATGTGATATGGTGATGGATGACAGAAGAGTGAAGGTGTGTGAGATTGCTAGTGCTGTGGGCATCTCGAATGAACGGGTACATAATATTTTGCATCAACATTTGGGACATGACAAAGCTATCCGCAAGATGGGGGTGCCGCGATTGTTCACGCTTGACCAAAAAGACGAGATCGTGTGAAGTGTTGGCAAGGACGGTTTGCAGCTGTTCCAGAAGAATCTGCAGGACTTTTAAGCGTCGTTTCGTCACTGTGGATGAAACATGGATACATCACTACACACTCCTGAGACCAAAGAACAATCTAAACAATGGGTTACCAAGGGGGGAATCTGCGCCAAAAAAAAAAAGGCGAAGACCGTTCCTTCGGCCGGAAAGATTATGGCGACTGTCTTTTGGGATTCGCAAGGAATAATCCTCATCGACTATCTGGAAAAGGGTAAAACTATTACAGGTGCATATTATTCATCGTTATTAGACCGTTTGAAAACCGAGCTGCAAGAAAAACGCTCACGATTGGCCCACAAGAAAAGTCCTTTTCCATCACGACAACGCACCAGCTCACACCTCAGCAGTTGTGGTCGCAAAATTAATGGAAATAGGGTTCCAACTCGTTTCACTACTTTTCGACTTGGACAAATCCTATTATTCGGAAGGGATCAACAAACTAGAGCAGCGTTGGACGAAGTGTATAAGCCTAAAAGGAGATTATGTTGAAAAATAAAAAAGGTTTACCCCAAAAAATTAAGTAGTTTTTATTTTTGCACGGACTTTTCAAACGACCCTCGTATGCATAACTATTCCTATGGTCGACCGGTCAAATGACCTGACTTCTAAAATTTCTTATTTTAGAATGAAGATAATAATTGAGCCGTTTATTTTGAAAGTGGCCTAACTCCATTTATCTTCAAATCGAGATATTTTAAGGGTTTGCGTTTCAATGAATTTAAAAATATACGTACAGGATACTAATGAGTCATACTGCTTTAGTGTATCTAAGGGTGTTAAATTTATAGTACCTATTAATATAGTGGCAATTATTAAGTGAATAATATGCGTTTTCTTATCAAGAATGGAGTTAGGCCACTTTCGAAATTAACATCCAGATTCATTATAAAATTTGAAGGTGCCCAAGTCCATTCAACATAATTTAAGATGCTTCAAATTGAAAGAAAACATACTTAATTTATTTTACATATCTTTAAAACTATTTCTTCTTCACTATCTGAACTAAATGGTCTTGTTCTGTTCTTCCCCGTGGGGGAAATAATTTTTAAAATTTAATATTAAATTTTAAGTTTTATATTAATTAAGCGTACTGGTTATTCAATAACGCAATTATCCAAAAACTGAGGTTAACTTGTTAAATACTAATTAATTAAAATTACTGCCCTTCAGACATTATCAATAATATATGATTATCTTGATTTAAGTATAAATGGAATTAGGCCACTTTCAAACTACACGGTTCAATTATTGAACTAACTCTAAAAACTTATGTGTCAAGAATTTAACGTATTTGCTCGGAATATGAGCAACCTGAAATGCTTTACTGATAAATAACAGGAAGTTGTACATGTAACCATGGCAACCGGAAAAATTGACAAATGGAGTTAGGCCACTTTCAAAATAAACGGTCAATTATTTAACAATGAAACAGCATAGTTTCTTTTGTTTAAAAATAAATCTCGTAGATTTTTACTCTTTATTGTATCATTTTTTATAATTATTGGCTTCTCAATTGCACATTACTCGCATACGTATTTTTTTTACAGTTTGATCTTACTGCTTTTGCAGTATCTTATTTGGCTATTTTCCGACCACCTGGTCGTGTACTAAAATATTTGTCAAGCTTTTGCAATGTTTTCCCTTGCAAAACTTCACTTGTTTTTTTCACAAAATCCATGCATTTATCCCAGCTAAGTCTAGGATATTGAAAACTATTTGTTGAGGCCATCTCCGATATTTTCCACGAGCTCCATACATTTCTGGCTAATTTCGGAACCACAAACTCCCCCAAGCGGAAACTGAAGGTTCTCTGCTTTCACGTTTTTTCCAAATATGGAAAGCCTTTTATTGCTAATCGAACGCTAGCCAAGATTTGATACCAAATTTGTCTGGTTTCTTTTGCATGTACTGAGTAAATCTGCTTCTTGACTTTGTTGGGAACAAATATGTCCTTCGAAGAGATGCTATATGCCCTTAGTTATAACAGTTTTGACTGTTCTCCACGAATTTGTTCCAAAATTTAGAAATCAAAGCAAATTTATCGGTTTTTGTAAACGATGATTTCTTTGATCCAATCGAATAAACCTCACAATTTCCGTCTATACATTTCTGCTCATAGTGTTTGAGAAGAATGCTCGACCCCATTTTTTCACCCATAGAAAAGGGCAATATCATACATTTTTGGCCTCATATGCACCACATGCAAACAATAATCCGATAAATGCATTATCAAATTGAGTTTTCGAGAGAATTCTGTTACAAAAAAATAAATAAAATAAAATAAAATATTAAAATAAGTTAATAAAATGAAAATATTCAGCCGGTCAAATCACCAGTGGTGGTAGTTAAGGACGGACTACATATCTTTATCAAAGATCAAATATTTGGAAAAGACGTGAATATTAAAAAAACAATTGTATACATATTTTAGGAAAATTATCGTGAAGTTTAATGGTGGTATGATAACGTTGTAATTAGAAAATTTAAACCAAATCTAAAAAACGGTCTATTGACCGGTCGTGGTAGGTTTAGTGTTAATGTTTAAGGGGGGGAGAGATTGTCGTCTAAAGCTCTGCCTGAAGTCAAGTTCAACTTTTTTAAAACTTTTAATTGGAAAATAATTTTCATTTTTACTAGTTTCGGAATAACCCGGCAATTCAAACAATCATATGTTGTATTAGGTTGGAATTATTTCTATAAAAATAAAGATAATATATTTAAAAAATGTTATAAATAAATGATAACACAAACTAATTAGATTAGCCAAAGTATGTTTACTTCGGTAGAACGATGCTAAAAGCAAAATGTCCTAATAGAAAGGTTGTTGCAAAGTATGCGTGATACGCCTTCGTCGTTGTGTATGAGTTTCAAGCTGGAGCTATCAGATTCTGAGGAAGAAACGTGTATACAGGGTCAAGCCCTAGGGAAAAGGTCACCAGATCCAAGACGATGGTATGTGCTGGGATTGTATTGTATTTCTGCTTTTTCACAGGTAAATTTTTCTTGAATCAATTGGATAAATTAGTCATTAGTCATTTTTTCGTAGAAAATACATTCAAAAAATTTCATTACATAAAATTGCGGTAAGATATAGTCGCATGAGTTTTGGTCAAAAGCCGGGCCATGGATTGGCCACTGTTTTTTACATTATGTATCATCCAAATTTGTTTAGGTTATTGTGTGGAATACATGGAGTCCAATCGCCAACTCGGCTTTGTTCGCTTTCAGCACGTGGCGAGATAGTACCATTGCCCTGTTGAACAACTGGGGATGTCTGATGTTCTTGCTTTTTATCGGCCCTTGTTGTTGGCTTTTAAACAAAGGAGGTAACTAAAAAAAAATCTTGAATAATAAATTAGCACCGGCCAATAGTAGTACCCGTTAACAGACTTGAAATTTTCTTAGTTTACTTATAATTAACTTAGCAAATTATTTCATTATTGGAGGGGATGACAGTTACTGAAGAGATTTAGTAATGACTACACTCTGGTCAACATGTACATTCTGTAAAGTGACAAGAGCATGACGATTAAGCGCATCCATTATTTCTCCAGGTAAGTACAATTCCCAAAGCAACGGTGTTGATGGTTGGTTCTCCAGACCTGAATTTTCACCAAATGGTTTCAATCTAATCGATTCGCGACTATACAAGAAGTGAAATTAACTCATATCGTACAACCCCTATTTTATGCAATACCCATCAATTTTGTTATTACCCCATTATCTGCAAATAAAACTGTTTTCTGGCAATGTTTCATTTCCCAATTTTTTTTGTTTCCTGAATCTTCAATTCCCAAACATTTTTCGTCTACCTGTTCGAAAAACAAAACAAAAATAATTTTCGCGGTCCCCTGCAAAAATATTTCACATGACGAAATAAGGATGAAATAAAAATAATACGTTTCAGTAAGTCGTATCAAATCAACATGAACAAGTAAACAAATATTTTGTGGTAAATAAGGCATATTGAAACATAAATTTACTAAATTTTTTTAAAAAATAAAATTTGTTTTCTTTCTGGTTAATACAGTTAAGACTGTACTAAATTCACGCTCCATTAAAAGGGTTAATGGAAAAGCTTATTGAAACTGTCCGGTGGGACAGTCGTATAAGGGTTGATCGTCAAAAAGTGCACGAAGAAGCGTAACGTTAAAAAACACCCAACTTTGACAATTTTTTTTCTCTATTTTTTTGTATAAAAGATGGAATTCCCAAATTTTCTTCATAATATAGGGCAAATCCTCCTTTATAACTGTAATTTTTTGTTTTTGCAACAACCCAGATCTGTTAATAACTTCAGCAGTACAGCCCTTAATTTAAAACATAGTTCAGATATACAGTGACTCCCATTAATATTGGGACACCTATTACAAAATGATTTAAAAGGAAAATGAAAACAACATACAAAAGTTTGGAATTTTTTTTTTTTTTAAAATACATTAGCAACATCTGTACAAATTATATATAAGTATAAATCGATGAAATTCCAAACTGTTAGGAAGCACTTTTTGAAAAAGTGTAAAATAAGTCTCTCAAAAACATTGGGACACCAGAAGTGCTAGTGTTTAAACGTTCAATATTTAAAATCTCCTACTATTTAATAATTGCTTTTTGACTTACAATAGCCCTCAAACGATCAGGCATAGGTGAAACAAGTTTTTGGTTAATTCAGGTGGTGTTTTTTTCCTATTCTTCCAGGAAACATAGTTTTAATTAATTTTTGTTAGATATTACTCGTTTACTTAAAGCACTAGCTAAATATTGCCATAAATGTTCAATGGGATTAAGACCTGGAGACTGCGGAGAGGTTTGGAATACTTTTGGGCAATTATATAACAGTCACTGGCGTATCACCCAAGCCGTAGGTTTGGGGTCGTTCTCTTGGTAGAATTTAAAAGACCCTAAAATACCCAATTTTTTAACATTTTTTTTCAAATTATTTTTTAATATATTACTATAAACCATTTTGTCCATCACTCCATCAACAAACATTAATTCTCCAAATCCTGATGCGGACATCTAGCCCCAAACCATAACTGACCCACCTCCACCCGGTGGTGCAGCTTTAAAACCCTTTAAAGTTGGCTGTAAATTCTTCTTTTCGAGTTCAGCATTTGCTTTCCTCCAGACCATATCCCTTCCATCTGACTGAAAAACATTAAATTTTGATTCATCGCTAGAGTATATCATTCCAAAATTCACTATTTTCATTAAAATATTTTTCGGCAAATTTCACTCTCTTAGCACGATTTATCTTACTGACAAAAGGATTCTTCCAGGCTACTCTACCATGATAGTCGAGTTTTCTTAGCACTCTCCGAACAGTTTCTGCTCCATTTTTGCTCTCTGAACATGTCAAAAATTTCACATAGAAGTTTTGGAGCACTAAGTCGGTGATCTTTTTTAATTCTTTTAATATATAACGCTGCTCTCTCTCTCAGAGAGCAGTTGAGGACGGCCTTTTTGTGGGATTGAAACAGTTCTTTTTCTTTTTGGTAATGCTGAATGATGTTCTACACAGTAGATGTTTTAGGTCCGATCAGTTTTTCTGTCTCTCTAACACTTTTTATTGTCTTTGTGCAAAGAAATTACAATTTTTCTTTGTTCAATCGTTGGCTTGATTTATATAAACTAATATAATTATTAATTTCATATTGAATATATGCTTAAGGTATATATTTACAAATTGTATAAATATTCGGGCAATGCCTTGAACAAACTATAAATTATAATAGTGTCCCAATACTTATGAGAGGTAGAATTTGCACTTATTATTATATATATATTTTTTAATCTACCAAAACATTATTATGTAATTATTTAAATAGTTTTTATTTAATTAATAGTAATTATAAAATGAAATGAATTTATAAAAATTTGAATAAATGGGTGCCACTTTTAATTTTCGTCAATTTTTAACTTCTGTATGTACTGTCCCAATATTAATGGGAGTCACTGTATGTACTTAGTATGCTTCGATATCATCCAGAAATGATACTCACATTTAAATTTAAATTTCTCATTTGTTAATTCAAACAATGCTTCTTGCAATTCTTGTGAAAAACAACTGAACAATTGATTTCTGTCATTTAACGAGGATTCTTTTGATTTTATTACCTATTGTCAAAGATTTTTATGAAAGGTTGCAATTTGTTTGTTTGTCCCCCCCCCCCTAATGTTCACCGGGCTGTATCTGAACTTACCACTTTCCCTCTCTAAATTGTTTCACCGCCTCCTAAAAGGTAGTGTTCAACAAAGGGTAGGTTTCTTTTTTGTTTATATAAAACCAGAAAACCTTAATTTGTTTGTTGTTTTAGTATTTCTCTGTATTATAAACCTCTTTGTTGGTAATTTTTTTTCCTCCAATTGATGTTATCTTCTAGTTTTTGGTTAATTTTCATTGTGAAAGTTTCAGTCTGTGACTACTTCTAATTTGGTAGTGCAATTTTATATTCTGATGTACTGAAATCAATTGCAAATTTATGCAGAATAAAAAAAAAAAACATTCTGTTTCAGGCTTGAAATGTTCGTTTATCATTGCGTCAGTTCTTTGCACTTTGGGCACAGGTATTCGTCTATTACCCAGCAATGAAACAGTTTTTACAATGCAAGTAAAATTACAGTAAATAAAATTATTGATTACACAAATTACTGCTGGCACAAGGTAGTACATATTTACGATCAAGTAAAATTTTTTTAACATTGGTTTCCTTTCGATAAATTTTGAATAACGTGAGTTTTTCATCAGAAATTGGGACTGAAAAACAAATTTGTTTAAGTTCAGAGTATGTTTGTTTGTAGTATTTATTGAGTTGATTAATGTAAAGAAAAAAAAAAAAATGGGGCAATTTATTGCCTATGAAAAACAAAACTCAGATACTAAAATCTGTCGTGGCATGTTTTTCAATTTTTAATACCCATTCGATTTCGAACTTTTACCCAACATCAGAGGTTGATTTTGATCAGTTTGATGTTAAGAATTCGATTTCAACTATGTTTCTATCTTTTTCGGATGAAAGTTTCGAAACCGGTTAGGAATAAAAACAAAAAAAAAAATGCATGCTTCGATGGATAAATTCAGCGATACACTTAAGTTTAATGAACATTCCATACCATAACGCTTGTATTATTATTATTATTTTTTTTTTATGATTTAAGGCGCGTCAACATCTAAGGTTATTGGCGCTCGGAGCTTTTTTCAGTGCACTACCGGCCTCCGGACAGTGTTCTCTCGTTACAGACAACACTGTCCATCACCGGACAGTGAGCTGTAAGAAGCTCCTAGGAAGAGAAAGGAAAATAGGAAAGCTTGTATTATTATTATTATTATTATTATTATTATTAATTTCTTTTGAAATTAAACATTGAGCATAAGTTCAGTCAGGTACCCACTGTAGATGAATCTGCAAAAAGAAGATATTTGATCAACATCAATTATATCATCCGTCATCCCAAACTTATTTCCTTTCATTTTGGGCTTCCATCCATCTTTAGAGATTTCTGCAGAGAACAAACTCTGCAAAGACGCCGGATTTTTAAGATAACATACTCTGGGTCGGCCAGGGGATATCTGGATCAACCATACTCGAGTTTTCATCTCTTTCTCACGGGTGAGTTTGGTTGCTACTTAAAACGTGTTGAAGCTTGTTAATGTACACAAGTTGGTCCATCAAAAACTTAGATATTCTTGCCCAAGAATGAAACAAAAGTTCACATTATAGATGCTGTAACTGTTTGTGAGATCAACTTAAATTAGGCTTTGTTTTGCTTGCAATAAGGAACCTAGGTAATTTTTCACGACTTATTACAGATCTGGTAGGAAAAGTATCATTAAACGATTTTGGTAGCTTATTATAATAATGACAATCAGTATTAGACTTTTTGAAAAAAAAAATTGGTCTCCTGATAGATTATATGTCCATCTGAACCTTTTTCCTTTTCAATAAGGCAAAATATTTCTCAACTTAATTTGTATGGAGATCCCCAATTATCTCAGGAATACTTGTTTTTCCCGAGAACCCTTCCTGTTCATAACGGCTTAAAATTAGACAGTATCCCCAACTAGATACCCGGCACTTCTTGACGTCACCATCTGTGCCTCGGTTTGGACACAATAACTCTTAGTTGCTTTCCCGCCTTGCACAAAAATAACCTACTAATATTTATAAAATTTCTGTTTCATTTTTACTATATTTTCGCTATTGAAATCTTTTCGATTTAGACTTGTCCATACTGGTGGAATTTTGAACGCAATTGGCGGGGTAACCCTGAGTCCGGCGATTTTACTTCTCTCTTCCACTTGGTTTCCATCAAATCAAAGAACTTCTGCAACAGGTCAGTGAATTTTAGTTTGCTTGTTTTGTTTTTAAATAAAAATATTTAAACAAAAGAAAAGAAATTGTGATCCTTAGCGAGACAACAATTGTGATAAAGATTTTTCACCGAAAATTCGTTTTGGGACATTATGGAGGAGTGAAAAGGTTTAGGTTAAAGGTGAGAAATTTCGGCACAATGTAAAGTTTTTCAATCCTAAATAGTGTTAGTAACAATTAAATGTTTTAAGGTTCGAAGTTTTACAAAAAAAAAGTGTTCATGTTAAAAGCTCGAGAACTGTAGGAAGCAATTTATTCAATTTTTACTCGATTTTTGGTTTTAATAAAAATTCATTTTATCATTCTATCAGACATGAAATATTCTGATTTCTGGCTAAAGAACCCAAAAATATTATAATCATAGAAATAACAGTAACTTAGAATAACTGATAAATAAAAGCTTATTGTTCTTTCTTTTATTTGCACATTTAACAGTTCAAAAAACAAAATTTGTTTCTTTTAACAGGTATTGGAACTTCGTTATCAATGTTAGGCATTGCTGGTAGCTATGTCCTGGGTCCAATGATTGTCTCAGAACCACCTACAACTCGGGACACCACTGATCAAGGGAATTTACGTATAAAAATACGTTCACAAATTAGTTTGTTACTATTTATCAGTAAGTAGACAATTTTTTTTTTTAATTATTATTACTTTGAAAACTAATTTTTGAACTGGATGAACTAATAGATTAAGGTGAAGCAGATCTATTTCTAGCCGATTCGGGTGTAGGTGAAGTGTAGATGAAGCATTATTTGTAAGTGAGAGAGATCACCAGTTCGAATCCCGTGTTAAGCTATTTTTTTTATTTATTAGAAAAAACAAAAGTGTTAGCTAATTGGTAATAATTCAGAATAAACGGTCAATGTGAAAGTATTGGTGCAATTTTAGGGGGTTCAGCTAAGTTTTTAGCTGAATGCAAGCAGTAGACTGGAAATAGGATAGAACCGGAATTCTGAATCTCGATTGGATTCTTGGATACGGGTAATGAAAAAGCTAATGAGCTAAGTTAAGTTCATTGGCCAAATCCAGCGTTTTGGGACGCAAACATTCAGAAAAAGTAATTGTCAACCTAGATGAGATGAATAAAACAGATGGAAGTCAGCTTTCGACTTGCGTTCAATCTTCTACAGGTTTCTTTAGAGCTGATTTCAAGAGACCTTGTAGGATAAGGTTTTTGTATTCCCTAAAAACTGTGGTTACGATTTTAACGCGTGATTTCATTTTTTTTATTTTTCCAGCTTTTCTGATGGAAATCAGTTTGCTATTCATAATAATACTTACATTTCCTTCGAAGCCTCAACAACCAGCAAGTCGTGCCAGTATCCTAAGACTTACTGGCGACGGAAAGGTGAACTTCCTAGAATCTCTCACTTGTATATTGAAGTAAGAAAATTCTATTTTCCTTTTTTTATTGTCCTAGATTATCCCCCCCCCCCGGGAGAAGATTACAATCATTTAATATATGATATTTTTATTTTTTGAAATAGAAACAGAGATTTTTGGCTACTGTCATTTTCCGCAGGACTTTGTTCCGGAATTACTGGACCGTGGCTCTCTCTGTTGGCAATTATCTTTGCTCACAGTAATATTACACAGGTAATTTTGAAGGCATCAAATCAATAATGATATATCCAAGAGTGTTCTATCTTTAGAAATTGGCTTATTATGTAGTCGTGTTGAAACTTCAGGAATATTCCAAGTACCTTGAAGTTTCCAAAAAGTCAAGATTCTACAGGAAGAGGATATAAATTTCTCTTACTATTGCGACTGTGCCAAAAATTTTCAAAACCGGAAAAATCCCTCTTTTTTTGACGCCTCGTGAGTAAAAAAAAAAAAAAAGAGTAATTTTTACAAATTGGTCTATTGTATGTGCGCCTGTCTTTGGGTAGGGGATTTGATTGGAAGTTCAGGCGCCACCATCAAGTCTGGAGAATAAAAGTTTGGGCGACAAAAAAAATAATCGGTCCCAGAAGTGCCACTTTACAGAATCGATGTTTTATATCGAGATATTCTCGATAATTTTGACTGAACTTGTTGCGTTTGAGTAGTTTTGTTTGCTTTTATATGGGTTATTTTCCCGCGTAATTTCGATTAAGAGTTGGCTGGGCGAAAGTGCTTTTCACTCAAGCTGTATTGTAGTTTTTTAGTAATGTATTAACAAGTAACAAGTGATGAGTGAAAGCCGTTTAACAAACATCTGATTATTTTAAAATTGCAGACCGAGACAGCAAGGCTAGGCTTTTGGACAATAATTTGCAGCAGTTGTCTGGGCTTATCCATTAGCAAAGTTTCGGACAGTTGTCCGGGCCACATCAAGACCATTTTGTTGATATTGATCGCTTTTGCCGATCTTATGTTTTTATGGATATTATTGCTAACTGTTGATGTCGTGCCATTTCGCAAAAGTAAGTGTAAAAATGATGATTGCCACAATTCTTACTTCCTGTTTAATCCACGACAAAAAAAAAGGAAGTATTTTGCGAATGTCTAGATTTTTTCTACTTTTTGTCTCTTCACCAGAAATATGCGTGTCAAGATCGGTTTCTCATCGTAAGATAAAGTAGTTTATACTAAGTGGTCTGAACTAAGTAGCATGAACTTTTTAAAATCAATAAATCAATCAATGAAATTCTTCAAATTTTATAATTTGTTTCACTCTGCACCTCCTAAAACGTCTGAAGATAACCTGGGTGAGCTTAGGTTGTTCTGGAGTGAAGGTTAAAGAGAATTAAACTAATTTTCAACAATTTTCATTGAAGTATTGTTTTTTTATATTTATTTATTTAGCTAGTTTTATTGCATTGATTGTATTAAATAATTACAAAAAATCGCATTAATTTGATTGCAGCTAGTTTAGTACTGGTAGTAATTGGAGGATTATCGATAGTTTGGGCCACACCTGCACTGTTCTACGAGCTGGGCGCCGAGCTCACGTTTCCCATTCAAGAAGGCATTGTAGCCGGATGCATGATGGCTTTAAATAATTTCGCCGCGTGCATAGTCTATCTGCAGTTATACATATTTCCAGGACTCAGTTAGTATTGGATTACTCTATTTTTATTTTATTAATATTTCATCGGAAAATAGAACACAAGGAGGCAGACGAGTTGATATGGTGGGGTCCATAAGTGGCAATTTACTGAGAGGAGATGGAAGCTTGCATCACCAGTTGATGAATTGTTTCTTAAATTCATTTAGTATATACAAAAAAATTGGAAAAATCATAAGGCTCAGTCTACCCAAATGAAACAACTACGCTACTGATTATGAATAAAAGCAAATTAAAATCTTGGTACTCGGATAAGTTTGTTTGGTAATTTTTCAGATGTATCCTGGATGAACTATGCCTTAGTGATATTTGGAATCGCTTCATGGATTTGTCTATTTTTCGTCAGAGAAAAATATAATCGCCTGTTAATTGATAGAGACTGATGTATTTACTTTGATTTTGATCTCCTGGAAGACGTTGTATCTGAGCATATAATTTAATTGTACCTAATAAATAAAATGAATCTCCTCCTCGTGTAAATATCTTTTATTATCAACAAGTAAAAGTAATGAAGAATTTTTTGGACAGGATGAATAAGATTATTTAAGGGATGTACAAAGCATGGGACCCTTTAATCATCAGCTATTGCCATTGGCCCTTTTCAGCTTGTTTATCCAGTTCAGCCTGATGTTTTCTTTGTTTCATTAGATGTTCCGTAGCTGGGTCCATGAGATTGTCGTTTTTATTGAACATTGTTCCATTATCAGTGCTTGGCGCTCTTTTTTTAAGTTTTTCAGCCACAACTTTACACTTTTCATACGCAGTACCACTGCGCAAAATATTCCAATTTGGATGCTTCCTTTCTTGTGGTATACCAAATGGAAATTTATTTGGAGGCTCATCCGAGAATTCCACGTGATATTTAGTTTCTACGCGTTCAGGTTTTGACTCTACAAACTTATAATAAGTGAAAGGTTTACCATCTTTTGCAAACTTTCTATCATTTGATAAAGCGTTTGGCAAACCAAGACCCATACAGCAATCCTTTTTTGCACAGTACTGTGGTGGTGCTTTTGCGGTACCACACTGTGGTGGTTCCATGCAAGGCGGACATGGATAATCACAGTCGCAAAGACCTAGATCTTCCATGGGACAACGTCCTTCTGGAAATTTCTCACAGGGTGGCGTTTTCACTGGGCAAGTTGACTCTTTCTTTTTCTTTCTAAACTCGTCTATTATCTTATTAATCATACAATTTTCTTGTTCGGATTTACACGGGCAACCTGACTTAGGAGGCGACAACATGGGGCAAGGACAACAGGCATCATTCTGTGGAGGACAAGGACATCCACTAGATACATCTGAACAGGGGCAACCTTTGTCTCCCGAACCATCCATCTTTGTACTTCCTAATGGGCAAGTATCTCTGTTTATATAAGTATTTTTTTCTGCTAGAGGGCAATTTGGGTCTGGTAAGGGAACAAGAGGGCATCTGGATTTAGGAGCTAAAGGACATTCTGGAGGTTGAGGACAGGGACATCCTGGTTCGGTATCACAAGGGCAACCTGGACTAGGATTTGGACCGGGGCAACATGGATCGGGATCTGGACAGGGGCAACATGGATCAGGATCTGGACAGGGGCAACATGGATCAGGATCTGGACAGGGGCAACATGGATTAGGATCTGGACAGGGGCAACATGGATCAGGATCAGGATCTGGACAAGGACAACTTCCTGGGTTAGGATCTGGACAAGGACAACTTCCTGGGTTAGGATCTGGACAGGGGCAAGCTTTAGTACATGGACAACACGGATCTGAGCAAGGGCAAGGTTTTGGTTTTGGACAAGGACAATCATAATTTACTTCACCTTCCTCGAAGCACATTTTCTTTGGTGCTAACGGACATCCGGGCGGAGCGTATGGGCATTCAGGTTGAGGAGCCCTGGTGACCATTAAGCATGGTGGTGCGGCGGGGCATAACGGTTTAGGTATCAATGGGCACGGTGGTTCTGGTGCAAATGGACAAGGTTTCGGTTCACGTATTGATAACGGTTTTAATGGGTCTAGTGGGCAAGGGTTTGGAGCAAATGGACAAACCTTTTTCTTAGCATCTCTACCATTGTTAATTTTACTAAGGGGACAGTTTGAGGGCGTCTCATCAGCAGCTCCTTTATTCATCTGCTCTTGCCTCC
Organism: Rhodnius prolixus; assembly: GCF_049639745.1. Classification (NCBI taxonomy): domain Eukaryota; kingdom Metazoa; phylum Arthropoda; class Insecta; order Hemiptera; family Reduviidae; genus Rhodnius; species Rhodnius prolixus. Next base: position 65,224,731 of record NW_027411592.1, on the reverse strand, counting down.
CGTTTTGAGATAGCGGCAAATTTGTTTGTTTAAATTGATTCGACTGGGCATCGTGCATCATGGTTTGTGATGTCGGTAAATTTGGTTTTTCATCTGATTTGGAGGAAGTAGATCCACCTATCTTGTCTATGCCACTTTTAGTTTGATTAACTAGGGTACCCAGTTTATCTGGTGAAGTTGCTTTCGGTTGAGCTATCATGGTACATATGTCTAGGCCACTTTTAATTTGATTAACTAGGGTGTCTAGTCTACCTGTTGGAGTTGCTTTCGGTTGAGCGGCGTCTTTTTCTTTGCACCAGCTGGACATAAATGTTTGTTCTTCCGGCAGATTTGAAACAGTTTTTGAACCAGCAGAATTAGAAACGGTTGCTTCTCCTGCAGCTACAGGGAAAGGACACACCCTTCCTAGAGGACAACATCTAGGTGAAAATGGACAAACCATGTCACCTTTTTTATTTCCTTTCGGCGGTGATCTTAGACAGCATGGATTTTTCTTCGGACAGTCAGGCACATGGAAAGTACGGGGAGGTTCACAAAGACATTCTATTGGGCAGTTATCGTGTTCCCCACTAGCTATACAAACTGCGATTGGTTTCGACTTTGATGGTATTGCAGTAGTTGGTATCATGTTCACCATCTGCGGAGAAGGTGGATGGTCGCAAGTACAAATTTTATTTAGTTCTTCTAGTGTATTTTCTAGGCTATTGATAACATTGGGTGGCACTAACACATTGGGTATCTTCGATTTCCTCGTTGTTGTTGTCGTTAGCGGCACCAATGGTTGTGTAGGTTTCATTCCAGTAAAGGGTGAACTTTGGTTAGATGGTTGTAGAAGAGGACACTCTGCGAACGAAGTTGGTACCAATGGACATTTGGGTCGCTCTTCTTGTTCACAACTACAAGAACATCTACACGGACTTGTTGTCGTCGGGGGCGCACAAGTGCAGGAACATTTGCATTTGGGAGAAGGAGCAGGTTTTATATTGTTGTGCATCTTGCATGTTATTGGCATACCTGACGCACAAGAAGGTGGTACTATAGGACAATAACACTTACACTTCGGCGGTGGTTCGCATTTAGGCTTTGGTTCACGTGATACTAGAGGACAATCGGGCTGACGGCTAAGCGGACACCTTACAACAGCACAACATGGGCAAGGCTTTGGCGCGAACGGACAAGGCGGACCAAGGTCTATGGATGGCACGTCTTCACACAAACAAGTATTGTCGCACATGTCTATAAGTTTTAAGTATGGACAATCTTTAGGATTAATTTTTAAGTTCGGCGTTGTTAGAAGATCTCCTAAACATTTACTGCAGGGTAAAGGTCTTCTAGAAGCTAGCGTACAATCGGGTACAGTTAAGGCTTTCTTCGTCAGTTCAGGCGTTGAATCCACATGAGCTTTTAGTCCTTCAATGCTCTGCAGTAATTCGGGTAGTGGAGCACCAGGAGTGTATGGCTTTTTTATTTCTTCTTCCAAAGAACTAGCGCCTGGATCTTGATCCTTGCCAAGAACATTAGAGCAGCATGACATCTGTAAGTTTTTACCACCAGAGTCCACTGTCTTTGGACATTTACCAAATGCTGGAAACATAGCTGGACAGGGAACTACTAACTTTTCACTTGTCACTTTTGTCTGTTCCTTTGATTCTTCATCGTCGATTTGTACATCCTCAAAAGCTAATGGACACGGTGGACAAGGATCACATGGGCAACCTTGCGGCGCCAGTGGACATACTTTTTCACCCTTCTTTCCATCATCAACCAGTTTGGCTATAGGGCAATCTTGTCCCTCGTCGGGTAAAAGAGGGCATTTTGGTTGTGCTAATGCGCAATTACGTTTCTGCATCGTTGGACAGCTTTTTTTCTCAAACGATCCTTTCTGTGCCATCGCTTTTCTTTTACATATCGGTTTGTTTAGTTCACACTGGAGGTCCATGTTCATTCAGTGTCAGTGTTGCTGGTTAATCTCTTTGTATTCTTTGTCGGTATTCCCTTAAAAAATAATAACAATGAAATTTTTTAACAAATTTCTAAGTAATACCTGCACATATATGTTACTGGCAGAATGTGCAGCAGCGTGGCGTTTTAAATTTTCAGCCTCCCAAGTACAATAGTTTTTCTGTAAATATTTTGTTCATACATTACCAATTTTCTAAAAAAAAAGTTATTTTTCCGAACTCAAGAAACCTTAAAACGAGTATTTGTGGTAAAAACTCAAAATGAAAAGTTTGACATGATCACCTTTGTGAGAGAAGGTGAATACAGTCGAGCCTCTCATAAAGGACACTCTCACTAGCGACCACCTCCATTTACGGGCCAGTTTTAGGATTTCCCCGTTTTTACCCCTAGCATACTTTCTGTATAAAAGAACCTCCGCCGTCTAACGGACACTCTACATAGCGATCGCGGGCAGGCATTGATTTTGGGGAACGGATTATATGTTTAACCTCCCACCAACGACCACCTTATTATTAAAAGTTCGTTTGACGCGGTGATCAAAATAATTATCCCCTCAAGTTTTTTTTTTTTTTTTTTCTGGTTTTTCCTAAAGTTTCCTATATAAGCTCCATACATCTTGTACCATTTTAATCATTTTTCAATATAACTTTGGACGAACAAGATTATTTTTTTTCCCGATATGTCTTTTAAACGAAAAGTGGTTAACTCTAGAAGAGAAAATAAATGTGTTGGAAGATTTTGCCAAAAAACCAAATCGAGCCATCGTCAACTTGCCGAAAGGTTTGTTCTATTTTTCTAATAATAGATGATAGTATGATGATAAATTTACCATAAATTATTATTGTTATGAATAAATGTGATGATTATTATAAAAATTATTAATTAATTCAATAATATGATAAATGTTTTGGATAATTATGAAAAAGTTGATGCATATCACATAGCTAAATAATTATGCAATTATGTACGTTTTTAAATAGATGTTTGGAAAAAACCCCATATTTTTTCATTATGAAACTTGCCTTCCTCCTTCTAACGACTAGGATCTCCAAATAGCGGCCACTTTGCTTTCCCTCGCCATTGTCCGTTATTGAGAGGTTTGACTGTAATTGAAAAAATGAAAACATTGTAAAAACTTACTGTATTTTGGTTTGTGTAGAAATTATTAATTTTTTGTAATTTTGAATGCAATTTGAATGGATACATATATATATATCTTGTATGAATGGAATTAAGTTTACATTGCTATGTAGTCTAAAGAAACATATGTTTCTAATTATTTTAGATTGTTATAATTTATGTTTAAAAACAATAAAAGTTGTGAATGTTAACAAGAAAAGTCCTAAGCATCCATGATCTCGTTATTGAAGAAGATTTTTGCAGAACCTTTTCTTGAGAAAACTGATGATGGATGAACGTTTTTAACCTGTCAGAACATGCATGCTATGATGGATAAAAATCACCCATGTTGTCCATCAAATTTTATTCTTCATTAGCTCTGCTTGCTTTCTCATCATCATCATCTATCCTTTTTTTAAATTCTTTAAACCAATGCCTTTTATTTCTCTCAACTCCGTGTTCCTCTATCCTACATTGTCTTGTCTCCATTCTAAAGTTTTTTGGGGGGGGAAAAAAAATCGATAATCGGTAGTCCGACGTTTACCTGGCATATGTACACTTTGTCCTCCATTACATTCTGTGAAGACTTGAGTACTTCATCCAAGCATCATTGAATCCAATCTGTTCATTAAATTCATTTGAGTTCTTCCAACGCTGACCAGTATCTATGACCATATAGCCAGCCATTCTCTCTCTCCTCATTTCAGACCCTAAGACGTTCATTCCGTCAAGACGCTTCTTTTAACATTTAAATGCTCTTAAAGTCTTAGAAGAATGGTTTAGACAGTTTTACAATTTTAAAAATGAACTTTAAAAAAAAAAAAACTGCCAGAATATAATCAATCTTCTGTCTTAGACGTGCCACATGTGCTTTCCAGTTTACTAAATCTTAGCACTAAGGCGTATTTCGTAGCACTGGACTGTACATGGACAAAAGTGTTTGACGTGGAATCCGTATTTTCACTTCTTAATCGACCAAAAAACTCGGAAAAAACCTTCATCCTGACGACCAAACTTGACGCTAAACAACAAACTACTATTAAAACATGCTACTAAATCTCGATTTGGACTTACTGACTAGATCAGCGTTTCCCAACCTGGTGGTACGCGAAAAATAATCAGTAATGGCGGACATAGAAAATTAAAAAAAAAAATCAAAGCATAAAAATCTCTTTTCTTATAATTCATAAAAATTATTTTAATTAATAATATTATAACAGTAAAGTTGTATAACATATTAATGTACACAGTAAGATTAGTCTGTCTCAAGATATACGAGAAAATATAATAGCACATTTATCAGGATTAAAATTGTCTTTCATGGGAGCATTTTCCAAAACCCGAAATTATAAATGATAATTGGAATTCAAACCCCTTCTATAAAGAAAATTTAGGAAAAGCTACATCATTATCAATAAAAGATAAAGAAAATTTGGTAAATCTTAAGAATAGCTCCCCGGAGGTGTGGCCTAATTCGAAGTGATTCTGATTCGCTGTTACTATAGAACCCGCCATATTCAAATATAAATATAAAACTATTTCTTTATTTTATATTTACACTTAAATCTAGCGGGTTATATGGTAACAGCGAATCAGAATCACTTCGAATTATTTATTTAGGATTGATATTTCTATTTAAACACCCCCTGATTTATTTATTTCTTAATGGGGGGGCTTCGCCCCCCCACACCCCCTGATTTTTTCTTAATGGGGGCTTCGCCCTCCATACCCCCCTCCTAACCTACCTAATCACCCTCAATTTTTTAATTTGTGTCACAAGATTCATTACAATAATTACACAGAACAACACAAAAGAAACTTACCTTATTCTGTGGAGTCCTTTTCCTGAGGATGGTATACTTGTCGAACTCCCTCCAGAAAATCGAACAAAATTTTATAACATTCATTACACCATCCTCACTCACACTACAATCATGCTTTAATTTAAAAAAAAAACTGCAAATTTAAAACGCTCATACTCATACAAGTTACAAAAAAAAAGGCACCTCAAGTCACAAACAGGGCACTCGCGGGAACTATTAATACATTAAACAGGAAGCAGTTACTATGCTTGTATGCAAGCAGTGTACTGCGCTTGCCCGCGAAACATAAGTACGAAATTCGCACAATCCGAAACAGTTCATTGGTGGGAAGTAGTTTAAAATCTCACCGGTAGGTGCGCTGTACTTCCCACCCCCTAAAAATAAACAGGCCACACCTCCGGGGAGCTATTCTTTAGATTAGCCGAAAATTTAATAGAATTATCATGGGACGGAACTTAAATGATAACTATGTAAAGATCTGCTTAAAGAGATTGGATTGTAATGAGTAAGCTCTATCCAGGCAACACTAAATTTAATTGGTACTTACAGGTAGTTGAATGCTTGAAAGATATTAATTTAGAAGATTTGGGCACAAATATAATAATCCTAAAGAAGAACTTTGTAAATTAATTAATAATTTTAAAGAGGAAAATATGTACGCAATTTTTAATTATTTAAAAAATGTGTTAAAGCTAAGATCTTACACTTTACAAAAGTTTATAAAGTGAACATGAACTTAGAACTCCTTTGTAACAGATACATTGGTATCTCTAAACAAATAAAGATAATAATAATAAAATTGAACTCTCGGAAATAAGAAATTTCACGAAATACAATCATTTTTACCAAGTAGTACAATTTAGCCATGATGTAACTACCAAGTGGTACGCGAGTCACAAAAGGTTTGGGAAACGCTGGACTAAAGATAAATGAGGTTCTGCCAACCATTCTATGCTAGAAAACATCTATGACAGAGACTGCAAATGCTCCGTACATTGGTCACTAAAACAGTAACATTCCACTCCGAGAACTAGAAAATCATTTTAAACAAGACTTTAAATTACTGACGGTTACAGGAAATAATCGTTTCGATATATGTTGGCAGAAGAGGAAGGAAGTTTGAGAGAGAGAGAGACCAATTGTTGAAAACCATTTTTTTTTTTATTTCCGGGTAAACTTGAAAAAAAAAAAATCGTAAATTACAATAAAATGGCACTGTGGAAGGCTGTGGCTAAAGAAAAATGAAATAGATATATAACAATATTATAATGAGACGATTATATTTTGAACACAATGTTTTGAAACTTGTTTTCTTAGTTTTATTCATGCTTGAGTTTCGAAGACCACCTATTTCAAGCCTCTTTTTTCTAAACCTTTTTTTTTGCTCCAGCTTTTTTCTCTGCCTTTGCTTTCTCGCCTTTCTTTTTCTCTGCCTTTGCTTTCTCGCCTTTCTTTTTATCGCCTTTCTTTTTCTCACCTTTCTTTTTCTCGCCTTTCTTTTTCTCGTCCTTCTTCTTGTCAGTTTGGACTTCAGCTTCGAATATGGTTTTCTCCATTACTAGTTCACCTAACTCACAGTTAATTCCTCTCTCAGTGGTGCAGACGATATGTTGTGGGATTTTTGGCCTAGGTGGTGGTTTATCGTAGGTGATCGTACAGGCTTGTTCGCCTGTGCTCAAGGTGGCCAAACTGATCAGGCATTTATCTGCGGCCGCATTTCTAGATATGTACGGCTGGCCGGGACGAAAACAATGGAAGACGACTTGATGTCCGTTGAACCCAATACAACCTGGTGGAGCGCAATCATATTGTCTTGGATCTTCTCGCCAATCGCACGAGACCAACGTCTCCGGTACTATGTCTTCTGTTTCTTCGGATTCCCCATCATCAACGTAAATTGAGTTCTTTCCATTCATTGCTTTATTATTTTATTTATTTGTTAATATTATTCGTTGTGAACATTGTTTAACCTGCGAGTAAATTTAAAACATTTATTAGTTCGTGTTTACTTGATAGGAAAAACTTTTTTAGTGGATTTGTTTGACCACCAAAGAGTCAAACAGCTTCTTGACTCAGCAAGTGCAAGAAAGAATCATAAATGAAGTCGAAATCTCTAATTAATCTACCACTGAAGATGGATGAAATAACGGGTCAGAGATACAATAAACATGCATGCTACGACAGGATAAAATCAAAGATATTACCCAGCACTGGATGTAACCAAATTCTAAACTTTTATCCTAACTTTAAGCTGCACTCCAAAAAGCGGTATTTTTGACGTAATAGTATTGATATATACGAAGCGATTGTTGGTCGATCAGAGTAGATTAGAGACGATCTCTTAACCCGTACCCATAACAGGAGACTGCTTACTGATTCCCGTACTAAAGATTCCTGATCATTTTGTCTGAATATTCTCCCCAAATTATGATTCCCTTAGTTCAGAAACATGCAGACACAGGCATTAATGATACCGTCATTTAAAATAAAAAGATAAATCTGCATTTTTTTCTGTAGTTTATTTCTCAGTTAATATTCTCCATTGAGTAAAGTAAAGTAATTGCCTATTTTTTCAGGAGGGATTTGCGTCCAACTACCAATTAGGTGACGTTGACGGAGGCGACTAGCATAAATACTTTACTATGAATTCCTCATATTAAAATAAAATACAAGACCTAGACCAGGGGAATCGAACCCACTAAACCAACAATACATCTTAGCATTGCGGGTCTAGTCTCTTAACCGCCAAACATACTTTACTATAAATTTATCATAATGACCATTAAATAAAATCCAAAGCCTAGACACTGGGAATTGAACCCACTAAACCAACAATACATCTTAGCATTGCGGGTCTAATGCCTTAACCGCTCGGCTACCGTGGCGCCTACTCTTCCATTAATGCAAGTTTGTATGTTGCTTTTTTATACACAAAAGTTGGCCACACCCCCCAGTAAAATATTTGGACAAATATTGTGCGGGTGGAAAGGCATTGATTTTTTTTAGCTAAATCTATTACTTACTTACTTTTTACATGTTGAATGCTTGTGTGTTAAAGTTTCGTTTCTGAATGAAATAACTGTATGAATGGATTGATTTACTTGAGTATTTGGTGTAACATATGTTTTGATTGTTTTTTAAAATTTATTTATAAAGCTTCTGGTTTTTAATTTTTCGATAAGCCATATAAATAATTATTTATTTCCATTATTTAGGCTTTGATCAAGAAATTGAAAAGTACAATCTTGGACGACGCTTTTCATCCACTGCATCCATTTTTTTTTATTTTTGCTTTTATTTCTAACAAGTTTTTAATTTTTGGGCCGTCATCAATCAGTTGCATCAGTTTGTACAATTGAATATTTGACTCCCAAAATGATTCTATCATCATACTATAAACTTTTAGCAAGAGTTTCTCTTTGAGCCAGCAAATGTTGCGTTTTTATGGAAGTTGAAGACATTCTCTATACCCAAGTAATGAATCTGATGATGTATTAAAATACGAAAACGTTCAAATTAAAAAAAAAAAAATACGATGAAAAAAAAAAATTACACGAGGTGTGTCTACTAAATAACGAGACTGATGCTGTAAAACATCTGATTTTAAATTTATACATATTTAGTTATTATCACCTTCAATATACACCCCTCCCCTATCCCTACAACGCTCCATGCGGATTTAGTGCATTGTTCTGAAACAGTGCTGGAAGTCTTTCTGTGAGCTACCGCATGACGCGTGCCGCTTTTTTATTTCACAGCTTCACAGCGGATTGAAATCGTGTTCCTTTTAAAATGCAGAGATTTGACTTTGGGGGAACAGATAAAAGTCACATGGGGCCGCGCCAGGTCAGGCGAATAAGGCGGATGGCCTAAAACGGGGATGTTTGTACTTCTTGGCTTGATGGTGAACCCCGTGACTTGTTCTTCCCTCAAATTGGGTCGTTTTTTTTTTCCTTACTCTTTCACGGAGTTTGAGCAAGCTCAACACGTTAGTGATATTGATTAATTATAATCGATATTTTCATCCGTTTTGGACACGGAAGGGCGACCCGGGCGGTCATCAACTCCGACGTCTTCTCGGCCATCTTGGAAAACGCTTGTAACCACTCAAAAAACTCGCACAGGTGATTAACATTCATCGCCATAAACTTCTTTTAATAAAAGATAAGCTTCAGTAGCGATTTTACCAAAGTTTTGATGTGAAATTTCACGACAATTCGTTGCTCTACTACGTTGTGTAGTATCATGTTTTGGGCAAAACGAAACTAAACACCTCTTACACAAACGACGGTTTCGGTCAGACAGATTTCTCTACAAACACGTGAGGGGCTGCAATCGAAAGAGAAGGCTTTAAGCTGCACAGCTGTCGGTTGTTAGGATTTGGCGCATGCATAGTTCTTCTGTAGCATTATCAGTCTCGTTATACATAATAGCCACACCTCGTATACCGTATTTACTCGAATACAGGTCGCTTCTTTTGCCCTTAAATCAATTTACAAGTTTCCTACCCATAATTAATATATTATAATACAAACCTTTTTTACATTGTTACATTTATTAGTAACTAAAGTAATCTCATATTTCTTTAACTATTGCTTAACTTGTAACTACCAATTAGGTATCGTGGACGCGGGCACTTATAGTTCAATTAAAATTTTGTTTTTAACAAAAAGTAGGACCCCCCTCCCCACACATGACTCAAACGAATTGACCTCAATCTGAGGTTCAAAATGTTGGAAAAGACTACTCGACAAACGTTGAAAACTGACCCTGACGAACAAAAGAAAATTGTATATCGCTGTACTTGCTCTAATATGGACGTACGCTATACAACTCTACGGAAGGGCCAAAAAAAAATCGAACATCAACCGACTTTAAACCTTACAGCCCTAAAATTCTGAGTACAATTTTTAACGCTCCCTTCTACGTCTCCAATCATATAGTTCATTCTGATCTGAATATTCTTCTCGTTTCTGGGAATAGCCCCAATCTCTGCTGCACAAAACTACACAGTCATTACAACCCCTCTGATCCACAACATGTCTACTACAAGCTCTTCCTTCAAATCCACATCGTAGACTAAAGCGGCTGGTGGCCAAGCGACCATCTCAATACATAACGCCCATCTCCTAGGATGGTTAAGCTTGCCAACCTGGGCGAACTAATGGCTTCTCCATCATTGGATGGTCTACTTTCAACCCAGTGACATTGATTAATTGTGCTTTATTGAAGCTAAAAACCAAAATTAGGAGGAAAGATAAAATAAAAACGAACAACAAAGTTTTTGTAAGACCATTAATTTATTAACAATTGACAATCACTTAGTTACTTCTTTTTCTTAGCGCCACCTTTCTTTGCTTTCTCTTTTCCCTTTTTCTTAACACTTTCCGTATCATCAGCTTGCTGCGCTGGCAAAGCCGCTTCCATTTCGGTGGACTTGGTCACAGCTTCCGGCTTCTTCATACAGAAATCCTGCGGCGTAACGTTAGTCTGTCTATCTGTCTTGCAGACTCTCCTTTTAGGCATGGGCGGCGGTGGTGGAGGCTTATCGTAGGCAATGGTGCAAGCCTGTTCTCCGGTCTCCAGATTGCCTAGTTTCAATAGGCAAGCATCAGTGCTGGCATTTCTCGCTCTGTAAGGTTTGCCAGGCTCATAGCAGTGAAAGATCACCTGATGCCCGTTGAACCCGAAACATCCTGGCTGGGCGTATTCATAGCCTTTCACATCCAGTTCCCATTCACCGGGAAGTTTTCCATCAGGGATTTCCTCATTGGCCGTAGGTAAGGTTTCACTTGTTGCAGTGTCTGCATCGCCGCCGCCGCCTCCATCTGCTGTTGATTTGATCGGTTCAGATTTGCCGCTTGCTCTCTCTCCTTCCGTTAAGTCCGATTGAAGTTGTGGCAATTTTGTTGGACGTAACTTTTCATTCTTCTGTTTACTCTTTAACGCTTTGGGCTGTCTACTTTGGTCATCCTCCAATAATTCTTGCTTTTGCTTCATTTTCTTATGTTTATCTTTTGTTTCCTCTATTTATAATAAACAATTCTCTTGAACAAAACTTTTTCTTTTCGATACTTTTTTCTAATAATTAAATATTTTAAATTTATTCAGCGGCCATGGTGAATCTGAATTAGAAAATAAAAAGAAGTTAAGTTTCTTAGTACAATACTGAAACCAGTTAGGATAAATATATCAAATTTAGCTCGCCTTTCAACGATTTTACTAAAAGGTACTAAATGGAGGTAAAAAAAAGGTAAAGTAATTGCCTATTTATTCACGCAGGCTTTAAATCCAACTACCAAATTAGGTGTCGTGGACGGAGGCGACTAGCAAACATACTTTACTGTAAAATTCTCATATTAACCATTAAATAAAATCCAAGGGGAATCGAACCCCACTAAACCCACAATACATCTTAGCATTGCGGGTCTAGTCTCTTAACCGCCTAACATACTTTACTGTAAATTTCTCATATTAACCATTAAATAAAATCCAAGGCCTAGAGACCTGGGGAATCGAACCCACTAAACCAACAATACATCTTAGCATTGCGGGTCTAGTCTCTTAACCGCCTAACATACTTTACTGTAAATTTCTCATATTAACCATTAAATAAAATCCAAGGCCTAGAGACCTGGGGAATCGAACCCACTAAACCAACAATACATCTTAGCATTGCGGGTCTAGTCTCTTAACCGCCTAACATACTTTTACTATTAATTTCTCATATTAACCATTAAATAAAATCCAAGGGGAATCGAACCCCACTAAACCCACAATACATCTTAGCATTGCGGGTCTAGTCTCTTAACCGCCTAACATACTTTACTGTAAATTTCTCATATTAACCATTAAATAAAATCCAAGGCCTAGAGACCTGGGGAATCGAACCCACTAAACCAACAATACATCTTAGCATTGCGGGTCTAGTCTCTTAACCGCCTAACATACTTTACTGTAAATTTCTCATATTAACCATTAAATAAAATCCAAGGCCTAGAGACCTGGGGAATCGAACCCACTAAACCAACAATAAATCTTAGCATTGCGGGTCTAGTCTCTTAACCGCTAATAAATTTAGTTATTTATTTACATTGCCAAATTTGTATTAAAATGTATAGCCTAGGTAGGTCTTAGACCGTCAGGCGAGTTACCACATTTAATACAAAAAGAAGAATAATAAGGTTGTATAAATCTAAACAAATTAAATTTTAATTTTTACATTACAAAACAGAAAAAGTAATTAATAATATGTAGTAAAAAATTATAAAATAATCTCTTTAACAATGCTCGAGCGACGATGATACGCATCCCGAACATGGGCAGCAAGAACCGACCAATCCCTACCATTCATTATCTAGCAAACACTCTGATGTAAGAAGCTGCATACTACCAAAATACCCTGAGACACAAGTCATTATACTTGGGGGCACACAGTCATGAAGTGATTCAAGTCCTCCAATACATTCTAAATTACATAGAGGGACAGTCCTGGCGATCCCTTTTGTGTACCAGAATTTGTTCCACTATCGGTTTACTTCTCGGAGAAGCCAACGGTTCCGTCCACAGAAAATTTGTCCGATCTCTTTTTCTACGATTGTCTGTCAGTTTTGTATATATATGCATACTTTTATCGATATCATTATTCTAGAAAAACTTCGTTTTAGGGTAGTTCCTGAGCTGAAGCCAAGGGATATGTTTCCCTATGTTAGTTTACATTTCAGGCTAATGAAAAAATTTGAGTAATTAATTCAATTTGACTTAGCTGTTCGGGATTCGAAGGAAATTCGTAAGTTCGAACCTTGAGTAAGTTAGTAAGCGGAAGACACGCACACCAATTTTTTTTTTTTTGTGCTTTCGCAAGAAGTCAACAAATATCGTCATACTAAGATTCACTGTCTTCTTATCGTCTAGTTTGTTGAAGTATGCAATTAAGTTAATTTTCCCCCGAATCTTTAAATTTCATTCATTGAATTCAGCAGGGTTCTACGGTTTTCCTTATGGATACACAAATCATAACTGAAAGATAAAAGGATCTGAAGGATATTTGCACCTTGCATGCATGAACGCTACACTGATTTATGCTAGAGCGAAACTAGATATCGGATAGGAATCGACAAAAAAAAAAAAAAAAATCTGAGGTTGTTTTGTACTTGGGCTTCTGCAAAAGATTCGGGCAGAGGAAGACCCAATAACTTCCAAAAAGATGGTGATCAAGAAAAAGAATTTAGAATTCACTTCGGAATTGGGCAGTTCAAATATTGCTTACATTTTTCTACGTAAAACCTGACTGTATTAAATGTTAGTTTTGAGTCCTAACACCGATCTCAAGGCGTTTAGAATGGGTAGATACATTTCTGAGCATGGAACCTAATTTTGAAAATTCACTTATTTACGACATACCTTTTAATTTTTTATTTATTATTTTTTTTAATCAGATGTTATAAATAGTAATAATGTAATCCAAGGTTGAATTTCGTTGAAGGTAACTAACCAGAAATTGTATAATACACTAAGTCACAGGATAGATTATAAGTTATTTTACAAAAAATTTTGATGTAAAAGTAATATTTTTTTTTGGAATCTCTACTAATTAGAACCATATGCGGAATGAAATTATTTCTGTTGTCTAACAGATGACTATCAAGTCCCTTTATTTTTTGGTTTCTATATTTGTTTTCATGTTTTAGCCTAAGCCCTAAATAATAAAGTTCTTTAATAAAAATAAAGTTCTTGAAAAGTTGTGTTTATATAAAAATATAAATAGATGAAATAGAATTCTCTACACCAAACTAATTGATCTACTTCAGATGGCTGATTGATTGATGCAAGTGCAAAACAGATCAGAGATGCAATGATCATGCTTGTTATGATGCAAATATAATCAACTATATTTATTTAAAATTCTTTATAACTTCTTATAATTAGTTGTAACAAGTATTGGAACATTGGTAGTTGAACGTAAAGCCTGAAAAAATAGGTATACGTTACATCTTTGTCAAAGTACGTTTAACATAGAATTACCATTTAAAATAATCGAAACAAAATATCAAATGATTTATCACTGACTGTATTAAATGATATTTTTGATTTTCAACCGTTGTTAGTTGATGATTTTGGGAGTATTGAGATGTGGGGTCAATCAAATTCAATTCAAACACAAAATGTTTGTTTCATCTCGCTAACGTTTCGATAAATCTACGAGGGTCGTTTGAAAAGTCCGTGCAAAGTCAGAGAGATAGCACCACTGGCGCGTATCGAGGTTATGTTTAGTTAGTAGCATCTCTTGGAAGAACACACACCAAGTTTCAGCCAGATCGGTCTATTTCTTTGTGTTTGGCATTCGTTTGAATCGAGGAAGTCGAGTGATTTTCAAAAAATGGACGAAAAAGAATTTCGTGTGTTGATTAAACACTACTTTATGAAAGGCAAAACGCCTCAGGAGACTAAAGAGAAGCTTGATAAACATTATGGTGACTCTGCACCTTCGATTAGAACAGTTTATAAGTGGTTTCAAAATTTTCGGAGTGGCCATATGGGCACAAGTGACGCTGAACGTTCTGGACGCCCTGTTGAGGTTACTACTCCAGAAATCATTGATAAAATCCATGATATGGTGATGGATGACAGAAGAGTGAAGGTGCGTGAGATTGCTAGTGCTGTGGGCATCTCGAATGAACGGGTACATAATATTTTGCATCAACATTTGGACATGACAAAGCTATCCGCAAGATGGGTGCCGCGATTGTTCACGCTTGACCAAAAACGAAATCGTGTGAAGTGTTGGCAAGGACGGTTTGCAGATGTTCCAGAAGAATCCGCAGGACTTTTAAGCGTCGTTTCGTCACTGTGGATGAAACATGGATACATCACTACACTCCTGAGACCAAAGAACAATCTAAACAATGTGTTACCAAGGGGGAATCCGCGCCAAAAAAAAAGCGAAGACCGTTCCTTCGGCGGAAAGATTATGACTTGGGATTCGCAAGGAATAATTCTCATCGACTATCTGGAAAAGGGTAAAACCATATTATTCATCGTTGTTGGACCGTTTGAAAACCGAGCTGCAAGAATAACGCCCACGATTGGCCCACAAAAAAGTCCTTTTTCATCACGACAACGCACCAGCTCACACCTCAGCAGTTGTGGTCGCAAAATTAATGGAAATAGGGTTCCAACTCGTTTCACATCCCCCCCTTATTCTTCAGACTTGGCTCCCTCGGACTACTATTTGTTCCCCAATATGAAGAAATGGCTGGCGGGAAAAAGATTTTATTCAAACGAAGAGGTGATTGCAGAAACGAATGGCTATTTTTCAGTCTTGGACAAATCCTATTATTCGGAAGGGATCAACAAACTAGAGCAGCGTTGGACGAAGTGTATAAGCCTAAAAGGAGACTATGTTGAAAAATAAAAAAGGTTTACTCCAAAAAATTAAGTAGTTTTTATTTTTGCACGGACTTTTTTTCAAACGACCCTCGTATTATACATGTTCTGGGTAATATAAAATTTTGTAGAGTTTAACTTTAAGCTACTGCATCATAACTGTTATGATGATGTAGCTTAAAGTTAAAACTCCACAAAATTTTACACTACCCTGAAGATGTATAATAGATTTATCGAAACGTTGGTGAGATGAAACAAAAAAAAAATATGTGTTTTGAATTTATCGATTGACCCACATCTCAATAGTTCCAAAATCACTGTATCAAATGTTAAGCTTTGGAGTCTTAACACCGATCTCAAGAATTTTACTTCTGTACTCCACTGAAGGGTGTTACCATCAAACGAAATATAATATATTTAAGTAGTTTTCTACAAGTGAATCGAATTATTTGTGATTTTTTTGCGTTTTTTTGCCTTACCTTTCATTTTGTGAAATAAACAATTTTGGGCAAGAGCTACAGGTTTTTTTTAACTTATGTTGTTTATAAAAAATATTTAGTGTAGGCACTGAACCTTGGTTAACACTCTTAAAAGTAAAATAAAAGACATTAATTTCTTTAAGAAAATTTAATGAACAAAACAATATACTTAGAAAATTCAAATAAAAAAAAAAAAAAAATCATTTACAACTTTTACATGTTAGCAAAAATATGGTGAATATTTGGTTATACATTTTTTCTTCTTCTTTTTCTACGTTAATTCTTCTTTAGAATCTTTCTAAGTTATGGTTCACTCCACTCGAAAAAACTCAAAAATCGTGAAAAAAAATATATTGGTGGCAGTGAATTTATTTTCTCAACTACAGTACAGGTTCAGACCTGTTTTTTTACATATGTACGTATACAATGAGAAATATTAGTTTTATTAGTATAAATTAAATTTGATGCTGATTGTATTCTTTTTTGGTGGGTGGGGGCACGAAAGAGAATATAATTTAGGCAGAAAATAATAGTAATTATATTATTAGTGGCTTAGATTTTTGCATTTTCAATCAATTTTTGTAAAAATTCGAAAATTGAATAAAAATATAACTCAAAAGATTTTACAGCAGACATCAGCTGGAGAAGAGATAGGATGTCAGACTTCTTCAACATTCAAAGAGAAATTTTTATGAAGATCACGCTTTCACAGCTGCTTTAGCTTGTTCCTGTTGGTACTGCATATGTAGTTTATTTAATTTTTCTTTGTACTGTTCTTGTTTAGCGTCCAAAGAGGATATCATATCATCCATTCTTTTCCTGAAACGCATATAAAACAATAGAATGATATTCGATTTCTTTAAATTTTAAACTGTCCGGTAGGACAATTGTATTAGGGTTGATTTTGGTGTAATTATATTTATTTGGAAAAGTAAATTTTAACCAAAACGTTGTGAAAACAAGGTTTCATTTGAACTAAACATCTCACACAAAAGCCAAAATAATCTATGATTATGTTGTATAGGGGCTACAATGTTAAGAATTGAATAAGGTGCCTTAGAAGGTTAGGGCCCTGGTGGAAAGGCAGGCTTTACGTACTACGGTTGGTTGTATTATCGGAACGGACAGTATACTCAAGATACTAGAGAGAGAGATGTGCCTTAGAAGTCTAGATTTACCCGAGACAAGTTCTGATCTTAAAGTGATAGTTCCGAATCTAATACAATGTGTCAAAGAATTTGTTCCAACGGGACAAACAATTACTGAAGCGTTTTGCTAGCCAGAATTCGTCGCAGTCGTAACAGAATATCAGAATGAAAACCGTTCATCAGAATGATAATGCACAACTCACTGATGGTTCAAACGTCTATGAGTTGAATCAAACGACAGAACACTTGCAATGACTTCCTAGATATACCCATGGCCATAAACCATGTATGCAATTTCTTAGCTTCAGTGAACCTACAGACAAACGTGAGCTCATCACCACATACACTTACTCACACATCTACAAAATTCCTACATTGTTAATTCTAAAATCGCGTACAATGTGATAACTAATCACCTCCTTAATTGAGGAACGATAAACTTTTAGATAGCAATGCTTACAGGCTGTCTCCCAATCAAATCTAATCCGATAACACATTAGAGCAAGGACAAAACGTCATAAGTTTTTAAGCCAAATCAACTTTTTAAGTATTTTACTTACAATTCACCATTTATATAATCAATTCTTTTCGCAACGTTTTGTTTTGCTTCAATTAATTCTTGCTTCACAAGTACTGGTCCAATTAGTTTGTATACTTCTCCATCTGGTTTTAATAATTCCAATTCCTAAAAATACAAAAAAAATGATTTACTCCATTAATTTTGGGAACTACAAATTGAAGGTACAAAGTTGTTTAGTCACAGAAAAGAACGGTTCTAATAGTTCTTAAGATTTTTTGTAATTTAACGCTGATTACTCTGGTTTCAATTTCTTGGGTATAGTTAAGAAAACATTTTAAAAAAACTTTCTTTGATCAATACACTTTCTTAGTTCAAACATTGTATTCATTCCTCACTGATTAAAGAGTAAATATTGCATTTTAGCCAGATTTCTTAAAAGTAAAAATAAACTTAGTTCTATTAAAAGAGATTAACAAACAAACCACAGTAATAAATAATAGCAAATAAGTTTAGGAGCTTAGCTCCCGAAGTTTCCCTTATATTCAGCAATGAATAAAAACAAAACAAAGAAATCTATAGATAATGTACAAAAATACCTGTTTTACGCCTAGATTTTCATGTAGTTGTCCATCTAATACCTGCCTCTGTGAGATTGCCTTATGATATTCTGTAAATAATTTTTTCAATTTCTTTAGAATTTTCGCAAAAAATTTGAATGATTTCATTTTATAATGCATTGCAGAACGTTATTTTAACCACGTAAATATATTAACAGTTAACAATTACAAATTTTGAAAAGAACCATAAGTTCTACACACAAAGATGCACAGTACATTTGTTTAGAATTAAGAAAAAAAAATCAATGAATAGTCTTCTGTTGATCATTATAGCATTATTGACTTACCGTCTAAAAATAGCAGTACTTACCTTTTTCAACAGCTTTAAATTTATCCAATTCAGATTGTAGTTTATTCTGTATGTCATCCATGTTTCAAAATATTTAATTTCAATATTATTCGCAAGATTATTTAATAAATCAATTGAAACACTAAAGCGTATTTGGATTAACTACAAATATTCAATGTAAACTCTTACTGTACTTGCACAATGTGTAGTATAACCTCCAGCAATTGATTAGGTTAGGCAATCAATTGCAGGAATTAAGAATTAACCTTTTTTTGAATTAAACTAAAAGAAACACCCAATTAACTAAAACATTCTGGCCGAAATGTTTTGCCTTGAGAATTAGTAAATAATCCAAAAAGTCAATTTTGAAGAATAACCAACAAGAATATTAGAAAATATGACTAATTAAATATCTTATTTTTTTGAGAATCCAAATAATTAAAAAATATTAGTGTTTCGTTTATTTTTTAATAAATTTATATTTAAAAAAATACGAATATTTATAAAAGAAGGTGATATCTTTTAAAAAAAAACTGTCAACTAAAAATAAGATGTCAGCAGGCCCATTATAACCTGCTACCTGAAGGTTAAAAGTAATTTTACCAAGAAATTAAAATGGCTTTAAACATTTTTAGGAATTTGAATAGATTAGTTATTCAACCGAAGTGTTTCAATGGTATGACAACATTTCAAGTGAAGTTCTTTGGGAATCATATAATCTACTTATTCAACTTTTGTTTGTTGTTAAAAAGTAGGTCCCTCTTCTTATCTTGGAAAGATTGGAACCTATGAAAGATCTTTTATCAGATTGTCAAGTACAGAAGCAACTAAGTCAGAAGCGAAACCTAAAGTAGAAACAAGACGTAAGCATTTACAAATTTGGATTTTTCGTTTGCAAGAAATTTGTGCTAAATATACGCATTCTTCCGAACCGTTTCATTAAGTCACTAGAGTATGCCCAGCAAGGGTTGTAATTTACTTTCAAGTTTCTTTTCAATGTTTCATTTGATAATAATGTGAGAGTTGACTAAACTGTTCGATAAAGGAACTTCCACGTCTAAAGTTGAATTTCTGAAGTAAGTGTTTTTTTATGTAATTTACAAACATGCAGCATATCAGATGGTGAACAAATGCAAAAATAAAGCATATTTTACATTATAAAGTATTGAATTATCTTGCATCAGTATAAATTTACTTCATGTAAAACTTGCTTCATACTTTAACCTAATTTTTTTTTCACGAAAGTTGCTTTATACTTAATGAGATTGCCATATTATTAAATACAAATGACAAAGTATGGTAAATTCAAGATTATTATTTCATAATTAGCTTTTACGAGTTTTAATCCAGCTATGGCAACTGCTTCTTGTAACATTCAGCCTTAAAATTTATGATATTACACCTAGACTTGGATTTCAAGTTTTTCCTAAATAAAATAACATTTAAATTAGATCAAAAAAAACTCGGTGAACAGAAAAGCTTTTGTCATTTCTCATAGTTATTTTCCTTTTACATTTCTGATAATCCTACTCAATTTTTGGTATTTTAGAAGAGATAGTTTTATTTTTTTACATTATTCATTGTTTTAAACTTCGTCTTTGAGAATAAATAGCTTAAAGTACATTGTGAGTGATTTTGAAACTTGCCTGATATATTTTATTAATTATTGCTGTACAATTTTTTTTCATGTGCAGCCACTGTCCGAAAAACTGAAAGTCACGTCTCCCGTTCTATGCTCAGCTCGTTTGGCAGTTATGTAGCCGATTGTTTGCCAAAATTTGTACAAAAAGTACAAATAACTTCTTGCGACGAGTTGGAAATACTTATACACCCAGATGGGATACTGCCAGTTCTACAATTTTTAAAAGATCATCACAATGCACAGTTTGTCAGCTTGGTGGATGTCACTGCAGTGGATGTACCTACAAGGGAGTATAGATTTGAGGTAAGAGCTAATGAACTTGTCATCTTTCGTTTGTAGCTGCAGCATCTTATTCAATTTTAGTTTTGTTTTTTTTCCCCTTTATTATTAACTTATTTCTTGTTTCTCTACAGATTGTTTACAATCTTCTATCGTTACGCTTTAATTCACGTATCCGTGTAAAAACTTACACAGATGAATTGACGCCAGTAAATTCTGCGTGTGAAATCTTCAAAGCTGCTAACTGGTATGAAAGAGAAATTTGGGACATGTTTGGTGTATTTTTCGCTAATCATCCAGATTTAAGAAGGATTCTAACTGATTATGGATTCGAAGGACATCCGTTTAGAAAAGATTTCCCGTTGACTGGTTATGTTGAGGTAATTTTGTAAATATTTTAAACGGCAAAAAAAAATAACTAAATGAAAATAATCCTAGATTATTTAGAGATACCTATAATTTCGTTGAATAAGTTATAAATGAATAAGGTTCAGAAAAAAAAACTGGCTGTGCCATGGACACGGCCGTGTGTTGTACGTGAATACGTTTACGTAACGGGTTATATTTTTTATATAAAATATTTTTATTTATGTATTTAGGATAAAATCAAGGAAACAAAAAGCAGCAGTAAGTCTTTTTCTTTTGTTAGCTTCAATGAGCGCAGAAACCATAGACGATCACACACATCACATTTATGTCCGAATGGATTGTTGACAAACGTCGTAGTGAAACGTGCACTAGCTGCTGCCCAATGTGTCTTCATATCAACGATCGAACACAATCTATGCTATACAGTGCGTTGTCGATGTAGAAGCGATTTCATCATCCACTTGCATAATTTCAACCGCCCCAGCTGCAGATGTACTGGACACCGTCGTTAATCCGCTCGGTCGCATTCATTCTTTTTACGTTCCTAGGCACAGCTTGACTCGGTCATATGGAGTTTTATTATTACTATTCGATTGTTGTTGAGAAGCCCTTTCCAACCGTATACGATCTCTGTATTTGGTTTTGGCTTTTCGACGCGTATAGGCCGACATTATATATTTTTGATATTTTTTTATTCTAACTGCTTATTATGTTCACTGTCACTATTTTATACTAATGTTTTATATACAATCGATAGATTGTGACGACAGCTGACGATTAAAACTTAAACGAACATCGTAGCTTCTCCGAGTCAAAAGTTATACTAATCGCAAATCTCGACACGCAGCACTATGTTCTTAAAATGGCGGCGCTTTCCCCTCCACCTTGCTTATCGTAATGAATTCTTTGATCCTTTAGCTATCCAGTGGTCTAATTTAATTTTGGATGTAGACGATAGATTCGAAACTATAATGCCAAACTGTATCCCCCGATTTAGTTATCATTAGATTTTTTGGATTGCCTCCATATGATAGCAAATTTAAAGACGTATTCACGTCAAAAATGATCATGCGAAATTTTGTAAATTGAGTTTTCATCAAAAATATCTAGCCATTTCAGTACCTCTAGTACGATGATACGAGGCCTCCTTAGTTTATATAATCAATTAGGGTTTAATGTAACGTAGCGTGTTTTGGAAGAGAATTTCCAAAATAGTTGGTACTATTTTTTTTTCACTTCCTTGAGATTTTCTTTGGGAAATATGTGATTTTACATTTTAATGCCAACATCTATAACTGTTTTGTTTTTCTTCCAGGTAAGATACGACGACGAGAAAAAACGTGTCGTTTGTGAACCCTTGGAATTAGCTCAAGAATTTAGAAAATTTGAACTTTCAAGTCCTTGGGAACAGTTTCCAAATTTTAGAGATGTTCCCGAAGTTACTGAAATAAAAACCGATAAGAAAAAATAAAATACGAGCATTAGTATCATTTAGGAAATCTGTATAAATTAAATGTAAATGTTAAAAAAGAAGAATAATATGAAAGTTGGAAATTGTTTGATTCATTATTTCCAAAATGTAGAATAAAAGTAATGAAATTCTAATTAATTTTTATGAATTTATATGCCAGTTGGTTAATAATTGGTGTTGCAGTGGAGTACTACCGGAAATATGTCATGTTTCCGGAGGTTTTTTTTTCAAGAAGACTTCCTCTAACTTTCTAGTAGCTTGGTACGACCATCTGATGTTACATTAAAAGTGAGTAGAAGAAACTTCGTTCAAAGAGTATGTCTGCTCGTTCTATTTCGTAACTTCCTTAGTTACTCCTATAAAGGGAAATAAACGTATGAAATATTTGAAATTAATTTCTAGAAATTCAAAAATGTTAACTTTTCAGAATCATCATGCTTACAAACATTTATTCCAAATTAATCACTAATTATTTACGAGGTGTGTGGCTATTCTATAACGAGACTATTGCTATAAAACATTTTATTTTTTAAATTTATACATATTTAGTTATTATCACCTTCAGTATACACCCCTCCCCTATCACTAAAACGCTCCATGCGAATTTACCATTGTTCGAAACCGTGCAGGAAGTCTTTTTCTGTGAGCTACTGCATGACGCATGCCGCTTACTCTTTTACAGCTTCACAACGGACTGAAATCTTGTTCCTTTTAAAATGCAGATTTGACTTTTGGGGAACAGATTAAAGTCACATGGGGTCGCCAGGTCAGGCGAATAAGGCGGATGGCCTAAAAAAAACTGGGATGTTGTACTAGGCTAGAAACGTCGTCGTCTTGACAGACAATGCAGTGTGAGCCGGCGCCGGATTTGTCTTGATCTAGAACCCCGTGACTTGTTCTTCCACAAATCGGGACGTTTTTTTTCCTTACTCTTTCACGGAGTCGAGCAAACATCTCACGCTAGTAGTGTTGATTAATTATAATCGATATTTTCATCCGTTTTAGACGTGGAAGGGCGTTCCCGGGCCGCAGTCATCATCTCCGACGTTTTCTCGGCCATCTTGGAAACGCTTAAACCACTCAAAAACTTGCGCACGTGATAAACATTCATCGCCATAAACTTCTTTTAATAAAAAAGATAAGTTTCAGTAGCGATTTTAACCAAGTTTTGATGTGAAATTTCACGACAATTCGTTGCTCTACTAAGTTGTGTAGAATCGATGTTTTCGGCAAAACGAAACTAACA
This sequence comes from Rhodnius prolixus, assembly GCF_049639745.1. Lineage (NCBI taxonomy): Eukaryota > Metazoa > Arthropoda > Insecta > Hemiptera > Reduviidae > Rhodnius > Rhodnius prolixus. Next base: position 65,201,381 of record NW_027411592.1, on the reverse strand, counting down.
CCTCTTACACAAACACGTCAGGTTCCGGTCAGACAGATTTCTCTACAAACACGTGAGGGGCTGCAATCGAAAGAGAAGGCTTTAAGCTGCACAACTGTCGGTCGTTAGGATTTGGCGCATGCATAGTTCTTCTGTAGCAGTATCAGTCTCGTTATTTAATAGCCACACCTCGTACTCATCTAAAATCTGGGCTTGAAAATACGAACTCTAATCTAAGGAAGGTAATTATTAAAAAGAATGTAAATATACAAGATCATTAGTATTAACAACCTTCTTTCTGACATATGGATTGTTGACATTAAAATGTTTTCATGTTTACTCGCTTTCATTTTGCTTCTTTCACAATTTTTTTTTTAATTTAATTTCTAGTATTTTTTTAAAAAAAGAAAACTAAAAATTTATTTAATTACCGTTTTCTAAAATAATAACACTTGGCGTATTAGCCAATCATTGAGCGCACACTAAATGGCATAAAATCAAAACAGCTGATGGGTTTTTATTTTAATCATTTTATTTGCTGTTTGCCTTAATTAAAATGAAAGACAGAGAGCTTTTAAAACAGTAACATTTCTTTTTTCTCTTCTTTTATATGTGCTGTACAAAAAGATAACAAAAATAAACATTTTTACATTGTTAAATACAAATTCTAACTAAACAAATTGCAAAGAAATAATTTTTTTTCATTTATAAAAGTAGAATATTAAATAATTATTTAATAAATTTTCCAAACTTTCACAATCTTGAAGTAAAATAAACATGGATTTATGTAAGTAAACGTTAAGTGGCTTTTTTTTTTCTTCACTAACGAATTAGAGCTTTAAACTCAGCTAGCTAAAGTGCTTGAACTTCATTTCTTTATTTTCGTTGAAATATTCAAATTTATTATAAATTTTAGATAAATAATTCTTTTGAAATTGATTAATCACTTGGGAGAGATTTTTTTGCCAGCATTAAATTAATGCTTAAATAACAGTTTGCCATAATTTTTGCAACCTCTATTTTGAATAGACATTGCTCAACTTTTTGTTTTATGGAAAATCGCATGGAATAAAATCGATTATTAGTGTCGAAGGTAAGAAATTCAAAAATAGATTTTATTAATTAATTTGTAATGGCATTTACGATTGTCATTAAATATGAATTAAACCGCAAATTGTTAAACTTAGGATGGAAGATTTGCGAGGAATCGGTCAAATAAAACAACTCGATAGGGAAAAAAACCAGTATAAGCGAAATTTTCTTGAAATGTGCCACATAGTAAAACAGAACAGCACAGTTAACTTTAGGACAGACACGTCGAATTTGGCCAACTGCTACAATTTTGTCATTAAAAAATAAATAGATATCCAAATTTTGTACTTAATTATTGCTGTTTTCTATGTTACTAACTCTGTAAATTGTTTTGTATTTGTAATATCCAGGCCCTGAAGAGGACAATATATTTGTCGAAACGTTGGCAAAAAGACGAGTTGTTTTATTTGACCGATTCCTCGCAAATCTTCCATCCTAAGATTGTCATTAAATTAATAAGAGGTCCAGGATTTAATGGCTTTTAAAATGTTGTTAGTGGTTTCTAGGAAGGCAGCGTGTGAGAGTAGCAAGAACTTCACTTTAAGGATTGGCATAGATTTACGAGGCTTTTTGTAGTCGACTACAAAACCATTTGTTTTTGTAGTTATGACCTAAGCGAGGGCGAAAAGGATATTCATAGCGTTTTTTGCAGGATGAGGCTGGATGAATTACGAATTATTCTTTTAGTTCTTCATATTGCTCTCTTATTTCTTGCACTAATCATGGTGTGGTGGGATTAGTTCCTTCCTACAAAAGCCTCGCGTTATCCTATCTACTGACACCGTATAATCCAGATATTACGAAGTCTCCTCACGTTTTGTTTCACGTCTCAAAAGGCAGACATCTGCAGCATGGACAAAGGCAATTTATAAAGGGTAAGAATTTGAAGAGAATACGATTAAGAAATCAAGTTCGCTAAGGGTTAGCTCCATTTTGGTACTAGTACCCAGGTAGTACAAAAACCATAGATCCATACAGAAAGTTGGTAAATAATAATAATAATTAAGTTTTGGACATCCACCAATTTGAGATAATTTTTTAATATGAATTCTATATTTTTTGTTTTCATAAATTGAATAACATGAGCTCATAATTGCTGTTCATTATTTTTGGTGACTGATTCATAGTTTCAATAGGATGAAAAAATTAATACCAGTTTTCAGTCGTGAAACATTTATTCTGCCTAATATTCGGCAGAATAAATGTTTCATGAGCTTATAAGTATAGATTAATACAATCCCTAATTGCAAAGAGGAGGCACAAATGTACTAGATCCCCACAGTTGCTCAACATTGACCAAAAAGAAATGTAAAAACTTCCCTGAATGGACCAGTCCTTTTCTCATCTAGGTTTTTGGCTTCCTTGCTATTATTCCAGCCGAACATCATCAATGAACTCACACGCTTTTAGAAGCCCTCAGTCGAACTTGTGAACAGCTAGCGGCAGGACTACTCTCCAACACCATTAATCCCTGTAATTCATGTTTGAAACTACTTTTAGTTCAACAAATACTTCACAGTAAATTACGAAAGTATGTAAATTTTAAAGACAGACAACATGACATGTACTACACACCGTGAGATGCAATAGATCTTTTAAGGTAGGTATTATCGGGATAGATTTTCCCGCCCTTATTCTCTTTTCTTTATCCAGATGATTAATCAAATTCACACGAATTATGGACTTAAATCAACTCAAAATTGTTAAAAGCAAAAATAATTACGTAGCAAATAATTTTTTTTTTTTTTTAAGAAAAAAGTATTCTCGACGTACCTTGTGAGCAGCTTTAAAATTTATTAAAGTAAACAATTCATACTGCAAAAATAAAGCAAATGTTTAAAAAAAACTTTTAGAATTGATCAAAATATTTTTATCACACCTTTTAAAAATTTTATTTTAAAAGTAATTGACAAGATTGATTTAGTTTTTTTACTAATAGGGATTTTTGTTTTGTTTAATATTTAAACAAAACTTGGCAACACTGAGTGACGTGCTAAATTTGTATATGAATATAAATAAGGTGAATCCCAATTTCTTAATTACACAAAGGAGAAAGCGAAAAGAAAACAAAAATTAATACAAATAAGTACAAAAAAAAAAGAATATAAAAATAAAAAGTATAATTAAAACAAATTTGTATTACATAAATTTGTTATATTTATGAATTCTAAAACATCGATTACTATAAAAGTAGTAAACACCGTGCTTCTATAATTATTATTTATATTAATTTATAAGTTAATGTAAATAAACTATCAGATATATTATTTATATGATTTTTTTTTTTAAGTTAATCTTACAATCTAATATTCTATGTTATCAAATAGTTTTATTACCGTTTATAAATTTTTTTTTACAATATTCAATTGCCATCTACTCTTATTTAACATCATTACACACATACATTCTAATCAATACAAATAATAATAAAAAAGTAAAAAAAAATGCCTATTGCACAAAATATTAATCAAATTTTATAATGGTCCCCACTTTAAATTAAGAATTTTTTGTTTTGTATTTTTTTGAGGACTCTCCCAAAAAATATTCTCGTGATTTTTTGGCATTTTTAACCTGAAGTAAATTTGTTTTTTTGTTGGGTTTTTTCTTTTTTTGGGAATGCATGATTAGTTTAGTGAATAATAGAAGCTTATTTTATAAATTTATTTTTAACAACTGCTTTTTTTGGGGGGCTACAAAATATGTTTGAGGAGAATTTATACACTTCGTAAAATTCACTCGAGGATTTTTTTTTAAACAACCATTGTCTATCAAATACTAACATATTTGGGACTAAATATAGTTCTGGATGCATGTACCGCCCGGCTTAAGAGACATAGTTGCCTACAGCTGTTCCAGACTTCTAGAACAATCCGGGAATCAGTTTTTAGGTGAAGACACATGAATTTAGTACTTTCAACACATCCTAGCCACATACGAACAGATGCAAACTCCTTTTTCTAAAAGCATTAGGCCGAGCCATTCATCCACAATAAGACTATCAATAAAATAGAATTAAGAGTGGTTATATGTAGATGTAGACATACCTCAGTGTTACAAATATGAATATATAGTTTTTCGTGACCGCAAATTGTTAAACTTAGGATTACAGTTTCTGTAACTCAACCAATCCGCATAACCACGCCCTGAAGAGGACAATATATTAGTTGAAACGTTGGCAAAAAGACGAGTTGTTTTATTTGACCGATTCCTCGCAGATCTTCCATCCAAAGTGGTTATAGACTTGGCGTAAACTGAGACGTGGAAACGACATACTAGCTAACATATCTTAAGACTTTGGAAGCGAAAAAAAAAAAAAAAAAATCAAGGAGTTCATAAGTAAATTGGATACAATGTAAGAAACGTATTGAATCTTCGATGGCTGTCCATACTGTCTCTTATTGGAAGAAATGAAATCAGTGTACATTGAACGCTTTGTGGTTACGCCCTTAAAGACATAGAAGATAAATCAAAGACATCGAAGAAATTTTTTGTATCGAGTTGCTGGTTATTTTGAATAGTCACCCCCCCGTACGGGGGAAGTGGACTAGCCACTTCTTCAGGTATTTTAGCATCCCTGCGGATATCCCACAGCCTAAGAAAATCGAACTCGAAATTCAACACTATCATCCAAACAGAAAGGCCTGCAAATGGTTTGATGTAGGCAATTATTTGGAATTTTGGTGATCTCACAGATGAACTGTCGTAGCTCATCAATACAAATGTACCCTACGAAAAAACCCAAACACATTCATACGCCCGCGCAGAAAGGACGCTATTTTGGCCTATTATTAGGGCTTTAGATAGAATAGGGTTTTCGTTCTATTCTAGCAGTAAATAACTAATAATTTCCCTTAAAGTCTTCTAAGCGAAGCTCGTACATCGTTAACCAAACACTTAATGACAATGGCTATAATCTCGATCCTCGATCTCGAGTAATTTCACAATTTTCTGATTCCAATATCTCCATGGTTTTTTCGTTTTCAACGCCTAATTTGGCTTTATATTCATTTACTCAGGTTATTGAGGAATTTTACCGTTTTAACTTTGCAATAAAATTACACTTATATCTGCTTCTTTTTTTTTTACACCCTGTCTGGAGAAAGTACTATAATATTGATGCCCTTAACATGTATAATTACCACTGCAAGTTTCACTTAAATTTTTTTTTATTATTCAGTATGAGAATAGTAACTTTCTATAAAAAATATCAAAAGAAACAACTCTAAATTTCAGAGAAAATATTAAAATACCTAAGGTTTTTCTTATTCAGAAGATTAATTATATTTACAAAAGATGTTCCTATTACCTCACAAATTTAAAACACACACATTTACTACATTAAAAAATTAAAAATACTAGTTATCAAAATATTTAGAAAATAAGAATAGTGTTTGAATTTTATGCCACTTTGGGTACCTTTTTTTTGTTTTTTATGGGCCAAATATGGGGCCCACTTTTATTGATTTGCATGGGCTTATGATCAACAATAACAACAACAACAACAGACTGTATACACAGATTTAATATCACCCCAAAATTTTTGTGCCTATTAAGCCTAAAGATGCACACGCAATTGTGTGTCCTAATTTTTTTCTTTTGAGAAACATGGTTAACTTTTAAGTGACATAAACTAAGACATAAGACGTTAAAAAAATTTGGTAAATTAAGAAAAAAATACAAACAATTATAAATAAGGACGGACAACTTAAAATAATTAAAAATTTATCTGATAATCAATAAAAATTAATTAAATACACACACAAAAAAAAAATAATGGTCTTTATTAATTTTTTTTTAATTTAATAAATTTTTAGACCCCCCTCCGCACACAAATCTTTCATTCATTAATTTTATTATAAAATTGTTAATTTTTTTTTTCATTTTTAGTTTTTACACCAAATTTTATAGATTTCTAATCACCCAAAAGATAGTACTATTTTATTATTACTTATTTTTTTCAACTTTAATTTTAACAATATTCTATAAATGCAAAAAGACTTATCTAAAATAGAGAAGAAACTGATAGAAATTTTGGTGACCCTTCTTGAATTAATTTTCATTTTATTTTTTATTTAGTTAATAATAATTAAATTAACTTATCAACTATATATAATTTTTTTTTTAAATCACATATTTTTAATTATAATTTCGTGTATGTATTACATACAATATTCTACATTTATATACCTTAAATACACCCCAATATAGTTATTTTTCTGTCTTTTTCTACAACCAAGATTGTTTTTATTTTAATTTTAATTATTTATTTATTACATATTCTTTTTTTATGTTTAAGCTTTCTTTTTAATTTACGGAACAATTCCCGTGCACACGTTTTCATTATTTATATAAAATAAATTTATATAAGTAATATATAAATATGTAAAACAATAAATACAAAATATATATTTATTTAAACAAAAAAAACAAAACAAAAACTTGGTGATAAATAATAGTTTTTTTTTTAATGTTTAAAGGTTATTGGGACGAACGAAAAGAGTTGAAAGGTCAAAAAAGGAAATTGGAGTAAGGAGGTAAAGGGTTTTATTTATACTTTCTAATATATAAGTTAAAAAATATATCATTTATATTTATATATATATATATATATATTATATAATACTATACATATAGTACGCCGTGATTTGTTTTTTAAATTGAGATGGCTGCGGTTTTTAATTTTAACAGCTGGTTTGTATTTAGTTTTTATTTCAATTTGATTTTGGAGAGTCATGTTTCGAAAAGAGCAATCCGACGATTTAGAAACACTATACAGAAATTGAAAATAGTTACACGTTTATATCGATTGGATTAGTCGGGTAGGCCCCACATTTAAAAAAAGAAAAAGAAAAAAAAGAAAGTGTATTGCTTTTTAATAAATGTTTTACTAACCTCAAAGAGAGGAAAAATCAGCCATCCAATTTTAAGGATGAAGGAAAAGCCCTTTTGGTCTTAAGAGTTAAAATTTTGGTTTATTGACACACAATTTACTAAAGGATTTAGATTCATCTCCGAATCCTTAAAAAAGAGAAGGATTTGGAAAGTGTCTGAAAAAAAAAACAGGCCGCTAAGTGTCTGAATCCGGCTGCGGATTAGTACTTTAGGGAGATTTTCCAGGATACGTCGTGAGGTGGCTGGATATACTGAACTACATAGGGAAGTTCCTATGGAGAAATTCAGAATACCCTTCTTACCAAGAGGGTTCTGGCTAAAAGAATAGTGAAGGATGTGACCTTTGTTCCCTGTGTCTGAAAAAGGAAATCTTGAGAAGCAAACCTTGAGAGAATAAAACAGATCGAATCCTGAAGGATCTTCCCTCCCTCCACTGAGAACATAATGTTGCTCTCTTCCAATATTCTGAGGGACAGATCGAATCCTGAAGGATCTTCCCTCTCCGGCCGCTGAGAACATAATGTTGCTCTCTTCCAATATTCTGAGGGACAGATCGAATCCTGAAGGATCTTCTCTCTCCGGCCGCTGAGAACATAATGTTGCTCTCTTCCAATATTCTGAGGGACAGCTCGAATCCTGAAGGATCTTCTCTCTCCGCCCACTGAGAACATGACCGTTTAATATTCTGAGGGACGTTTACTGATTAATTTGAAGGAATCCCTGCACTATAATTATAGAACATCATATTGTAGTCGAGCTAAGAGGTCTATGCTTGCCAGAAGCCATTTTAGGCATAATTTAAAAAACAAGTGTCACTCTATCAGCTATTAATACTTATCCACAGCCTTGAGAACAGTTTTTTGTTTTGTCTAATTATTCTTATACCTACGTAAGTATGCAATTTTAAGCTATAAAGAGAAAAATATTAACCAAAACAAAAAGCTATGTTTACTGATTTGAATGCTCAACAGGTTTGAAGTGTGACCCAAAAAAATTAATGTGAACATAATAATTTTTACGTGTCTTTATTTTAAACATTACGTATCCAGCCTCAGATGTAAATCGGCAGTCTCTTCGTGTTCACTCTCCGTGTCTACAGAGCCGGCTCGATCTACTCCACGCCTTTTCCAAGCTTCTAGTCTCATGATCTAGAGAAAAGTAATGTGCAAATTAAACATTATATATCTGTTTACTATATGAACATGCCTACGGACATAAATTAGAAAAATCTTAGCATGCTGTGAATTCAGATGGGAGATCATTATTTTATGAATGAATCATTATTTAATGATGAAAATTATTTATTTCCATTGGAAAAACGGCTTACAATTAACAGTTAAGATTAAAATGGGGGAAAAGGCTTTGGAGCTCTTTGTTTTTTCGGTGCAAAGCCAGCTTCTGAACGGTGCTCTCCCGATACAGACAACACTGTCCATCAGCGCGGACATTGAGCTGTAAGAAGCTGACTAGGAAGTAAGAGTAGAGAAAATCTGAAGGTTACCCTTTCCTCTTTGATCATTATACGAGGGGCGTATTATACGGTAAAAGAATGTAGGAAATAATTTGATGGTTTCTTCATGGTCCAGGGTGGAGAATTTAAGAAAGAAAGTTTTAGAACAAAATGGCACGTTTTCAAGTATCAATGGCGTTATAAATTGGGAAATTAATATAAATTTAAATAAATAAATATAAATATAAATATAAATATAAATTTTGTCAAGGGTAGGGCGCTTTTACCGTTCCTCTATATTGTTTAGTATTTCTCCAAGTGTAAAAGAAGTTCCAGACGAAGGGCTACTCCAAATTTATGGCAACAATGGCTCCGTTGGCTAAGAATAACAGTAAGCATGAATACCCTAACAGTTTTGAATATGTTAGGAGATCCACAGAACTACTTGACATACTGAATTTTGCAAATCATTTTAAGAACCATCCCCCCCCCCAAAAAAAATCGCCTACAATTTTCCATTACCATCTATGCAATATTTTCCATAATTATTGATTTTATTTCAACAGTATGTATATTCTGTAGTTACGAATTTGAAAGTTTAACTGCATGCTTCATGCAAAAAATGAATTAAAAATGGCAAGGGGGTAAATTGCACACAGAAAAAAGTAATAGCATGCAAAAGCAGAGTGCAACTTACTCTACCCATCTCCAAGGTTCTATGTCCGGCGTTGAAGGCGTCATCAGCTAGAATATACAGATATTTATGTTGTGCTTTAAAATATTACATTTTTTAAATGAATGCAATCAACACTTAATCCTAACTACAGATTTTAGTCCAGTAGTAGTAATTTATTTTCTTTTATTATTGTATTCTACTTTATTTATAACCTCCACTGGGAAATGTGTAACCTTTTACTTATTGAAAAATTGAGAAAACTATTGGAGAAATTTTTGAAACATGCTCTTGATGTTTATTATTATTTATATTTAAATTATTGGAATATTTAATCGAATGAACGCTACATGTTAAAATTATGATCTTTTTACTATCGTAATGAAACAATCGTAATTAACATGTGTTGCAGACGTGCTAGAAATCGATATTTTTTCAAATGATACCGCAGATCATAAACATGTAGTCAGCTAGATGTGATCGATATTCCCTCTCGGTAGTTTTTGCTTTTGATGTCTCTGAATAACCTGACAATTTTACTAAATTCGGAATTGCTTAATATTATAATTACATTGTTTTTTTCTTTCACTCTCGAAACACAACAATACTTCGAAGAACAAAACTTGGAGAAACACTGCCATAATGTTGTAATATACTCAAGTTAATTAAAATTACTGAATTCTCTCGTAATACTGTACTATTTTGCCGTGCAAAATATATTGAATTTTGGTCAAGTTATAAAGATTTTGTGAAGTGCTAATCAAAATAAAACACCAAAAATAATAAAGCTGTGGTACATATTTTTATAAAACTATTTATAGTGTAACTTGAAACATAGAAAACTTGAGAGAATTTTTTACTGAATTTTGTGTTAACATGAAAATAAACAAATTTAATGAAAATTATAAATAAGCTGCTTCTGGAAGAGTTATTTATTTTAAGAAATGAAATTATAGAAATATGTGTTTAGTTAGGTTGCTTAACAATGTGCAAATAAATGGTTGCAAATAAATACTTATGTATCCCGCTTGGTTGCTTTTTTTTAATGAGGAAAAATAAATATTACTTACAGGGTTTTTCTTAAGATACTGCCGATTAAAAGAGGCACTTGAAAACATTGAAGTCTTTGGTATAATTTGCAGAGTGAAGGCCCTTTTCCCAGACTATGATTTATTATATCGAGAGCTAATGGAAGTGACACAAACCAGTTCCCTAATCAACTTAGAATAGGTAGTTTTTCACACCGGTTAATTAAGCCATGTCTTCTGGACCAATTGGACGGACAATTGCAAGAGAGAAAAAAAAATCGTGAGTGAAAGAATCTATTCATAGACAATCGTATAATGTGTATTGGACAAAAACGGGAATAGAAAAATAAGTACATTTTTTAATATTTCCATCCAGGAAAATGAAATCTTGCACTTCTAGGGCGAGAACTTCTCATTCAATGTCCTCGCAACTAAAATAGTCCCAACCATTTCAACGTGTCCAACCTCAACTTGTCGTCCCATTTGGCTGGGCGAACAAACTCCGACAATCAATAAGATATTAAGGCTACAAACATGAGCTTACTGTATTCATTACTTCGCAATTTCAGAACTGATACGAGTCACTGGTTTCACGAATAACCTCCCCCAAAAAACTGCAAATCGCTGACGGATATACGAGAGTCGTTTGAAAAGTCGGTGCAAAGTCAGAGAGTAGCACTACTGGCGCGTATCGAAGTTATGTTTAGTTAGTAGCATCTCTTGGAAGAACACACACCAAGTTTCAGCCAGATCGGTCTATTTCTTTGTGTTTGGCATTCGTTTGAATCGAGGAAGTCGAGTGATTTTCAAAAAGTGGACGAAAAAGAATTTCGTGTGTTGATTAAACACTACTTTATGAAAGGCAAAACGCCTCAGGAGACTAAAGAAAAGCTTGATAAACATTATGGTTTACTCTGCACCTTCGATTAGAACAGTTTACAAGTGGTTTCAAAATTTTCGGAGTGGCCATATGGGCACAAGTGACGCTGAACGTTCTGGACGCCCTGTTGAGGTTACTACTCCAGAAATCATTGATAAAATCCATGATATGGTGATGGATGACAGAAGAGTGAAGGTGCGTGAGATTGCTAGTGCTGTGGGCATCTCGAATGAACGGGTACATAATATTTTGCATCAACATTTGGACATGACAAAGCTATCCGCAAGATGGGTGCCGCGATTGCTTACGCTTGACCAAAAACGAAATCGTGTGAAGTGTTGCAAGGACGGTTTGCAGCTGTTCCAGAAGAATCCGCAGGACTTTAAGCGTCGTTTCGTCACTGTGGATGAAACATGGATACATCACTACACACTCCTGAGACCAAAGAACAATCTAAACAATGGGTTACCAAAGGGGAATCTGCGCCAAAAAAGGCGAAGACCGTTCCTTCGGCCGGAAAGATTATGGTGACTGTCTTTTGGGATTCGCAAGGAATAATCCTCATCGACTATCTGGAAAAGGGTAAAACTATTACAGATGCATATTATTCATCGTTATTGGACCGTTTGAAAACCGAGCTGCAAGAAAAACGCCCACGATTGGCCCACAAAAAAAAGTCCTTTTCCATCACGACAACGCACCAGCTCACACCTCAGCAGTTGTGGTCGCAAAATTAATGGAAATAGGGTTCCAACTCGTTTCACATCCCCCCCTTATTCTCCAGACTTGGCTCCCTCGGACTACTATTTGTTCCCCAATATGAAGAAATGGCTGGCGGGAAAAAGATTTTATTCAAACGAGGAGGTGATTGCAAAAACGAATGGCTATTTTTCAGACTTGTACAAATCCTATTATTCGGAAGGGATCAACAAACTAGAGCAGCGTTGGACGAAGTGTATAAGCCTAAAAGGAGACTATGTTGAAAAATAAAAAAGGTTTACCCCAAAAAATTAAGTAGTTTTTATTTTTGCACGGACTTTTCAAACGACCCTCGTACAACCATTTATAGCAGCCATATTGCCAGAATAAATAAACAGATTAAAGAAAAAGATACCTTCACCAGAAGTGAAATTTATTATTATTTATAGTGAATTTTTATTATTATTAGTTACAGAAATTATTAAAAATTATAATATTTGTGAAAAACGAAGCCAAAATGTGCGTGATTTGTATTAAAGGTTTTTTTTTAGCTCCATAATTTTAATAAACATTTAAAATGGCGAAGCATCGTAAGCTCCACACCAAAAACAACAACTTTCTTTTTTTTGAATGACCAGTGAAGAAAAAAACAAAGATTTTCCACTTACCTCAGCTTTCATTTCTCCCATTTTCTCTTGTAGTTCTCGAACTTTTTCACTATCATCAATATGGCTTCTCAGTTCACCTTCAGCAGCCATTTCTGAATTCTGAGAAAAGAGAAGATCTTTCAGAGCTTGCAGTGGAAATATTTAATGATATAAGGTAAAAATCTAAGGGGCAGAGCTTAAAAGTCAAGTATTCGGATAGTCATGGCAGTGATTAGACCTCAGGTCGTATGGTAGTGGCTAGGAATAACGGGAGATTTTTGTAAAATTCAGAGATTAGTTCAGCAGGGAAAAGTCTGAGAGTTCCTATACTTTCAGCAGCTATGGAAGAGGATGCTACATCTGGCTAGATGTATTATCCTTGCCGGGAGGCAGGGATATAGGGCCTAACGTGGGGTTAGATCCTGTGGGCCTGTACGCCACTATTTTTTATTAAAGAATTTTTCAGCATAAATATAAGGTAAGAAAAATAAGCGTTCATTATATATTTAATACCTTAAGTTCAAGTCGTGAAATTTTCTGTGTCAATTCTGCAATCAACTGAGAGCTTTCAGCATCTCTAATTCGCGCCATCATTAGTTCATCTTTCATCTGAAATTATTTAAAGAATTTTGTTTGTAATTCGAAAATACATATTTCTGACATACGCTAAATAAATTATGAATTATTTCTTGAAGAATTTAAACTCACTTTAGATTCTAAATCTGCATACTTATGCAAATGTTCCCTACATTTCGCTGCCATTTCTTTAATTTTACTTTCAGAAGATTCTAAAGTTTCCGCTAATCTCTTGTTATCTTCATCTTGACGTTTCACCTGATTTCCGCTCACCTGCACTTGGGTTTCGAGCTCCATTACCTGTAATTTTATAGGAGATTTTTTAATTAATTCTGCAACAAATTTTTTTAAAAAATCCTAGAATTCTAAGAGCTAGCAGCGGTTGTTCTTTTTCAACAACGCTGGAATATGTACGCGATCTGAATGGCGTAGTAGAGAACAGAAGTATAATTATAAAAGTTTCGTAAGATTTCGATTTTCAGTAAAACAAGGACCAGAATATTGTGTATAAACCCTTTACATTTGGAGCAAAATTCTCCAGCAAATATCCAGATTTTTGAATAAGCTAGTGTAACATTTTATTTAGCTTCCCCAATCACCGAAGACTTAATATATCCCCGGGATCTAGAGCAATCTAAAAAAAAAAAGTGACTTTAAAGATTAGTTTGTGCTTACTTTAAGTTTGAGCTCTTTAAGTTCCATAAGTGCTTCTAATTCTTTCAGTTTTGAAGTTTTAACTTCATCTTCAAGACGTTGTACATCCGCACTTTTACTATCCCAGAAAAGACCTAATTTCTTTGGTGTTGAATCCGGACCAGTTGCTGGGTCTGGTCTATGTTCCTAAAATAGAAATTTCAAAAACTTGGAGTAAAGAAAAAAATAAATAAATATATATATTTAAAAAAAATAAATTCTAATACCTGTAAATAACTTTGCCACTGAGTGCTCAATTCTGTTACTCTTTGGCGGAGGTCTTTAAGACTCAGGTTTGCTTCTGCTTCTCGCAGTTTGACCGCGATTAGCTCTTCTTGGAGATGAGCCACTGAATTGTCCACTGTACTCTCCCTTAGGGTCTTTTTGTCCTTTTGAATGAAATATGACAAATGATAATAATAATTTAAAAGCATCAAAGATTTGAGTAGATGGACGAGTTTCAGTGTTCAAGCAGTTTAACTAGTATTCAGATGTCTGGAGGAAGCTGAGTAGAGGCGTTAAAGAGTGTAGGAATTGAGTCAACATTTTAACTCATTTGCTTACGGATCTTTTTTGGTATTCAGAAAAACTAGCAACTCGCTCTTTTTTAATGCAAACACATTTGTAAAGATTACAATTTATTAACAAACAAAATTAATTATTTCATGACAACAGGTACCTCGAGGTACATCTGTTTTCTGCTAAAATTGATCTTCACGCTAACGAGTTCTTCGTTAATGTCCATCCTCACCGGATTTTTCTATCTTTAATTGACTTCCTCTCTTTTCAAATTGGCAATTCAAGCTTTTTCTTTAAAAGGATAAAGTTAACGGATTGATTTACAAAATCTGTGAAGGAATCTGTGAATTGTTGTTAGGATCGTTTAGAAAAGCAGTCAGTTACCTGTTCTAAATCCTGAATCTTAGCTCTCAGATCCCTGATTAGAGCATCATTTTCAGCCTCTCGCAGTCTCACCTTGAACAGTTCATCTTGTAAACAGGCTAACATCTCCTCTTTCTGTGTTAACTGTTCCTTTTTGGCCGTGATTTCTTCCAGTGAACTTTGACAGGAATTTTGCTAGCAAAATAGAATGGATTAGTCGATTATTCCTCCCCATGGGTAAAAACTTTATTGAAAATAAAGTAAATAAATTAAAATAAAATATATTGCTGCAAAGTACTGTTCATCTTGTTTGATGACTGATCCATCAATCCAATGAAAAAAAAAAGATTATTCAGTCAAATTCAGTCATATGACCTTGTCTCTTAGTGATCTTCAGGGTTTATACTCATGAAACGACGGTTACATGTTTTACATTATGCGTTTAAGTAAACACCTGACTCTTTAGGTGCTCTGCACCTCAGTAGTTACACATTGGGACCAAAGATACCAAACTTTAAGGTAAACACGCCCAGTGGCAACTTATCGCAAAATATTACAACTGTTTACAAGTAAAAGCCCTGAAGATGAACCGAGTTCCCAGCTCTAAATAAAAACAATTATGGCTGTAATTGACAATAAACTTACTCCACCTTAATATAAACTACTTAGTACTTACATTCTGCTCTATAACCAAGGAGAGATGTTTGATTTCTTCTTGGGCAACCTCTAGCTGGTGCGATGTCTGTAAATGTGTCATTCGCAACACTTGCAACTCTCTCTGTACGGCAAAAGCAGTCTCCTCTTCCTCAGCTCTTGACACTTGTCCTCTGACCAGCCTATGTGCCAATTCGGATGATTCTGCCTCCAATAATTCTACTCTTTGTCTTAGTAAACGATTTTCTTGCCGTAGTCTCTGTAATGGTAATTTTTTATTGGAATTCAATACAGTGTACATGATATGTATAGGCGTGCAAAATCATGCCAAAAAGTTGGCAGGACTCTTCCAATGGAAGTACTCGCCTGTCATTTTAACCTACGTACGTACTTTGAAGGTTACAGATTACAGTCGGAAATGAAGAAATCTCGGGGCTAGCGATGTTTTAATCTTCTAGGAGAATTATCGGGTATGATGGGCGAGGGCAGTCTTTCTAAAAGTGGGTTAGGATGAGCATATGGAGGGCCATGAAATTTATATTATTATTATACAACTATTAATGAACAAGTTTAAAAAAAAAATGCTAATAAAAAATAATGCACTAAAAAATACGAAAACACTTTTTACAAAATGCTTATACCAACACGCATTATTTTTGTTTGTGTCCTTTTATTGACATCAGATTTTAGCTCAAGTAATTGAAAGTACAGTAATTTAGTACAGTAATTGAAAAAAACACTGCCATTTTAAGTTCATTATTCCATTAAATTGAGTGTATTTCACTTTATCAAAATATTTAAATACAATAAGGAAAAAGAAGCGTCTGAAAGAAAAATGTTAGGAATAAAATCTAATAATTTCTTTTGAGCTGGATTCTCGAATTTAATGCGAAAATTCATTAGGAAAAGCACTATCATTTAAGTTTTCTTTATTTTATTATTATTACTTTTTGATTAAAGGGCGTATCACGAACATTTGAGCTGTGAAAAGCTGCTTGGAAGAGAAAAATCAAAGGACCAACAGCTGAATACGATAATTTTTTGTTATTATTAGTTGAATAAAATTTTTGTATCAAAGGACCAACAGCTGAATACGATAATTTTTTGTTATTATTAGTTGAATAAAATTTTTGTATCAAAGGACCAACAGCTGGATACGATAATTTTGTATTTATTATTAGTTGAATTATTATCTTAATAATAATTACCCTGAGTTCGACCATATCCTCTTGTTCTTTGGTTTTCATGACGGTATATTCTTTTTTCAATTTTTGCATTCGTTTCGTATTAAATTTTATGTTATACGCGAGATTCATTAAAGCTTCCGGATCGGCGTCCGCCTTTACTGGTAACTCTTTTTGGAAAAACTGTAAGCAAAAAAAAAATATGTATAAAATAACTATAAATAAATATCCGATTCTGAAACGAACAAAAGTTTCATTGTGGGTGTGTTAAAGTGTATCTATAAAATATCAAAAAATATTACTGGGTACTGTAAATGTGGTTAGATTTACAGGGTCATATTGTTGATTTTATCCTAGGCCTATGCACGTTTATTTGTATCGCTGACCTGGTTTTGGACTTACATTCTTCATCAGAGCTTGAATATTCCTTTTCTCTACACCAAAAACTAGGTGAAGATCAGAAACTGGTTAGGGGTTACAATAAAACGTGCATGTTACGACAGGATAAATTTCAACGATATTTCCAAGGTTATATCAAGGTTAAAAGCCCGATTTTTTGTTTTCTGTTTTTTTGCTTTACCTTCAGCATGCCTTCCATGTCGAGTTGCAGTAGTGTCTCTTTACCCATAGTGAGTAACGCTAGAGCTACTTTGAAGATAATGTCCATTCCCTCGGATAAGAATACATCAATTATACGACATGCTGTGGGCAGTGCTAGCGCTGTAGTGAACAACGTTAAAAACCAGGAACTAGCGTACATACTTGTATGGAAACTTTGGGAATTGAAGTGATTGTGTAAGTCGGGCATCAGTTCCTGTTTAACAGAGAATTTCGATTAACTTTATTTTATCTATATATCTTGGTTTTAATTTGTTTTGTGGTTTTAAGTACACCTGCAATTATGGGGCATACCTGTACTAGATTTTCCAGTTGGTACATGCAGAGTCCAAGCTCAGCCATGGTCGGCTTGAACATATCTCTCATTCGGTAATCCTTCATCAGTTTTACGAAAACTGCGAACGCTTCTTCTTCGGGCATCTGCTTCGTGGGGCACAATGAAAAATAGAAAATTGATTTGAAAAAAATAGTCATTAAAAAAAAGTAAACAAACTGCATAACTTTAATGGAGTGTACGAAAAGAAAAAAAATGATCGTTTTTCAATTAATTTGTTTTTTAAATCTGGAGTGCACACCCACATGACTTCCTCTTACCGCAGTCTCAAGTTGCTGTCTTATAGAAACACTTTAAAACATCTCAAAATTGCCCAAAACTAGGAGTTTACTGCCCAGTTTACAGTATTTAGGACACAAAACTGTACATTATACTCAAAACAACTCAAAAAAACAAAGGTAGTGGACACTCACAAGACTTGCTTTTACAGTAATGAATGTTTAAATTTTTTTCTAAAATTATAGAATTTTTATAAACAGTAATCAATAATCAATGATTAGCGGTTAGCGGTATTGGATTCCAACGCGGAGATACCCGGTTCGAATCCAGCTGCTGGCCCATAGATTTTCTCTTCCTGGGAGCTTCTTACAGTAGTCTGTAACGAGAGAACACTGCCTAGAGGCCGGCAGTACACAGAAAAAAATCTCCGGGTGCCAATAACCTGAGATGTTGACGGGCCTTAAATAATTAAAAAATAAAAATAAATAAATAACAATTAAAAAAATAATCAATGAGATCTAAGTTTGGTTCAAATTTTTTAGCAAATGCCCAATCGAAAATCACGTCCTGTATAGTTCCAATTCCGTTGGACTGATGATTCTCCCAACTTGGTATTTAAGTTTAGACATTGCATAATTTAATATTATGCAATTGTTAGAGCCGTACAACATACTGGTGCGGCAGTCTATAGAAACATAATTTTATTTCTCCCAAAGAATCGCAGTAATGATTCCAGGATGTACCCAAAATTATTGAATTTTTTTTCGATAAAAACGTTGCAAATTGAAAAAAAAAACTTCCGGCACTTCCCGTCATCCTATTGGCTTTAAATTTGGATTTTTTTTTTACGTATTTACATCCTATTAATAATTTACAGTTTGCTTATAACAACTTCAGTCTCTTTTGTAGCGTGTAGGATTTACAATTGTTTTGAAAACTACCAATCAAACCAAAAAAATAATTTACAATATTGTAAAATAAATACTCCCATAGGGGGTAGTGGACTAGGTGGAAGTTTGAGGGAACTTGGCGTCCCTGCGGGTATCCCTGCCC
The DNA here is from genome assembly GCF_049639745.1 of Rhodnius prolixus. Classification (NCBI taxonomy): domain Eukaryota; kingdom Metazoa; phylum Arthropoda; class Insecta; order Hemiptera; family Reduviidae; genus Rhodnius; species Rhodnius prolixus. The sequence continues at coordinate 65,182,828 of NW_027411592.1, read as the reverse complement.
AACAACACGAACAACACTTTAGCTCACAATACTCATAGGGCTTGCAGAGATACGAGTCGATGTGCGCAACTGCTTTGGGTTTAGCGAACCCACTAGAGGCCAACTCGAGCTCAGCTCCACACACACACACACACACAAATGGTACACTTTAGGAAGCCACAGCTTCTGGGCGCTCTTACCAAGCCACTCCCTCCACAGTCTACTAACAGAGTAATGCATGACATCATCGTTAGTTAGAAAAACGATCCTTTTTTTCTTCAGTTACAGGCAAACAAATCATACAAGTACCAGCATCAACAACAGCCCCACAATAAAGCCAGATCCTTGACAGTAGCCGACTTCTCGATCGTGCAGAGAATACGCCTTCATCACGTTGAACAGGCTCTCCTGTCCTACTCCGTCCTTCTCCTTGAACATGTCATGCTCGGGATACGTTCTGGCAATGTCTCTTCTTATCACCTGTGAACATAAAATCCTGGTATTAAGATCTGGCTCACACTCGCGCGACTTCCACTAATTACAATTCCTCAAGCTTCTAACTTATAAGCTTTTCTTTCAAATTTTGAATTTTAAAACCATGAACATCTCTGACAAGACACCGAACTAGATAACCCCAAGCCCACCCGAGCAGTTAGGCTAGACCCGCAGTGAACTTAATCGAATTTCCCTGGAAAATCTATCCCAAATAAAAGCTACAGACCTCTGAGAATCTATATTATGTAGTTTAGAGGAAATCATAGGGGCTAATTGCGAGAAAATCTATTACATAAAACGGAAAATCCATTAAGCATTGTGCTACTTCCGGTAACAGAATTTTCTTTGAACACGGCTTTAAGCAATCAATTTAATTTTCGTTAATAGTATAAAAATGATACAGGATTTTAAACGTCTCAATGAGAGAAACGATTCCACTTCCTAATTCCAAATGTGCCCAAAATCTTTTTCTTTTTTTTTAACGGAAAATTGTTTTAAACAAAGAAAGGAGTTAACAAAGTTAAAGAAAAGATTTACAGAGTTTCAAAAAGGAAAGGAATTGGCGAAAAATCACGAAAACAGGAAAATCGAATCTCTGTAAAGTCCCTCCGATTGACTTGTTTCCGAGTTAAGTCAGTGATGCTAGTAATTTTGTAGTAGTAATGCCAACTACCAAATTAGGTGTAGTGGACGGAGGCTTTCTAGCAAACATACTTTACTGTAAATTTCTCATATTAACCATTAAATAAAATCCAAGGTCTACACCAGGAATCGAACCCACTAAACCAACAATACATCATAGCATTGCGGGTCTAGTCTCTTAACCTCCTAACATACTTTACTATAAATTTCTCATATTAACCATTAAATAAAATCCAAGGCCTATACACTTGGAATCGAACCCACTAAACCAACAATACATCTTAGCATTGCGGGTCTAGTCTCTTAACCTCCCAATATACATTACTATAAATTTCTCATATTAACCATTAAATAAAAACCAAGGCCTAGAGCAGAAGAATCGAACCCACTAAACCAACAATACATCATAGCATTGCGGGTCTAGTCTCTTAACCTCCTAACATACTTTACTATAAATTTCTCATATTAACCATTAAATAAAATCCAAGGCCTATACACTTGGAATCGAACCCACTAAACCAACAATACATCTTAGCATTGCGGGTCTAGTCTCTTAACCTCCCAATATACATTACTATAAATTTCTCATATTAACCATTAAATAAAAACCAAGGCCTAGAGCAGAAGAATCAAACCCACTAAACCAACAATACATCTTAGCATTGCGGGTCTAGTCTTTTAACCGCCTAACATACGTTACTATAAAATTTCTCATATTAACCATTAAATAAAAACCAAGGCCTAGACTAGGGAATCGAACCCACTAAACCAACAATACATCTTAGCATTGCGGGTCTAGTCTCTTAACCGCCTAACATACGTTACTATAAAATTTCTCATATTAACCATTAAATAAAAACCAAGGCCTAGACTAGGGAATCGAACCCACTAAACCAACAATACATCTTAGCATTGCGGGTCTAGTCTCTTAACCGCCTAACATACGTTACTATAAAATTTCTCATATTAACCATTAAATAAAAACCAAGGCCTAGACTAGGGAATCGAACCCACTAAACCAACAATACATCTTAGCATTGCGGGTCTAGTCTCTTAACCGCCTAACATACGTTACTATAAAATTTCTCATATTAACCATTAAATAAAAACCAAGGCCTAGACTAGGGAATCGAACCCACTAAACCAACAATACATCTTAGCATTGCGGGTCTAGTCTCTTAACCTCCCAATATACATTACTATAAATTTCTCATATTAACCATTAAATAAAAACCAAGGCCTAGAGCAGAAGAATCAAACCCACTAAACCAACAATACATCTTAGCATTGCGGGTCTAGTCTTTTAACCGCCTAACATACGTTACTATAAAATTTCTCATATTAACCATTAAATAAAAACCAAGGCCTAGACTAGGGAATCGAACCCACTAAACCAACAATACATCTTAGCATTGCGGGTCTAGTCTCTTAACCGCCTAACATACGTTACTATAAAATTTCTCATATTAACCATTAAATAAAAACCAAGGCCTAGACTAGGGAATCGAACCCACTAAACCAACAATACATCTTAGCATTGCGGGTCTAGTCTCTTAACCGCCTAACATACTTTACTATAAAATTTCTCATATTAACCATTAAATAAAAACCAAGGCCTAGAGCAGAAGAATCAAACCCACTAAACCAACAATACATCTTAGCATTGCGGGTCTAGTCTTTTAACCGCCTAACATACGTTACTATAAAATTTCTCATATTAACCATTAAATAAAAACCAAGGCCTAGACTAGGGAATCGAACCCACTAAACCAACAATACATCTTAGCATTGCGGGTCTAGTCTTTTAACCGCCTAACATACGTTACTATAAAATTTCTCATATTAACCATTAAATAAAAACCAAGGCCTAGACTAGGGAATCGAACCCACTAAACCAACAATACATCTTAGCATTGCGGGTCTAGTCTCTTAACCGCCTAACATACGTTACTATAAAATTTCTCATATTAACCATTAAATAAAAACCAAGGCCTAGACTAGGGAATCGAACCCACTAAACCAACAATACATCTTAGCATTGCGGGTCTAGTCTCTTAACCGCCTAACATACTTTACTATAAAATTTCTCATATTAACCATTAAATAAAAACCAAGGCCTAGAGCAGAAGAATCAAACCCACTAAACCAACAATACATCTTAGCATTGCGGGTCTAGTCTTTTAACCGCCTAACATACGTTACTATAAAATTTCTCATATTAACCATTAAATAAAAACCAAGGCCTAGACTAGGGAATCGAACCCACTAAACCAACAATACATCTTAGCATTGCGGGTCTAGTCTCTTAACCGCCTAACATACGTTACTATAAAATTTCTCATATTAACCATTAAATAAAAACCAAGGCCTAGACTAGGGAATCGAACCCACTAAACCAACAATACATCTTAGCATTGCGGGTCTAGTCTCTTAACCGCCTAACATACTTTACTGTAAAATTTCTCATATTAACCATTAAATAAAAACCAAGGCCTAGACTAGGGAATCGAACCCACTAAACCAACAATACATCTTAGCATTGCGGGTCTAGTCTCTTAACCGCCTAACATACTTTACTATAAAATTTCTCATATTAACCATTAAATAAAAACCAAGGCCTAGACTAGGGAATCGAACCCACTAAACCAACAATACATCTTATCTGTGTGGGTCTGGTCTCTTAACTGCTCGGCTATCGTGGCGCCTAAGATAGCCTAACACTTACAAAAAATTATTTACAGACCTCTACTTTAGACAGATAGTATTATCCTACTTCATGCCATTTAGAAATTGGAAGCACTTTTCTCGCAGAAGATTTCCACTTTGCTATCTCTTACTGCTATCAAAAGGAAGTACTGCGATCGTTTTAAATTTTGTAAAGTGAGTTTTTACCGGAAACAATAATATTCTGACTAAATTAAACAAGAATTTTGGAAATACCTTTTCACAAGCGGACGTTGATTTAATGTATTCGGCAAATTGTTCTTTCTCTGGTGAATTGTGGGCATCGCACAGTAACTGCCACATGATGCCACGGAAATGATGTGGTATTCCTTTTCGTACCATTTCTTTAATATACGCTGAATTCTTCTTCTTGGCGTCCCAATCGTTCGCGATTCGTCCCCAAACGCTCCAAGTGTCTTCTTCGCCATCTTCGGGTCGTTCACGTTCTTGTGACAGACTGGTCCCTGGGTTTGCATAAAAAACATAAATCATGTTAGCATATACTAAAACAAATATAATCTCATGTGCAATACTCACATGATCTCCTCTTATTGCAACTCTCGAGATATTCTCTTACAGGAAATATTTTTAACACACTTACAAAAAAAATTATTTACAGACAAACTTTTGATCTAAATACGAAGTTTAGAGAAATTTTCTTTAAAAAAACTCGAAAAAGTGAAAAAAAAATCCATTGAGTATTGTGGTACTTCCGTTAGTTTTAGAATTTTCAAGGAAATCGACATGCAAGCAATTCATTAAACTGCCCTTTTATAATATAAAACACGCAGAGTCGTACATTTCACAGAATTTTCTTCGGAAAATGTTTCAAATAAATGTTGTTGACCACTCAGGAGGAGAACAATGTGTGTGGACATAGTTTAAAGGAAATCTTTGGAGCCATCTTTCGGGAAAATCTCAAAACGAGGAAAATGATACTTCCGGTTGAGGGTCTTCCCACCGCCAGAAAGTGGTCAGGTCCAGTTCCAGCTTCCTACGTTTTTTTTTAGCTTTGTTTCCAGTTTCTTTTGATTAAGGCGACTTCAACAACAGGATGATCTAAAAGATAAAAACTTGTACGGTATCATCATCATGTCCGCTAACCGCACACATGTTACACATGGTACTGACTACTACCGAGGTCATCTACAAACTACTACAACCTGCGCGCGCAACTCTGACATCCTGCAGCTGACTTGTATGTATGGTCCGATCGACTGTCCTCTTCTTCGATTTATACTATTATTATTTGTATTTACGAAATGGTTGTGAAAGAAGGAACAAGGAATTCCTTGAACAAGGAATGAAAAACCCCTCCAATAAATGCCCATGGGCACGAGTTCGAATGATCAATTGTTATGAATGATTTATCGTTAAGGAAACCAATCATGGAAGAGATGTTCTCCTATACTCAAATCAATAAAATGACGAGGAAAAAAGCTGCGAAAGATTCCACAGCTTGCAAAAAACATATGTAAACTCAAAAATCGATTCAATAACGTTGCTCTTAGGTTATAGGGGCATCGATGTTTCCAGTAAGCGGGTCAGGAAGCAGAGAAAATTAACATGAGCTAAGTCTTGAAGTAAAGTAAAGTAAAGTAAACGCCTATTTTTTTCAGGCGGGGCTTAACGTCCAACTACCAAATTAGGTGTCGCGGACGGAGGCGACTAGCAAACATACTTTACTATAAATTTCTCATATTAACCATTAAATGGTTAATAAATAAATCCAAAGCCTAGACACCGGGAATCGAACCCACTAAACCAACAATACATCTTAGCATTGCGGGTCTAGTCTCTTAACCGCCTAACATACTTTACTATAAATTTCTCATATTAACCATTAAATAAAATCCAAAGCCTAGACACCGGGAATCGAACCCACTAAACCAACAATACATCTTAGCATTGCGGGTCTAGTCTCTTAACCACCTAAAATACTTTACTATAAATTTCTCATATTAACCATTAAATAAAATCCAAAGCCTAGACACCGGGAATCGAACCCACTAAACCAACAATACATCTTAGCATTGCAAGTCTTAGAAGTTATTCCCCTTGAAGAGATTCCCCTAAGGCTGAGGCAGATTTGTCGGGATAATCATAAATGGTAGCTTACCACGGGCTAAATAAAGAATAGACTTCTCTGGCTGATGGGTATCTTCAGAAGCATTAAAGTCTAAAAAGGGGTACTTATAAAAAGATGTGCCTAGAACGTTCTGACGTAGCCTATAACGTTACTGTGGGTACACAAAAAGAGGTCTTCCATTACATCTCCTTAACCTACCTATGATAACCAACAATTTAAGTAATATGGAAAACTAGATCGTACGCTGCAGAACCAGAAACCCTTTACCTGAGTTCATTCATAAGAATTGTTCATTCATCGTAATCATTCAGTTGGACTTGCCGCGTTATTCTATGCGTGGTGTTTCATTAAACTAGAAAAGAGTTATATTAAATTAAAAACTGCACAGTTACTTCCAGTGGCGGCTGACAGAGTGTGCTAGTATGTTTTTTTTTTTGGTTTCCAAAAAACACCTTGAACTTTCCAATATTAGCTTAAGTTATGACTCAACGACAGTTTCTGCACACTTCACTAGTTAGTAGGTTTAGTTAAGTTATTTAACTTTGTTTTAAAAAATTAACTACAGTTTTATAATAATTTTTGCCACATAAAAAACTAATTTAGAAATAATTGAATTAATTTAACAAACATTTGGGAGGAGCCTCTTTTTGTTTACGTGTCTTTTTCTTTATAACCACAACTTGGAAGGTTAAACAAAATAACAGCTGTTTACTCAAAACTTATTAAAATATCACGTTCTTTGTTAAAATAATTTAAAAAATAAAAATCCTACCATAATTTTGCCAAGGTCTTTCTACATATTGCCAAACGATTCTGTTGTCACTAGTAGCACATATTGTAAACATTTTCTAGCACTATAAAACAATCTTTTTGTATCTCCATTCACACAAATACAAATAATTTGTAAACAAAAACAACAAAACTTTATAATTGTGTGAATTCTTTAAAAAAAAAAAAATTAAAGTAAAGTAAAAAAAAAAAGAGGCGCGGTCAGTAAAAAAGTGAACACTCACTAGAGCAGTGAAAAAACAACAACAGCACCACCAACTACCATCACATTGTTGTTCACAATAACACTGAACATCAACTGAATTAAAAAAAACTACAAAATAATAATATTCTATTTTACACAACGTCCTTTATACAGGTGTGGCGTACGTGTGAGTGTGACGTGTAAGTTTGGCGCGCGTTCTTCACCTGTATACATATACACGGCGCGTAAGTATGTTTATATACATACACATACACATTTTCATTCCGCTATCGATAAGATAAACAATTAAATTACAACAATTTAATTAAAAATAAACCAAAACTATTGTTAACTGTAATTGTTTTCTGTTACAAAAAAATAAGGTCACACGATATTTTATAGCCTAAACATTTTTATTTCTTATTTTATTTTTTTGAATAAGCTGAAGTTACTTTGAAGTGAAATCGGTAATTTTAATCGAGCCACCCATTATTATGTAATACGTTATATTTCTTATAAATATTTTGACCAGCTGTTGCCTCAGTATTTAGCTTTTGTTTTGTTTTGTTTTTTTAACACGTAGCGCTCAACTTTCTTTTATGGTGTCTTGTTTGTTTGTCTTGTACGAGGGTCGTTTGAAAAGTCCGTGCAAAAATAAAAACTACTTAATTTTTTGGGGTAAACCTTTTTTATTTTTCAACATAGTCTCCTTTTAGGCTTATACACTTCGTCCAACGCTGCTCTAGTTTGTTGATCCCTTCCGAATAATAGGATTTGTCCAAGCTCTGAAAAATAGCCATTCGTTTCTGCAATCACCTCCTCGTTTGAATAAAATCTTTTTCCCGCCAGCCATTTCTTCATATTGGGGAACAAATAGTGCCAAACTTGTCCGAGGGAGCCAAGTCTGGAGAATAGGGGGGGATGTGAAACGAGTTGGAACCCTATTTCCATTAATTTTGCGACCACAACTGCTGAGGTGTGAGCTGGTGCGTTGTCGTGATGGAAAAGGACTTTTTTTGTGGGCCTGTCGTGGGCGTTTTTCTTGCAGCTCGGTTTTCAAACGGTCAAATAACGATGAATAATATGGTTTTACCCTTTTCCAGATAGTCGATGAGGATTATTGCTTGCGAATCCCAAAAGACAGTCGCCATAATCTTTCCGGCCGAAGGAACGGTCTTCGCCTTTTTTGGCGCAGATTCCCCCTTGGTGACCCATTGTTTAGATTGTTCTTTGGTCTCAGGAGTGTAGTGATGTATCCATGTTTCATCCACAGTGACGAAACGACGCTTAAAGTCCTGCGGATTCTTCTGGAACAGCTGCAAACCGTCCTTGCAACACTTCACACGATTTCGTTTTTGGTCAAGCGTGAGCAATCGCGGCACCCATCTTGCGGATAGCTTTGTCATGTCCAAATGTTGATGCAAAATATTATGTACCCGTTCATTCGAGATGCCCACAGCTCTAGCAATCTCGCGCACCTTCACTCTTCAGTCATCCATCACCATATCATGGATTTTATCAATGATTTCTGGAGTAGTAACCTCAACAGGGCGTCCAGAACGTTCAGCGTCACTTGTGTGCCCATATGGCCAATCCGAAAATTTTGAAACCACTTATAAACTGTTCTAATCGAAGGTGCAGAGTCACCATAATGTTTATCAAGCTTCTCTTTAGTCTCCTGAGGCGTTTTGCCTTTCATAAAGTGGTGTTTAATCAACACACGAAATTCTTTTTCGTCCATTTTTTTTGAAAATCACTCGACTTCCTCGATTCAAACGAATGCCAAACACAAAGAAATAGACCGATCTGGCTGAAACTTGGTGTGTGTTCTTCCAAGAGATGCTACTAACTAAACATAACCTCGATACGCGCCAGTAAGTGCTATCTCTCTGACTTTGCACGGACTTTTCAAACGACCCTCGTATAAATACTGAAGTGGTGTTTTTTCTTGTCTGAAATTTTCAGTTAGTTTCTGAAAAAAGAGCTTGTTTTTTTTTTCATGTCGTTTTCAACAACTTAACACTGCATTGCCAACCCTGAAGTCAATTTGATTCCAACAAAAAATAGGAATGGTCTCTGTTTCCCCACATCTCATGGCTATTCCCGAAATCCTCTTAGAACTGCTATCCCCCAGTCTCTCACCATTTGGATAGTCACGAGCTGAAGACCGGTGGAAATTCTTAGTTTCTTTTTTTGCAGATATTAGTTTACTTGAATCATAAGGAGTCACACGTGAATATATCGGAGTCATTTTTCGACTCCTGATTGGTAATATAAGTTATATTATTTTATTATCTTGACTCCAGATTGCCTAAATGCTTATTTGATAAATTGGACATAATTTTCATAGAAAGTATCAAGGCACAAAGAAAAAAAGCCTCTTTCTAGAATTGGATTTTCTGTCCGAATTGCAGCAGCAAAATCTTGTAACGAATTGGGTAATTTCCTATCCGTGTCGACAGTGCACAGTAATTGAAAAACATGAAAAAGTCCCTGATCAGAAGGCAGTCAATCAGTATTCTAGAAAATACTTGAAATTTCAGCGATCCTAAGTTGAAGTTAATTTTCTTCTGCGTGAAATGTTACAAGCCGATTTGTGGACAAAATTTGTTTTTTAGTTTCTTAATTCCCCTATTCTGTCTCATCCTTTAATGCAAATTTTAATATTAAAATTGAAATCAATATAAAAAAAAAAGAAGATAAAAATAAATTATGGAGTCAATTATGACTTCACATTGGCAATAACTGACTAAGTTCGAGCATTGGCAATACCATTGTCGATTACTTAGGCTATGTCTGGAGATCGATGCTGCTAATATCAATATCTCTAGTGGGAACTTCTCTTCAAAGTTGCTTGTCTCATGATAATGGTCTTGCTAATAATAAGATTCAGTGCTTCGAAAGAGTTTTGGTTCTTTAGAGTGAATTCCTTATCCCTTCATACCATGTCCAAATGGTTCTGGTCCAGTAAAACTGAGATGCTCTAACTTGGAGGATGCTACACTATAGTCCCTCGCGTGTCGTGTGGTCGAAGATCTTTCCTGCTCCCCTCTAATCTAATCCTACTTTCCACACTATATACCCAATTAATCCTGTACTTCTTACATTTGCTCTGCAAAATTCAGTTCTACACTTGCAAAATTCATTTCAAAAGACAACTCTCTTATCAATTTTTTTACCCACTAATCCAAACCTACTTGTGCCTGTAAGTTCAACTGAACTTTTTGTCCCATTTACCTGAAGTAAGTGATATCTGTGAGGTATCAGAACCCTTTCTTGAATGTCCACTGTTGTTTGAAATGGAGTTCAAACTTTTGGCATCGGCTTCGATGAGCCTGTAAACAATAAAAATAATTAATTATTTTCAAGAAGAATTATTAAATTAATTAAGTTAATTTTAATTTATTAATTTTAAAAATGGTTTCAATCATCTAAATTGATTTGAGTTGGTTGAAGATTTGTGAAAAGGATTGATTGGTAAATGGATGCTGCTATATTATTGGTGAGTGAAAAGATTATGGTACCAAACGTAGATGTATTTTGAAAAGAAGAAAAGATATGTGAAGCAGTTAACTGGAAATAAGTGGGGAAAAGCTGGGTTAGGTCCTCGAAAATGGGTTCGGGATATCAAGTAAGGTTACCCAGTTACGAGTTACCTGGGGTGAGAGTATTTATTGGGATGACTTTTTTCAGTGGGTATCAAAAACGGGAATTCGATATTAAGCTTAGGCTAAACAGGAAATGCGGCCCTAAGTTAGGCACTTACAGACTTAACAGTCCATTACGAGGCCCTTTCATCCGGAAGTGGCTGTAAATGAATTTTTGTAGGAAAATATTTGACTTGATCATACTATTTCCGGCTTTTTTTCCCTGAATTCCGGACTTACAACAATTTTGAAGAAGATTTTTACGAAAATGCTTATGAAGCCCTTCTTATAAGACTTCCTGAATTCTGATTTAAATAAATAAACAGCCATAATCTGCCTCCCAAACTGCTACCACAATTTCCGGTTCTTCTAAATGATGTCATATCTAGTCAAGTGGTTTATTAATCAGCTCCCCCCTAGGTATTAGTCATCTGGTAAAAATATTATCAGCAATAACCGCAAAATGTCGGCAAAGCTTTGATAAAATTCATTCATGCTTGAACAGCTTGTCAAATAGAAAGAATGATCTAACGCTATTGTTTAATTTATTCAAACCTCTTTAGATTTATTTTTATATACATTATTTATTTTTTACTCTTTGAAACCTGAAAAATCGATTTATAAAATGATTATAAAAGTTTCTTAATTGTTATTGATATTCGTGCTGTGCGCAAATAATATTTGATTAACAGCACTTCTAGCACATCAACCTAGATGGTTGACGGGTTGGTCTACTGGTTATGAAATTGGCTTTACATGAGGAAGATCACCAGTTCGAATCCCGTATGCTACAGCTAATTTTTATTTGTTACGAAAAAAGATATATATATATTAATATCTTTATTGAATTATGGCAGACATTATATCCATTATCGCAAACTTACTAGCGTCGTAAATTACTGTTAGTTCTTACCTCATAGTTTTACGAGTACAGACAAGTAGTTTAGCAACTGTAATAAAAACTAAAAGAGTTAATACTACGGGGTCTTAAAGAAAACTATACAGTTTCAATTACTTCACTACAATAAATAAAATATCTTTGTACAATTAGAGCAAAGTAATTTTAGAGATTTTTATGAAGAATTGACTCACCCAACACACTCTCATGACTTTTTTCTTATAGTAATTTACGTAACTAAATTTACGATTTCATTTTAATTAATGAGGGAGAAAAAAAAGTCCCGAAAAACTAGAAAGTAAAACGGCACTTCCGCTCAATGAGCTTTTAATTTAAATTTAGAATTATAAAGACAATGACATCACTTAACTGACCTTGTGGAGGGGGAAAGCTTTAAAGTTTACGCAATAAAAATGTGCAATGATGGTTAAAAGCTTGGGGGGGGAAAGGTTAAAAGCTTTAGCAAACTAGAACTTCCGGTTAAAATGATTTTTTGCAAAAACTATTCATCCAGATCTTATGTTAGCACCAGATCGATATATCGAATTGAAAACCACGAAGTTTTTTTTTTCGATCTTCAGAAATGCACAAACAGATACAAAAATACAGAAAAGAAAACACAAATTTTCCAAAAATCTGCCCTGATTGCAACTTACCGATCAAAATCCGAGTAACCGGAAGCAGTACTTTATTAAGCGGATATTGACCCCCAAAAAATGGTTCTACCAAAAAAAAAAAAAACATTTTCTTCTAAGTATTTTACACACATTTTATTCATGGTAGTCCACAACATTTCCCCAAGGGAAAATCGATCTCTGCGGGAGGAAGGGGCTGGGTAGGTTTTCCTCTAAAGGACCATCTGAGAATGATGTACGATTCTTTTGTGTACTACAAATTATAAAGGGCGGTTATTAATTGATCTTGATTAAATTCTTGGTTCATGGGAAATTGCAAACCGGAAGTATCACATTAAACTGATGTACCGACGAAAATATCTTCTAAAATTTAACAAAAATTTGTATTTGAATAATTTTTCTTGAAGAAAAATCGGATTAGATTTTTCCACACAGAAATGTGTGTTATAAAAATATTATATTATACGAGGGGGTACCCAAAAATAACCGGAATTGCGTTGCCGCGCATGGAGCTTATGTAGTACGCATTTCTGCCGCTAGACGTGTATAGCGCAATTCCTTGCCAGTTCAGTCCTGCCTGTGTTGTCTGCCTGGCTTGTTCTGTTCATCTGCAGTGATTGTTTTTACCAGCGCTGTTTTGTTCTTTTTTCGTTTTTTATGATGGCAAGTTTAAGTGAACAACGTGCAGCTCTGAAATTTTGTTTTCTACTCGGCAAAAATGCTGCTGAAAGTGTTTTAATGTTGAAAACAGCTTACAAAGATGACGCTATGGGAAAAACTCAAGTATACGAGTGGTTTACTCGGTTTAAAAATGGCGACATGTCGAGTGATGACAAACCTCGTTCTGGACGTCCATCAACTTCCCGAATCGACGAAAATGTTGAAAAAATTCAAGAACTGGTGTTCACAGACCGTCGACAGACAATTGATCAACTGTCAGAGAGTAGTGGGTTATCTTGGAGCTCGGTTCAGCGAATTTTAACGGAAGATTTGGGGATGAAAAGGGTTGCTGCCAAGTTTGTTCCTCGAGTTCTGACTGACAATCAAAAAGAACATCGAGTTGAAACATGTCGTGCTTTGAAACAACAGCTTGAAACTGATCCAGACTTTCTGTCAAAGGTCATTACTGGTGATGAGTCATGGTGCTATGGTTATGATCCAGAAATAAAGCAACAGTCGAGCCAATGGAAGACGTCATCTTCACCCCGACCAAAAAAATGTCGTCAAATCAAGTCAAACATCAAAACAATGCTGATTTGCTTTTTTGATGCCAAAGGCGTAGTCCATTCAGAGTTTGTCCCCCCAGGTCAGACCGTCAATCAAACCTTGTATTTGGAAGTTTTGAAAAGATTGCGCAATAGTGTTCGCCAAAAAAGACCCGATTTGTGGCAAACAGGAGACTGGTTCTTCCACCACGACAATGCACCTGCACACACAGCCATCTCTGTTACACAGTTTTTGGCTAAAAATGACATGGTTCCGCTGCCCCACGCACCTTACTCGCCTGACCTGGCTCCGTGCGACTTTTTCTTATTTCCACGCATGAAAAAGGGCATGAAAGGTCACCGATTTGACAACATTGAAGAGGTCAAGAAAAAAACGAAGAAGGAGCTGTCAGCCATTTCTAAAGATGACTACAAAAAATGTTTCGAACAGTGGAAGCACCGGTGGGACAAATGTATTAGTTGTAATGGAGAGTATTTTGAAGGGGATAAGGTTGTTCTGTAAAAAATTTGTAAATAAATAGCTTTTAAAAAATAATTCCGGTTTTTTTTGGGTACCCTCTCGTATAGTGCAGCGTTTCTCAAAGTGTGATAAAATTTTGCTCTAAATTTAATATTTTTCGAAACTTTTTCAAGTACTGCAGGTGGCAACCAACCCTTTACCACCGTTTCCTACCGGACCGTTTAAATTCGGATGCTCTGATTGGCTGATTTCAATTCGTCATTCCAGTGCCTTCTGTCGATATTGAAAAGGAAGAAATGCTTAATCTTAGTGATATCAAGAAGTTGATAATTTAAATGAAATTTCATGCCGACACCGATCTTAAAAAAGAGTTTGAAACTGTACCACTAATTAATTTTTGGTTGCGCTGTCAAAAGGAATATCCAAGCGTAAGCGAAAAAGCGATACAATTTTTAATGCCTTTTGTCACCACTTATACGTGTGAAATTGCCTTCTCAGCCTTGGTGTACTTAAAAAATAAGTATCGATACAGATTAGATGTCGAACCTAATTTGAGAATAAAATTAACATCATTAAGTTCTAATTTGAAATTACTATGTGATGGAAAACAACATCATCCTTCGCACTAAATTTACTTTAAGTTTTAAATGAAGATAATGGATTGTCTTTAATTATTACTTATGTTTTTATTATATAATTATTTTGCAATTTTTGTGTATGAAATAAACAAACAAATAACTTGAATTTTGATTTTTATTAAAAAATAAAATTTGTTTTGTAAATAAATGTTTTTTTTATAGGGTGGGGCGCGAAAAAATTTAAAATCTCGTACCGGGCCGCGGTCAAAAAAGTTCGGGAAACGCTGTTATATAGTGTATACAAAAATATTATACATACACAACGTTTCCTGCCGCCTAGTCAAAGAGTAGAAATGAATGGCTTATTATCTATCTAAGCCTGATACCATTCTTTGACCCATATCCGACGTAGCACGCATGTTTATTGTATCTTTGACCGGTTTCGGATCTTAATCCATAATCAGCGGTAGATTGTGATCAGTTTGTGTGCAGAGATTTCAACATCAATCATGAATCAAAAAGTGTAGAACGAGAAAGTAACAGTGATGTCGAAATCTCTTACATCGAACTGTAACCAATGTACATCTGATGATGCATGAATGTCCGAAATGCGAAAGGACGCGTCTTAAATTTAAAAAAAATATATATATAAATAAATAAAGATAATTTATTACTCACAAAAGATTTTAATGGCTAACTTTAACTTAAGATGAACAAGTGTAATTTATAAGCTGCATCAGAGTAATGAGACGTCAGAGCACCTCACTAGTAAATTCACTCTTCATACAATATTCACGACGTCACTCAAAACACGTCATTCATTTTCGACCATTTCATTTTGTAAACATTTTACATTTAGTTTATTACCCCGACCAACTTCTATTGTACTAAGCCTACCTTGTTGGCTTTAATCCATTTAAAAAACTTTTCACAGACACTTTTTCCCCAACATTTGAATTGCCTAATTCTGCTGTGACACTACACATGTAATGCATTTTAAAAAAAATAAAAATCAATAAATAAACAACCCTTTTCATCATTAGTGGAAAAAATGATAGGTTATTAAAAATGACTCACTAAAGTTACAAATCAGTTTAAATGAAATGAATTTAGTAAAAAAATAAACAATAAAAATTCATTACCTTGAACAATTTACAACATATTTCTTCTTTCTGTAAATAGATTTAAATTTAACAGCTGATAGGGATGAAGGCATTGCAGTGGACACAACGTAAGTTTAAGCGAACAAATTTATGGTATAAGAAATTATTTACGGCTATCTACGAACAATCAATCATCCCGTTTCTAATAAATAAATAAATATATAAATATAATTATATAAAAACACGCTACAAATAATTAAATAACTTAAGCTAAACTACTAATATAAACAAAATACAGTTTAAAAGTAAACATAACACTACGGTCTGTTTCAATAGCTAAGTAAACCAAGTTTAGTTGTGATTTCAACTGTTTGACAGCAGCACTGTCTAACATGTTCTTCACACAGATGTCATTATACTACTGCCATAATTGGTATTGTTGGTACTGTTTAGTTTCAGATCATTAAAAGGTTATTTTACTGTAAAGGATATATATATTTTTTTTTTTAATTTGTCCTTATTTCTTTTTACTTAATGTTAGGACTGACTGTACCTTGATATTTTATTCGAAATAAAAAGTCTGGGAGTGACCCCACTTCACTTTAGACTTTGTCTCGCCACAGATTACGTAATTCAATTTTCTTGAACTTGGAATTTATACTGGACATTAGTTCACTATATTATAACAGGTTCACTTTAATGATGATACTAAAAATTGATAATAGCTTTAAAAATTTATTAAGCGACTCCAAAATTTCCGTTCATCCAGTCGAATTTTCTTCAAATTTGGGTTTTTTGGCTAATCTTTAGAATAGCGCCCCAGAGGCGTGGCCTGTTTATTTTTAGGGGGTGGGAAGTACAGCGCACCTACCGGGGAAAATTAAAACTACCTCCCGCCAATGTGCGGATGGTGCGAATTTCGTAGCGCTTATGTTTAGCGCGCATGCGCAGTACACATACTGCATAGCAACTGCTTTCTGTTTAATGTATTAATAGTTCCCGCGAGTGTTCTGTGTGTGACCGGAGGTGCCGTTTTTTTGTAACTTTATGAGTATGAGCGTTTTAAATTTGCGGGTTGTTTTAAATTAAAGCATGATTGTAGTGTGAGTAAGAATGGAGTTCGACAAGTATACCCTCCTCAGGAAAAGGACTCCACAGAATAAGGTAGTTTCTTTTTTGTTGTTCTGTGTAATTATTGTAATGAATGGTGTGACACAAATTAAAAAATTGAGGGTGATTAGGTAGGTTAGGAGGGGGGTATGGGGGCGAAGCCCCCCAAAAAGAAAAAATCAGGGGTGTGGGGGGCGAAGCCCCCCAATAAGAAATAAATAAAGAATTCGAAGTTATTCTGATTCGCTGTTACCATATAACCCGCTAGATTTAAGTGTAAATATAAAATAAAGAAATAGTTTTATATTTATATTTGAATATGGCGGGTTCTATAGTAACAGCGAATCAGAATCACTTCGAATTAGGCCACGCCTCTGGGGAGCTATTCTAAAGATTTACCGGTTTTTTATTTAATCCTTTTAAATAATTAGTAGGTAATAAGTTGAAAAATATTCACTGAAGTGACATTTAGTAAGAGAATGTTTCTCTCAGGACAAAAAAAATGGGACATTAAGCTGAGTATGTTATTCATACTTCTGCTATCTGACCTGCGAAGCTAAGGTGTATTGTGGTACTGGGTTCGATTCCCGGACTAGGCCTTGGATTTTATTTAATGGTTAATAAAAGAAATTTACAGTAAAGTATGTTTGCTAGTCGCCTCCGTCCACGACACCTAATTGGTAGTTGGACGTTAAGCCCTGGCTGAAAAAATAGGCGATTACTTTACTTTACTTCTGCTATCGAGTAAAACTTCGACAATGTTGTAAGACTTTATGGTATAGAAAAGAAAGTAGATGCACAAAACGATAAATGATTGCCAAACTTCCCCTTAGTAGAGGTGTAAGAGCAGAACGTCGCTTTAATGGTACTTAGGGAGAGCCCTAACCCTTACATCCAGCCAAATTTTATCAAAATCGGGTTAAGTTTTACTGAGTTATTTATTAGTAATCATAATTTTGGAGGGGGCCTCACACCTCATATATGGGGCTAACACCTCTCCCCATTCGAACGCACTGCTTCGAGACCTCCAAAAGGCACATCTACATGAAATTCCGAATCGAATGACACCTCATTCATGACAATCAGTTCACGCGTTTAGGCGCTACGTTGTTTACAAAAAAAGGTAACAAGAAGAACAACAACAAGAACAAGAACATTTTCTGAAAATGCCATTTTTTGCCCCATTTTCAGCAACGTATTTCTCGAAATCTATTTAATCTATGTTGTTGCAAAAAAAATTTCAGTTATAAAGGAGGATTTGCCCTATATTTTAAAGAAAATTTAGGAATTTTAACTTTCATAGAAAAAGAGAAAAAAATTGTCAAAGTTGGGTGTTTTTTCAACGTTACGCTTTTTCGTACACTTTTTTTTTGACGATCAACCGTAAATGTTGAACTTCATATTGTTTCTCGTTAAATCGCCTGAGCCCGGAAATACTTTAAACCAACAGTTCAATTATACGCAGGAACTAGTCAGAATTCGTAAGCATCTCTTAGGTTGGTCAACCCAATCTTAGATAAGGGAATCACAATACACAACTCTTAGATTAACAATAGATTCATCCCACTCAAATAGATCTACAAAGAGATGTAGATCAACGTACCGGTTAGCCTCCTCCAATTTGGCTAGGAGCGCCAGCTCTTCTGCAGAAGCCTGGCCGGAAGTGTTGACCAGTTGGCTGGTGGTATTGTTGTTGTTATTAGTGTTGTTGTTATTGTTGCACTCAGAGTGGGCGACCATCGCGCCCCTCAACCCCACAACGACATCGCCCTCCCACTCCTGCTCGCCTCTGTAACATGACACAAAAAAAAAATATGGCTAATTATTCTTATCAACAATGTTATTGTTTTAACAATGCAAAGTATAATTTATTTTTTTTTTTGATTAAAAACTATAGTAACAGGAAAGAATGTTCTCTGCGAAAGAAAATATCGTGAAAACTACAGTTTTAATTGTCAAATCAGTCAAATAAATATCTAGTGTGGACAATTTCACGACTTTTAAACATTTAAAATTTGTCTAAATTTTCTCTGGACTTCGTATTTGTATCACAAGTTTTCATTTGAATAATTATTCTGGAAAATTCTTTTTTGGAGCTTTTGATGTGTTTTTATGGGACAATAACTCGGGATTGGTGACCAAGAGAAAGTCGGGTACGAGGGTTCAAAGAGGATTATTCTAAAAAGGATTTTTTACTTCTTTTTTTCCAAGGAATCATGGCAAAAAAGTAAAAGATAAATAAAAGTGAATAAATAAGGTGGATGAGACGGAAAGAAATCGAAAGCCAAATATGGAGGTAACAGGATTGTTCCAGGAGAACAGACAGGAGAAGAGCCCGTTTTATTGATTACCCAGTGTAACTGGAATCTCTCTCTCTCTTTTATAGAAGGGCCGGGAGTCTGCGGAGTGGGGAGTGGGGAATGCTGCTGCGGATCCATCTCTGTGCCGGTGATGTTCTCCAACTGATCTAAAAAATGATGCGTGAGATAGGAAAAACAGAAACTTTAATCTTTCTCATGTTTTTTCCTTTACGCTACTAGTAAACAGAGATAACCGCGGGGAGGAAGCCATATTTTCGAAATTTTAAATTTTACTCTGTTACGTTCAATTTCAGTGTCCACAGAGATTTTTTCTTAAAAAAAAAAAAAAAACGACTTATACGTTTGTGTTTCTTTGTTTTGTTTACAAAAATATCTCGAAAACGACAAATCACGGGAAGGTGCAACTTACTATTTCGATTTGGTTCCACCAGAAGCGCTCAAAATCAAAATATCTCAACGAGAAGTACCATATTATTGAAGGGATTTTTTTTTTTGTTTTTTCTTAAACATATTCTCAAAAATGGCTCGTGACCATTACTCATAGTGATCCATACGGTTATTTTCCAAGAAAATTTGATTAAGGGCTTTTCTTTGAGTGAGTCGGTTGGTAAGCCTTAGCTAAATTTCAGAGTAATATACAACCCTGTATAGAAGCCACGATAATCGAGCGGTTAAAAGACTAGACCCGCAATGCTAAGATGTATTGTTGGTTTAGTGGGTTCGATTTCGGTCTCTAGGCCTTGGATTTCATTTAATGGTTAATATGAGAAATTTATAGTAAAGTGTGTTAGGCGGTTAAGAGACTAGACCCGCAATGCTAAGATGTATTGTTGGTTTAGTGGGTTCGATTCCCCGTCTATAGGCCTTGGGTTGTATTTAATGTTTAATATGAGAAATTTATAGTAAAGTATGTTGGGCGGTTAAGAGACTAGACCCGCAATGCTAAGATGTATTGTTTGTTTAGTAGGTTCGATTCCCGGTTTCTAGGCATTGGATTTTATTTATTGGTTAATAAGAGAAATTTATAGTAAAGTATGTTAGGCGGTTAAGAGACTAGACCCGCAATGCTAAGATGTATTGTTGGTTTAGTGGGTTCGATTCCCGGTTTCTAGGCATTGGAGTTTATTTATTGGTTAATAAGAGAAATTTATAGTAAAGTATGTTAGGCGGTTAAGAGACTAGACCCGCAATGCTAAGATGTATTGTTGGTTTAGTGGGTTCGATTCACCCGGTCTGGGCCTAGGTTTTTATTTAATTGTTAATATGAGAAATTTATCGTAAAGTATGTTAGGCGGTTAAGAGACTAGACCCGCAATGCTAAGATGTATTGTTTGTTTAGTAGGTTCGATGCCCAGTTTCTAGGCATTGGATTTTATTTAATGATTTTAATATTATTTATTTATTTATTTATTATTTACAAGCTTATAGGTAAATACCTTTAGCTGGGAGTTGTAACAAAAATGTACAAACAGTAAAAATAAAAAATATTTACCTATAAGCTTGTAAATAATAAATAAAATAATGATTTTAATATGAGAAATTTATAGTAAAGTATGTTAGGCGGTTAAGAGACTAGACCCGCAATGCTAAGATGTATTTTTGGTTTAGTGGGTTCGATTCCCGGTCTAGAATTAAACGATCAATATCAGGAGGTCCTAAAACTCAATTAAAAACAATAAAATACATTTTTTTAAATCTGTATGAACTCCATAGTTAATCTTATCACAGCAATACTTGACGGTGAATTGGACTTGCGCAAGCAAAATGGTGAACATTTCTCTGTACAGATTGAGTAACCAAGAGAGAATGACCCACATACAAACAGAAAGAAATATATATATATATATATATATATATATACGTATTCATGTCCAATGTATATTCATAAAACAAGATCTATTTTGAGAATAGTGGAACAAGAGACCAAACTGTGACGTCACAGAAGTGAAACTCGATCAAAATGGAGTCTTATCAATTTTCCACATTACGTAGTGCAGCTTTTGTCCAATACGTAGACTGTAACTGCTACATAGTAAAGAAGACTTGTCAGCGTCCGAGAGAGAGAGAGAGAGAGAGAGAGAGAGAGAGAGAGAGAGAGAGAGAGAGAGAGAGAGAGTGATTGGGAGGGGGGAGGAGAGAGATGCATCAAATAGAACTACAACAAAGTTATGACGTCAAATTATTTTCACTTCCCTTCGTAAGAGAGAGCATTGTGATCGTATCAAATTTTCCATATTTAGTATAAACCGGAAATTTCATTTTGTTCTCGGATTCCCGGAAAAAAGGTTTTCCAATTATTTTTTTTACTTCCTCTTTTTGCCTTAAAGTGAATATCTGAAAATGGGAAAATTCTGAAACAATTCAGTTTAACAGTAGTACTTCCGGTGACGACGAGTACTCACAGACTAAAAACATTTTTTCGGACTTAAGGGACCACCTCAAATTCTGGGGTCTTATTGAGGTCCTCAAATTTCTGGACTTTTTAGGAAATTTCTTTTATGTATATAGATTGTGGTCAGATAGTCCATCACTATTTCTCCATACAATTTAGTAACCACTACTTTGTAAATTGGAGGCAACAAAATCTATAATGAAAATTCCCAGAATAAAAACGAAATCTTAGCCGAAAGAACGTCGGGAAGTAATCTACACAAAGATATTAAATTTTATCAAAAACAATGGAGATGCAAACAACACAGTTTTCTTGTTCTATCCTGCAGGTGAAAATACAACACTTAGCCTGAAAATCATAAAGGAAAGAACAATATAATAATTATTTGTCTACACAAAGCCATTAGTGTATAAAAGAAAGAGCACTAGCGCTACCTAGGAGTGAAAATTTATACTTCAGCTATTCATAAAATTACGCACAACAAGCGGTTTGATAAGGCTTGTTACTGTGATTGTGTAACTAAAGCCACATTTAACAGTCGACTTTCACCATTGTGCATTATTATTAATGCGTTTCCATTAATAATAATGCATTTACTTTCATCGTGAATAAAGTGACAGTTTGTTGTCAACATTATACAGCCAAGCATTTAATGTACAACTACTTAATTGTTTACAAATATAATATAACCTAACCTAACCTCAAATTTTCGTACCCCGAAAACAAAACTGATATTTCCGCAAAAATACTGAACATCTTCTGGATGCGATACTTTCTTCTTACACGTGTAATAGAAAGAAACAAAAATATCAGCAAAAAACCGGAAATAATATAATACTTAATATAACAAGTATTATAACTATTTGTAACTACGTATGTGCTTTCACTGCATGTTCCGCTTTTGTTGCTAAGATTTTTTTCGAAATTTTATTTTTCCCAAATAATACTATGAAAAATTATTTTAGAGATGCTGCGAGAAAGCAGCTGACTGAGATCCAGCCAAGGGTAAAAAAAAAACAAGATGATTCGGCAAGCGGATCTTCGCAGACAATAATAGATGTACTTCCACAATACTAGGAACGAAACTGATGACCTACAAACAGATGTGATGATTTCATGATTCCAGGGCATCAGCTTTTCTTTGGAGTTAAAAATTAGTAATAATGCTGTCAAGATCCTAGGTTCGGATCCAGTAGCAGGCCACTTGGTTTTCTCTTTCTAGGAGCTAGTCACTCCTTATCATGGTGTCTGTAACGAAAGGATCTAGTCCAAAGGCAGCTAGTGCTGCCGAAAAAGGCTCCAGGTTTCAATGACCTCAGATGTTGACGCTCCTTTAATTAAATAATAATAATAATAATAAGGAAAAGGGTCAGTTCAGTGGTTAGTGTATACAGGATTTAACCGCGGATCCTGGGAGCGAATCCCCAGTTGTTGGCCTTTAGATTTTCTCTTCTTAGCGACTTTGTTGTCTGTAACACGAGGAACACTATTCGGAGAAAAAGAAAAACGCTCTGAACGCTCTAGTGACCTCAGATTTTGGACGCACCAAAAATTGTAAAACTAAAATAACAATAATAGTGGACGGAAAAGAAGTAATTTAACTCAAGACAGTTGAACAACCGTCCGGAAGCCCCATACTCATATCCAATCCTGCAGGGTACATTCAAATGCAACCCACTCATGCAGAAACCTGTGCTAAAAACAGGGACCTTAAATCGCGCATTTCCGGTGGTTACTCAATTAAAAAAAAAATATATATTGCAATATTCCCAGTAACTTCCTTCCAATTAGAAGTAAAAAGATAATAATAAATAAAAATATAACTACAAATAGGACGCCACGGTAGCCGAGCGGTTAAGAGACTAGACCCGCAATGCTAAAATGTATTGTTGGTTTAGTGGGTTCGATTCCCCCCTGGTCTAAGCCTTGGATTTTATTTAATGGTTAATATGAGAAATTTATGTTAGGCGGTTAAGAGACTAGACCCGCAATGCTAAGATGTATTGTTGGTTTAGTGGGTTCGATTCCCGGTCTCTAGGCGTTCGATTTTATTTAATGGTTAATATGATAAATTAGTAAAGTATGTTAGGCGGTTAAGAGACTAAACCCGCAATGCTAAGATGTATTGTTGGTTTAGTGGGTTCGATTCCCCCCTGGTCTAAGCCTCGGATTTTATTTAATGGTTAATATGAGAAATTTATAGTAAAGTATGTTTAGGCGGTTAAGAGACTAGACCCGCAATGCTAAGATGTATTGTTGGTTTAGTGGGTTCGATTCCCCCCTGGTCTAAGCCTCGGATTTTATTTAATGGTTAATATGAGAAATTTAAAGTAAAGTATGTTAGGCGGTTAAGAGACTAGACCCGCAATGCTAAGATGTATAGTTGGTTTAGTGGGCTCTATTCCTGGTCTAGGCCTTTTATTTAATGGGTTGATTATAGGTTTTGTAAGATCTATTCGTCCGTAACGCATGGATCATTCGCGATTCACTTACTTTCCATTGTAACGTACTTAAATCTTTAAAATGAACACAATACTGAATACATTCTCAATAACTTTGTGACACAGATAAACACACGATCTACATTTCAACACACGCGTGTTGTAAACTCACATTGTTTATAATTAAACTGAATATACCAAAAAAAAAAGTATGCAAATTATTGTTGCTGAATTGACAAGATAACAGAGACAAAGAAATCTAATAACAAAACAGAAATAAAAATAAATCAGGTCAAAGTTTTTTTTTTTTTTTAATAGGTGAGAAAAGCATGCGATTTTTCGATTTCGATTTTTACCGGAAGTACCCTTTTTAATTGCGAAAAAGTGAGTGTTTATGTGGAAAAACATACATAAAATTGCAAAAAAAAACGGAAACAGTATAGATGAGGACCCTCCATGAGGATTTGACTGCAACTAAAGCAACAAAATCCCTCGACCGGAAGTATTACTTTTTCTTTTCGCGTTTTTTTTTTCATTTTCTTGAGATTTTCTCCAAAAAAAATGGTCCCAACGATTTTCTTTATACTTATTGTACACTCACACATACACATTGTACTCGTGGTCGTGGTCTTCCTAAGTTAATAATTCGAAAATAGTAGTAAGAAAGAGGTCGTGTGATGGTAAATGCCAGATGCTTTTTTTACAATTTATTATTTAATGTGAACGATTAAATGCATTGCTAGAATCGCGCAACATTAAAAACGATTTATTCTGATTCAATTATAAATAGATAAATGATGACGTAACTCCAAGACAATGCTACCAACTTTTTTTTTCTTAATTTTATAATAAATTCTGAACCAGTGACAACACTGTTTCGTGTTTTTCTTTTATTGCTAATCAAGATAGTGTGTGTGTGTGTGGCAAGCCTGTGATTTTGGTCTCTTTCATACGGGAATTATCTCATATTATATATTCCAATATCCTGTTTTCAAAATATTTTCTTTTGAATAAATGTTTCGTTAATTATTTTAAGCAATTTCTAAAAGCACATAAATTAGGTGTAATTAAAATGTTATTTTGATCTAATTATGGCAATTTTATATTTTTAATTAACCAGGAGTAAATAATAATTGTGGGAAATAACTTATTAGAGTGGGGGGGGAATGAATTATGGGACTAAAAATGGGAAATTTTTATGATCAAGTTTTACTTTCTCTTAAATTTTTATCCTGTACAATCTTTATCCAGAAATCTAGAGATTCCTGGAGACTTGATTTTTTTTTTTTTTTAGTGATTTAATGCGCGTCAACATCTAAGGTTATTGGCGCCCAGAGTTTTTTTTTCAGTGCACTGCCGACCTCTCGTTACAGACAACACTGCCCCCATCACCGGGACTGTGAGCTGTAAGAAGCTCCCCTGGGAAGAGGAAAATCTAAAGCTGGATTCGAACCCGGGACCTCCGCGTGGGAGTTGCTAACCGCATAGCTAATCCCTTCCCAGATATTTTCTATTAATTGTATAATTACGTGAAAAGATTGGAATAAATCCCCCTTCGAATAATAACGAGCTAACTTTTCTAAAAATAATAATAAAACTACGTGATAAACACGGGGATACATTGAGATCTATGGAGGAGACCGGAGTCCAGACAGTAAACTTCTAACTTTATTCCAACTATCCCAAAGGGAAGAAAGTGTTTCTCTTTTTTGGAGGGGGTTCTATTTCATGCAGGAAGTACAAAATATGGAAGGGAAAAAAACGTAGACATAAAATATACTACGGGACATGTCACATACACTTTCTTGCGAAAACTGTAGGAGGGGGGAAGGGCGGCATGACGTCACACACACACACAAAAATAAGTTTTACATTTGGGGCTCCTGCGGGTCGGCTATATCCGTAAGAGATGCACAAGTTGGTGGGCTAGGTTTTATCCTTACTCATAGCCCCAAGTGATCCTATTCGTCGTTTCCTCACTTAGTTCGTCAAATATTCAGGAGATTCATCCGGCTAAGAGCCCAAAGGGGGGTGAGGAGTATTGTGGTCTCTTTGTACCAGTGGTTTTAGCCATCGTCTCTCTCTCGTTCTTCTTCCGGGGTTCACGTTCGTCTGCTGGCTTCAGAATCTTGGGTGTTTTCTTTTAAGATTGATTCTGTACTTTATTTTTTTTAATTTTTGAGGTATCCGGATAGCCGGAAAATCGCAGAAAAACATGGCACTCTAAATAATACATTATCTTTGGATAATTTTTAGTGGTACTACTACTTATATAATTCCCAGTTTGAAGAAAATATCTTGAACTAGAAAAATGCGGTTTTCCAGAAGTATCTACCGCAGTTTTTAGCGAAAAACCACTCACTCCTACCTGTACCACTAAAGCAACCGAATTTGATGTTGAAATTATTATATTTATTATTATTATTAGTTTCAGTCAATATTTACTATAGTCTACCATTGGGCCAGTTTAGTTCGATATAAAAAGGAAATCCTTTAGAGAGAAGTTTTACCTCCATTCCCCTTCCGGAACAGCTTAATAAAGAATTTTCCGAAGAAAATTATTCGAGTAAAAGTTATAGATCTAAGTATGTGGAAAGTAAAATACGAATAAGAAAAAATTTGGCAGAAGCCATTTTAGAAAAAGTTTAAGAAAAGTGAAAAATCTATTCGTTAAAGTATACTTCCGGTAGAAGCATTAATTTTTTTTAACTTCAGAACTTCCAACAACTTATTTAACCTCCTTTAAAAGTAAAGTAATTGCCTATCTTTTCTGGCAGGCTTTACGTCCGACTATACCAATTAGGGTGTCGTGGACGGAGGCCGTCTAGCAAACATAGTTTACTATAAATTTCTCATATTAACCATTAAATAAAATCCAAGGCCCTAGAGGCAGGGAATCGAACCCACTAAACCAACAATACATCTTAGCATTGCGGGTCTAGTCTCTTAACCGCCTAACATACTTTACTATAAATTTCTCATATTAACCATTAAATAAAATCCAAGGCCCTAGACACAGGGAATCGAACCCACTAAATCAACAATACATATTAGCATTGCGGGTCTAGTCTCTTAACCGCCTAACATACTTTACTATAAATTTCTCATATTAACCATTAAATAAAATACAAGGTCTAGACACCGGGAATTGAACCCACTAAACCAACAATACATCTTAGCATTGCGGGTCTAGTCTCTTAACCGCCTAACATACTTTACTATAAATTTCTCATATTAACCATTAAATAAAATCCAAGGCCCTAGACACAGGGAATCGAACCCACTAAATCAACAATACATCTTAGCATTGCGGGTCTAGTCTCTTAACCGCCTAACATACTTTACTATAAATTTCTCATATTAACCATTAAATAAAATCCAAGGCCCTAGACACAGGGAATCGAACCCACTAAATCAACAATACATATTAGCATTGCGGGTCTAGTCTCTTAACCGCCTAACATACTTTACTATAAATTTCTCATATTAACCATTAAATAAAATCCAAGGCCCTAGACACAGGGAATCGAACCCACTAAATCAACAATACATATTAGCATTGCGGGTCTAGTCTCTTAACCGCCTAACATACTTTACTATAAATTTCTCATATTAACCATTAAATAAAATACAAGGTCTAGACACCGGGAATTGAACCCACTAAACCAACAATACATCTTAGCATTGCGGGTCTAGTCTCTTAACCGCCTAACATACTTTACTATAAATTTCTCATATTAACCATTAAATAAAATACAAGGTCTAGACACCGGGAATTGAACCCACTAAACCAACAAAACATCTTAGCATTGCGGGTCTAGTCTCTTAACCGCCTAACATACATTACTATGAATTTCTCAATTTTAAACATTAAATAAAATCCAAAGCCTAGACACCGGGGAATCGAACCCACTAAACCAGCAATACATCTTAGCATTGCAGGTCTAGTCTCTTAACTGCTCTGCTATCGTGGCACCTATTTAAACTCCTTTAATGGACGTACAACATTCTGTAATAGCATTTTATTTATTATAAGCACTCTCCCCCCGCAAAACAAGAAGTGCCCTTATTTGAATTTCCCCCCAAAGAAAATGTTACGTCATAAGAAAATTGGTAGAACTGTGGGATGTACCGCAAAGTTTAGAGGAAATGATTGAAAACATTGACGAGGAAATTAAGAAAAAAAAAAAAATAATAATAATTTGGAATTTCCATTTTGTGTAAAGTTCTACTTCCGTTTCAACAAATCAGCTGTGATCAGACTTCGCAAATTTGTTTTTATTTTCTGGGAAACTCTGAATTATTATAAAAAAAAAATATTAAATTCTCAATAATATTATACCGGAAATTATAAAACCATAAAATTACGCTGAAATAATACGAGAGAAGTTCTTACCCGCACTTAGAATTGCCCAAAAAAATTGTTTACAAAATTAAATTATATAATATTTAAGTGCAATGCGAACGAACTCGTTAGGTTGATGAAACATTCTTTTGGAGGGGAGGCAAATCTCTGAAAATTGAAACCCCCATTGTTTTGAACTGAGATAGGCTAGAAATCTCGACTTTTTACTTTTGGGGCATCAGATCTACTACTTCTGGTACAAAAAATTAAAAAAAACTCGCAAATAATGGAAAATCGGTACGAGGAAAAACACTTTTTCTTGTCATTTAGTAAGACCGCATTTCCATTTCAGGGATTTTTGGTTGGCAAACTGGGAATAAGTTGGGATAGCCTCGATTTTAACCCAGCCAAAGAGGAAATGTGGATTTTGTGACTTCTTCTTTTCCATTTTTTTTTTTTTTAGAATTTCTTGTGTCTGCGGCGAATCCTTGCGACTGAGAAATCTTAAAGATATAAAGCCTGAAAAGGATCAGAAGTTACCTTTGTTTATTGTTATGCCTTCGATACCATCTAAAGGTGAGCCCACCAAATACCATACTAGTCAAACTGGAGCCTGATTTCTTTAACCTGTGTTGTACTCGTTGTTCACATCCTGCATGATCGGCGCCGGCTAGATCTGTTATAGTATTATCATCACACCGGCGGCCTCCACCGCCTCCGATAAACTGACAATGTTCACGGTGCCCCCAGACTTCATCAACAGGAGCAGCTCGCACGCACAGCATCACCAGACCACACTCTCTGCTCCCAGTTAAGACTGGCACTAGACTAAAAGGCTGGTCCGCCGCTAAAGGGGGGGTGGCTGTATAGGTTGGAGGCAGCACTATACACCGAGCCACCCCTTTCACAAAGTTGTTGTCAGCCGGCGGTGCTACCAGCTCTCCTGCTCTCTCCCATTTTCACTCTCTTCCTACCTCTCTCTTTTAGTTGGACCAACATTTCTCGCACAATACTGCCAGCCCTCCAGACTTGCCAGGCTTGCCACCCAGAATTTCCCTCTATTTCCCCCGTTTTTTTTTTTTTTTCAGCTACCAGACCCAAAACATGCTTGTTGTGAGCGCAGCACTTCCTAAATGACCATGTTTTTCCTGAAAACTTGGCATTATTACTCTTCCGTCCCAGCCATGAATTCTTTTTCACACATTCCGCAATCTAATGTTAGCATTGTTACACGCTTATTCTTTCTGTCTTTATTACGTATTAGAGGGATTATTGTAGGGTAGCTCTAGTGTCAGGTACCTTGGATCCATTCTAGAGTAAAGATGGTAGGTGTTCTGAGGACGTGAAGGACAAAGGGTGCTAAAGGAAAGAGCTGCGACGCGGATGCTTCATTCCGTAATCTGGAACCCGCGCTATGAGCATTCCCACTAAGCACCAAATCTACACTTCCCTCGTAGAAAGCCCTAATACTGTATGTGGATCCAAGGCATGGAAATTGACAACTAAAGAGCGCAATACCCTTAATTCGACAGAAATGGGATTCTTGGAGGAGATATTTAAGGAAAACAATCTTAGTTAGAGTCCCAAATATGATTTATAAGGGAAGCCGTCGGTATAGATAAAACCATACTGGATAGGGTGGACGAAAGAAGGCTGTCGTGGTTTGGACATGTCCTTCGTATGAGCGATACGCGCCTCCCCCAAAAAAGGTCTCTCTGCTGGCAACCTGCTGGTTGCAAGACAAAGAAGAGGAAGGCCTATGAATAGCTGGGCTCGCGCAAGTAAAGGAACTAATGAGATAGCGCGAGGTCTTTGCGAAAGCTACGCTCAGAATAGGGAAGGGTGGATGCTTGGCGCAAGGAACCCTGGTTAGGGATACACCTTGAAAGAAGAAGAAGAAGAAGAAGTATTGTAAGTGTGTGTGGGTGTGTATTTTTAAGAGAAAGTATTCTCACTACGATCACCAATTAAGATCTATAGGGCCCACAACCTGTACCAAAAGAGAAACCTCCTCAAACTGCAGCAGCCTCTCCCAGTCGATGAAACAACTCATTCCAGGTTTTCTTTAGAGGAGTTCTAGGAGCAAAAAGTGGGAAGCCGACAGTTATCCCTAGAACCCCGTTCCTAAACACACTTCAAATAGGTTTGGCTAAATTCCCAATAAGTTGGTAAAAAACTCCCCATGCTCTCCAGAAAGCTCCAGGAAAAGTAGGGTGTCGGCAGATTTGGGATGACTATTCCTCGGAAGTCTAAACAGCTTTTCCTCAAGGAAGGGAAGTGCCCTCTGTGATCCATATTTCGAGAGTTTCTGGGGGGAAAAAATAAAATGCTCCTACAATTTTTATTAGAACACATGGAAATGTATGAAATTTTCTTTCAAATACAATTTTTACCAGGAAAAATCGATTAACAGCACCTTTGAGAGAGAAAAATCAGTAGATTTTCTCTAAAACTGCCAGTTTTTTGTAATGCACGATCCTATCAACAGGGTACTAAGAGAGGAATAAATGTTTTTGGTGAAAATTTGGAGTTTGAAGAAAAATTCCTATCCACCCGGAAGTGCGTCACATTTTTGAGGTTTTTTACAAAAAAAAAAAAAACTGGCTCCTAGGATTGGGGGGGGAGGGTTTAGTTCCTGAGGAGATACTGGGGTTAGAGTTTCCTGTATTCGAAATTTGTAGAAAATTCGTAAGTTAGAACCAATGAGAATAGTTAATCAGAGGAAGTCATGCGAGTCTTCACCACAGATAATTTTTTGGGGGGGGAGAAATCATTTACCTGACCAAGACTGATGCGCTGAATGCTTTATTTTCACCGGGCACTTACTATTCCAAGCAGGTCATGTTCCTCTCCCTTTCCTCACCGCTACAATGGCACACGCTCATCGTCACGAGCAACTTTCTTCCGCCATTGGCTAGGTCGTTCATTTCCGCCAGATAATGGGCAACACGTAAAAACGCCAACAGCTGACAGGCCTACTAATGTTACTAATATAATATTTATCTTTTTGCTTTGTTTTGTTATCACTGACCCACTTTACCAACCTTTACTGCAAAAACCCCTAATCGTTCATTGGTAGGTTTCTATTTCTAACATCAACCAATGGAATTACAGGAGATTTATCATCCGGGGGGGACAACCACTTCCGGATTACTCCCTCTTTTTCTTTTTAGGACATTTAAGGCACCTTAAATGGCTAGTTACAACTTTAGGCGAACCATCAACCCTTTCAAAGCCACGCCCCTCTCCCCCAAACACACACACACAAAATAAAACCTCAAAAATAGATGCTGCAGTAAGCCTCTATCTATACCATATGCTTGGTTTCGAGGTCATCAAGAGATAATAGCAATGAGCATACCCATCATACATCAGCTACTTTGTCTAACTTACTCAGTCAGCAAGTATAGAGCAAGTACAGGTAACCTGAAGTCAAAAAATCTCTGATTAACCAAACTCAACCTCTGATGATGGATGAAAATCCGAGATCGGTCAGAGATACCAACAAAACATGCATGCTACGACAGGATGATAAAATCAAAGCCAGTACTACCAACTCTACCCACATTTTTATCGGAAAGAAAGATGATTGCCAATTTCAGTCATAACAAATTATTTAGTTTTGACCTAAGAGGGACTAGGCCACTTTCAGGGCTAACAATTATTATTATTACATTAATATTATTATTACTATTATTATTATTATTATTTATTTATTTTTATTTTTTCATTTTTAACATCTGTCTTCTGTCCCATTTAGGTATTAGAGTTTAATCGATTTTAACATTTGAGATTCGCAATAATCTTTCTTACTGTTGGATAAATAAATCAGTCACCAAAAAATGATGAATAATATTTTGAAACGTTCCCCTGCCACACCCCAAAAAAATAAAGAAAACTTTTTAAGTCAGTACTAAGACAGGACGTAAGTAAAAGTAACGTTAATGCCCATTTTTTCAAGCGGAGCTTTTTAACGTCCAACTACTAAATTAGGTGTCATGGACTGAGGCGAACAAGCTCATACTTTACTACAAAACAATTTTTTTTTCTAACAAATAAAAAGTAGTCACATACGCGCGGGATTCGATCCGAGGATCTTCCACTCACAAAGCCAAACTCTTGACCACTAGACCACAGACGTAGTAGGATGAGGTTTCCTTTTTTTTCTTTTTTTTTAAGTATAAAGGAATGGTGAATGGATAGTGTCGGCAAGTTGTGTTATTAAAACTACAAACTGATAGAATTAGGTCATACCAAATATTTACAACAATACGTTATTGTTGATAACAGTATTCGGTTACACTAATTTAAGTTTCCCGTCATTTTAAGTAATTTACCATAAGAGCTATTAACCTTCCAAATAGTTTTATCTGCTGCCACTTAGCTTAATTTAGAACTCACTATTTCTTTTTTATTTTTTCCTCCTGTAATTTGCTTTATTGCCTCCAGGAGCGCAGCTAGTTTTTTTTTTTATTCCTTTTGCTTGCAATAAATTTATGTGCACGTAAGTACTAAATAAGGTCAAGATCTAAGTTCAAAGATAAAGCTCCTTTCAAAAAATAGTTCTTTTGTTAGAAGATTGTAATCCATTCCCAGGTTCATTTCTTTTAACCTAATTGAAAATGTTTTAGATTAATTAGAAATGAAGGAAAACTTATCCATTTTCACGAAGTGCAGCGCAATTAAGGGTTTTAATTAGAGAAAAGAAGAAAAATTAGATAAAGAATTGCTTCAATGGGATGATAAAATTGTCAAGTCTCTGGACTGCCTACATAATTCGTATCCCAATACTGTTTTAAATTGTACTTCAATACTTCTCAAAATGGGAATTAAAAATCAGAAAAATTAGATTATTAGAATTATTATTAACTAATTAGAAGGAAGGCATTAACAGAATGGTTAGCGTATTCTGGATTCCAACGAGAAGATCCCGGGTTCGAATCCAGCTGCTGGTTCTTAGATTTTCTGTTCTTCTTCTCACAGCAATGGAAGCTCTTCGTCCAAACTCGTGCATGTACGCTGTGTACGGCGTACACATGGGCAACCCATAACCCATCCCACAGTGGGGAACTGATTTCCAGTCTTAACAATACCATTAAACTGTCGTCTACATAGTTAGTGTGTGGGGGTGGGGGTCTTTTTGGTTAGAACTAGCCTCCTCTTCAGTTCCGCCACGTCAACCAACCGATTGGACCACCGGAAGTCTGGAGAAAGCAGGGTCATCCTGTTTCCTGCTTACGCAGGACCGTCTCGCCATCGTCTAGGGCCGTGGTTCTTAACCTTTTCATAGACGCGGAACACAATTATATGTATATATTTTTCTCGCGGAACACTAACATTAAATAATTTGATATTCGGTATTTAGCAAGAACCTAAAATTAAATTCAAATTAAAAAAAAAGGAAAAATTTTTTGTTTTCGTATGTTTCCTAAATTTCTAAATTTCAATAAATTTAAAATTGAAATTTCGTGGAACACTTGGACCATATTCGCGAAACACCAGTGTTCCGCGGAACACCGGTTAAGAACCACTGCTTTATATCTTCTACATTTATAGATCTGTGCACAAAAAAACTATAGTTTAAAATTAAGAAAAACAAAGTGTACAAGAGAACAAAATTTCATACGAATACGTGGTTCACAGTGGGAGATATAGAACGGCCATAATTTTACAGAATTTCATGACCCAAAAAATTCTCAACCCTTTATATCTTCTACATTTATAGATCTGTGCACAAAATAACTATAGTTTATAATTGAGAAAAACAAAGTGTACAAGAGTACAAAATTTCATACGAATAAGTGGTTCACAAGGGGAGATATAGAACGGCCATAATTTTTCAGAATTTCATGACCCAAAAAATTTTCAACCCTTAATATCTACTACATTTATAGATCCTTGCACAAAATAACCATGGTTTACAATTGAGAAAAACAAAGTGTATAAGAGAACAAAATTTCATACGAATAAGTGGTTCACAGGGGGAGATATAGAACGGCCATAATTTTACAGAATTTCATGACCCAAAAAATTTTCAACCTTTTATATCTTCTACATTTATAGATCTGTGCACAAAATAACTATAGTTTATAATTGAGAAAAACAAAGTGTACAAGAGAACATAATTTCATACGAATACATGGTTCACAGTGGGAGATATAGAACGGCCATAATTTTACAGA
Organism: Rhodnius prolixus; assembly: GCF_049639745.1. Lineage (NCBI taxonomy): Eukaryota > Metazoa > Arthropoda > Insecta > Hemiptera > Reduviidae > Rhodnius > Rhodnius prolixus. The sequence goes on along the minus strand of NW_027411592.1, from coordinate 65,148,588 downwards.
ATTTCATGACCCAAAAAATTTTCAACCCTTTATATCTTCTACATTTATAGATCTGTGCACAAAATAACTATAGTTTATAATTGAGAAAAACAAAGTGTATAAGAGAAAAAAATTCCATATCAATACGTGGTTCACAGTGGGAGATATAGAACGGCCATAATTTTACAGAATTTCATGACCCAAAAAATTTTCAACCCTTTATATCTTCTACATTTATAGATCTGTGCACAAAATAACTATAGTTTATAATTGAGAAAAACAAAGTGTATAAGAGAAAAAAATTCCATATCAATACGTGGTTCACAGTGGGAGATTTAGAACGGCCATAATTTTACAGAATTTCATGACCCAAAAAATTTTCAACCCTTTATATCTTCTACATTTATAGATCTGTGCACAAAATAACTATAGTTTATAATTGAGAAAAACAAAGTGTACAAGAGAACATAATTTCATACGAATACATGGTTCACAGTGGGAGATATAGAACGGCCATAATTTTACAGAATTTCATGACCCAAAAAATTTTCAACCCTTTATATCTTCTACATTTATAGATCTGTGCACAAAATAACTATAGTTTATAATTGAGAAAAACAAAGTGTATAAGAGAAAAAAATTCCATATCAATACGTGGTTCACAGTGGGAGATATAGAACGGCCATAATTTTACAGAATTTCATGACCCAAAAAATTTTCAACCCTTTATATCTTCTACATTTATAGATCTGTGCACAAAATAACTATAGTTTATAATTGAGAAAAACAAAGTGTATAAGAGAAAAAAATTCCATATCAATACGTGGTTCACAGTGGGAGATTTAGAACGGCCATAATTTTACAGAATTTCATGACCCAAAAAATTTTCAACCCTTTATATCTTCTACATTTATAGATCTGTGCACAAAATAACTATAGTTTATAATTGAGAAAAACAAAGTGTATAAGAGAAAAAAATTCCATATCAATACGTGGTTCACAGTGGAAGATTTAGAACGGCCATAATTTTACAGAATTTCATGACCCAAAAAATTCTCAACCCTTTATATCTTCTACATTTATAGATCTGTGCACAAAATAACTATAGTTTATAATTGAGAAAAACAATGTATATAAGATCACAAAATTTCATACGAATACGTGGTTCACAGAGGGAGATATAGAACGGCCATAATTTTACAGAATTTCATGACCCAAAAAATTTTCAACCCTTTATATCTTCTACATTTATAGATCTGTGCACAAAATAACTATAGTTTATAATTGAGAAAAACAAAGTGTATAAGAGAAAAAAATTCCATATCAATACGTGGTTCACAGTGGAAGATTTAGAACGGCCATAATTTTACAGAATTTCATGACCCAAAAAATTTTCAACCCTTTATATCTTCTACATTTATAGATCTGTGCACAAAATAACTATAGTTTATAATTGAGAAAAACAAAGTGTACAAGAGAACAAAATTTCATACGAATACGTGGTTCACAGTGGGAGATATAGAACGGCCATAATTTTACAGAATTTCATGACCCAAAAAATTTTCAACCCTTTATATCTTCTACATTTATAGATCTGTGCATAAAATAACTATAGTTTATAATTGAGAAAAACAAAGTGTATAAGAGAAAAAAATTCCATATCAATACGTGGTTCACAGTGGGAGATTTAGAACGGCCATAATTTTACAGAATTTCATGACCCAAAAAATTCTCAACCCTTTATATCTTCTACATTTATAGATCTGTGCACAAAATAACTATAGTTTATAATTGAGAAAAACAAAGTGTACAGGAGTACAAAATTTCATACGAATACGTAGTTCACAGTGGGAGATATAGAACGGCCATAATTTTACAGAATTTCATGACCCAAAAAATTTTCAACCCTTTATATCTTCTACATTTATAGATCTGTGCATAAAATAACTATAGTTTATAATTGAGAAAAACAAAGTGTACAAGAGTAGAAAATTTCATACGAATAAGTGGTTCACAGGGGGAGATATAGAACGGCCATAATTTTTCAGAATTTCATGACCCAAAAAATTTTCAACCCTTAATATCTACTACATTTATAGATCTTTGCACAAAATAACTATGGTTTATAATTGAGAAAAACAAAGTGTATAGGAGAACAAAATTTCATACGAATAAGTGATTCACAGGGGGAGATATAGAACGGCCATAATTTTACAGAATTTCATGACCCAAAAAATTTTCAACCTTTTATATCTTCTACATTTATAGATCTGTGCACAAAATAACTATAGTTTATAATTGAGAAAAACAAAGTGTACAAGAGAACATAATTTCATACGAATACATGGTTCACAGTGGGAGATATAGAACGGCCATAATTTTACAGAATTTCATGACCCAAAAAATTTTCAACCTTTTATATCTTCTACATTTATAGATCTGTGCACAAAATAACTATAGTTTATAATTGAGAAAAACAATGTATATAAGATCACAAACTTTCATACGAATACGTGGTTCACAGAGGGAGATATAGAACGGCCATAATTTTACAGAATTTCATGACCCAAAAAATTTTCAACCCTTTATATCTTCTACATTTATAGATCTGTGCACAAAATAACTATAGTTTATAATTGTGAAAAACAAAGTGTACAAGAGAACAAAATTTCATACGAATACGTGGTTCACAGTGGGAGATATAGAACGGCCATAATTTTACAGAATTTCATGACCCAAAAAATTTTCAACCTTTTATATCTTCTACATTTATAGATCTGTGCACAAAATAACTATAGTTTATAATTGAGAAAAACAATGTATATAAGATCACAAACTTTCATACGAATACGTGGTTCACAGAGGGAGATATAGAACGGCCATAATTTTACAGAATTTCATGACCCAAAAAATTTTCAACCCATTATATCTTCTACATTTATAGATCTGTGCACAAAATAACTATAGTTTATAATTGTGAAAAACAAAGTGTACAAGAGAACAAAATTTCATACCAATACGTGGTTCACAGTGGGAGATATAGAACGGCCATAATTTTACAGAATTTCATGACCCAAAAAATTTTCAACCCTTTATATCTTCTAAAATTATAGATCTTTGCACAAAATAACTATAGTTTATAATTGAGAAAAACAAAGTGTACAAGAGTACAAAATTTCATACGAATAAGTGGTTCACAGGGGGAGATATAGAACGGCCATAATTTTACAGAATTTCATGACCCAAAAAATTCTCAACCCTTTATATCTTCTACATTTATAGATCTGTGCACAAAATAACTATAGTTTATAATTGAGAAAAACAAAGTGTATAAGAGAAAAAAAATTCCATATCAATACGTGGTTCACAGTGGAAGATTTAGAACGGCCATAATTTTACAGAATTTCATGACCCAAAAAATTTTCAACCCTTTATATCTTCTACATTTATAGATCTGTGCACAAAATAACTATAGTTTATAATTGAGAAAAACAAAGTGTACAAGAGAACAAAATTTCATACGAATACGTGGTTCACAGTGGGAGATATAGAACGGCCATAATTTTACAGAATTTCATGACCCAAAAAATTTTCAACCCTTTATATCTTCTACATTTATAGATCTGTGCATAAAATAACTATAGTTTATAATTGAGAAAAACAAAGTGTATAAGAGAAAAAAATTCCATATCAATACGTGGTTCACAGTGGGAGATTTAGAACGGCCATAATTTTACAGAATTTCATGACCCAAAAAATTCTCAACCCTTTATATCTTCTACATTTATAGATCTGTGCACAAAATAACTATAGTTTATAATTGAGAAAAACAAAGTGTACAAGAGTACAAAATTTCATACGAATACGTGGTTCACAGTGGGAGATATAGAACGGCCATAATTTTACAGAATTTCATGACCCAAAAAATTTTCAACCCTTTATATCTTCTACATTTATAGATCTGTGCATAAAATAACTATAGTTTATAATTGAGAAAAACAAAGTGTACAAGAGTAGAAAATTTCATACGAATAAGTGGTTCACAGGGGGAGATATAGACCGGCCATAATTTTTCAGAATTTCATGACCCAAAAAATTTTCAACCCTTAATATCTACTACATTTATAGATCTTTGCACAAAATAACTATGGTTTATAATTGAGAAAAACAAAGTGTATAAGAGAACAAAATTTCATACGAATAAGTGATTCACAGGGGGAGATATAGAACGGCCATAATTTTATAGAATTTCATGACCCAAAAAATTTTCAACCTTTTATATCTTCTACATTTATAGATCTGTGCACAAAATAACTATAGTTTATAATTGAGAAAAACAAAGTGTACAAGAGAACATAATTTCATACGAATACATGGTTCACAGTGGGAGATATAGAACGGCCATAATTTTACAGAATTTCATGACCCAAAAAATTTTCAACCTTTTATATCTTCTACATTTATAGATCTGTGCACAAAATAACTATAGTTTATAATTGAGAAAAACAATGTATATAAGATCACAAACTTTCATACGAATACGTGGTTCACAGAGGGAGATATAGAACGGCCATAATTTTACAGAATTTCATGACCCAAAAAATTTTCAACCCTTTATATCTTCTACATTTATAGATCTGTGCACAAAATAACTATAGTTTATAATTGTGAAAAACAAAGTGTACAAGAGAACAAAATTTCATACGAATACGTGGTTCACAGTGGGAGATATAGAACGGCCATAATTTTACAGAATTTCATGACCCAAAAAATTTTCAACCCTTTATATCTTCTAAAATTATAGATCTTTGCACAAAATATCTATAGTTTATAATTGAGAAAAACAAAGTGTACAAGAGTACAAAATTTCATACGAATAAGTGGTTCACAGGGGGAGATATAGAACGGCCATAATTTATCAGAATTTCATGACCCAAAAAATTTTCAACCCTTAATATCTACTACATTTATAGATCTTTGCACAAAATAACTACGGTTTATAATTGAGAAAAACAAAGTGTATAAGAGAACAAAATTTCATACGAATAAGTGGTTCACAGGGGGAGATATAGAATGGCCATAATTTTACAGAATTTCATGACCCAAAAAATTTTCAACCCTTTATATATTCTACATTTATAGATCTGTGCACAAAATAACTATAGTTTATAATTGAGAAAAACAAAGTGTACAAGAGAACATAATTTCATACGAATACGTGGTTCACAGAGGGAGATATAGAACGGCCATAATTTTACAGAATTTCATGACCCAAAAATTTTTCAACCTTTTATATCTTCTACATTTATAGATCTGTGCACAAAATAACTATAGTTTATAATTGAGAAAAACAATGTATATAAGATCACAAACTTTCATACGAATACGTGGTTCACAGAGGGAGATATAGAACGGCCATAATTTTACAGAATTTCATGACCCAAAAAATTTTCAACCCTTTATATCTTCTACATTTATAGATCTGTGCACAAAATAACTATAGTTTATAATTGTGAAAAACAAAGTGTACAAGAGAACAAAATTTCATACGAATACGTGGTTCACAGTGGGAGATATAGAACGGCCATAATTTTACAGAATTTCATGACCCAAAAAATTTTCAACCCTTTATATCTTCTAAAATTATAGATCTTTGCACAAAATAACTATAGTTTATAATTGAGAAAAACAAAGTGTACAAGAGTACAAAATTTCATACGAATAAGTGGTTCACAGGGGGAGATATAGAACGGCCATAATTTATCAGAATTTCATGACCCAAAAAATTTTCAACCCTTAATATCTACTACATTTATAGATCTTTGCACAAAATAACTACGGTTTATAATTGAGAAAAACAAAGTGTATAAGAGAACAAAATTTCATACGAATAAGTGGTTCACAGGGGGAGATATAGAACGGCCATAATTTTACAGAATTTCATGACCCAAAAAATTTTCAACCCTTTATATATTCTACATTTATAGATCTGTGCACAAAATAACTATAGTTTATAATTGAGAAAAACAAAGTGTACAAGAGAACAAAGTTTCATACGAATACGTGGTTCACAGAGGGAGATATAGAACGGCCATAATTTTACAGAATTTCATGACCCAAAAAATTTTCAACCCTTTATATCTTCTACATTTATAGATCTGTGCACAAAATAACTATAGTTTATAATTGAGAAAAACAAAGTGTACAAGAGAACATAATTTCATACGAATACATGGTTCACAGTGGGAGATATAGAACGGCCATAATTTTACAGAATTTCATGACCCAAAAAATTTTCAACCCTTTATATCTTCTACATTTATAGATCTGTGCACAAAATAACTATAGTTTATAATTGAGAAAAACAAAGTGTATAAGAGAAAAAAATTCCATATCAATACGTGGTTCACAGTGGGAGATATAGAACGGCCATAATTTTACAGAATTTCATGACCCAAAAAATTTTCAACCCTTTATATCTTCTACATTTATAGATCTGTGCACAAAATAACTATAGTTTATAATTGAGAAAAACAAAGTGTATAAGAGAAAAAAATTCCATATCAATACGTGGTTCACAGTGGGAGATTTAGAACGGCCATAATTTTACAGAATTTCATGACCCAAAAAATTTTCAACCCTTTATATCTTCTACATTTATAGATCTGTGCACAAAATAACTATAGTTTATAATTGAGAAAAACAAAGTGTATAAGAGAAAAAAATTCCATATCAATACGTGGTTCACAGTGGAAGATTTAGAACGGCCATAATTTTACAGAATTTCATGACCCAAAAAATTCTCAACCCTTTATATCTTCTACATTTATAGATCTGTGCACAAAATAACTATAGTTTATAATTGAGAAAAACAATGTATATAAGATCACAAAATTTCATACGAATACGTGGTTCACAGAGGGAGATATAGAACGGCCATAATTTTACAGAATTTCATGACCCAAAAAATTTTCAACCCTTTATATCTTCTACATTTATAGATCTGTGCACAAAATAACTATAGTTTATAATTGAGAAAAACAAAGTGTATAAGAGAAAAAAATTCCATATCAATACGTGGTTCACAGTGGAAGATTTAGAACGGCCATAATTTTACAGAATTTCATGACCCAAAAAATTTTCAACCCTTTATATCTTCTACATTTATAGATCTGTGCACAAAATAACTATAGTTTATAATTGAGAAAAACAAAGTGTACAAGAGAACAAAATTTCATACGAATACGTGGTTCACAGTGGGAGATATAGAACGGCCATAATTTTACAGAATTTCATGACCCAAAAAATTTTCAACCCTTTATATCTTCTACATTTATAGATCTGTGCATAAAATAACTATAGTTTATAATTGAGAAAAACAAAGTGTATAAGAGAAAAAAATTCCATATCAATACGTGGTTCACAGTGGGAGATTTAGAACGGCCATAATTTTACAGAATTTCATGACCCAAAAAATTCTCAACCCTTTATATCTTCTACATTTATAGATCTGTGCACAAAATAACTATAGTTTATAATTGAGAAAAACAAAGTGTACAGGAGTACAAAATTTCATACGAATACGTAGTTCACAGTGGGAGATATAGAACGGCCATAATTTTACAGAATTTCATGACCCAAAAAATTTTCAACCCTTTATATCTTCTACATTTATAGATCTGTGCATAAAATAACTATAGTTTATAATTGAGAAAAACAAAGTGTACAAGAGTAGAAAATTTCATACGAATAAGTGGTTCACAGGGGGAGATATAGAACGGCCATAATTTTTCAGAATTTCATGACCCAAAAAATTTTCAACCCTTAATATCTACTACATTTATAGATCTTTGCACAAAATAACTATGGTTTATAATTGAGAAAAACAAAGTGTATAGGAGAACAAAATTTCATACGAATAAGTGATTCACAGGGGGAGATATAGAACGGCCATAATTTTACAGAATTTCATGACCCAAAAAATTTTCAACCTTTTATATCTTCTACATTTATAGATCTGTGCACAAAATAACTATAGTTTATAATTGAGAAAAACAAAGTGTACAAGAGAACATAATTTCATACGAATACATGGTTCGCAGTGGGAGATATAGAACGGCCATAATTTTACAGAATTTCATGACCCAAAAAATTTTCAACCTTTTATATCTTCTACATTTATAGATCTGTGCACAAAATAACTATAGTTTATAATTGAGAAAAACAATGTATATAAGATCACAAACTTTCATACGAATACGTGGTTCACAGAGGGAGATATAGAACGGCCATAATTTTACAGAATTTCATGACCCAAAAAATTTTCAACCCTTTATATCTTCTACATTTATAGATCTGTGCACAAAATAACTATAGTTTATAATTGTGAAAAACAAAGTGTACAAGAGAACAAAATTTCATACGAATACGTGGTTCACAGTGGGAGATATAGAACGGCCATAATTTTACAGAATTTCATGACCCAAAAAATTTTCAACCTTTTATATCTTCTACATTTATAGATCTGTGCACAAAATAACTATAGTTTATAATTGAGAAAAACAATGTATATAAGATCACAAACTTTCATACGAATACGTGGTTCACAGAGGGAGATATAGAACGGCCATAATTTTACAGAATTTCATGACCCAAAAAATTTTCAACCCATTATATCTTCTACATTTATAGATCTGTGCACAAAATAACTATAGTTTATAATTGTGAAAAACAAAGTGTACAAGAGAACAAAATTTCATACCAATACGTGGTTCACAGTGGGAGATATAGAACGGCCATAATTTTACAGAATTTCATGACCCAAAAAATTTTCAACCCTTTATATCTTCTAAAATTATAGATCTTTGCACAAAATAACTATAGTTTATAATTGAGAAAAACAAAGTGTACAAGAGTACAAAATTTCATACGAATAAGTGGTTCACAGGGGGAGATATAGAACGGCCATAATTTTACAGAATTTCATGACCCAAAAAATTCTCAACCCTTTATATCTTCTACATTTATAGATCTGTGCACAAAATAACTATAGTTTATAATTGAGAAAAACAAAGTGTATAAGAGAAAAAAAATTCCATATCAATACGTGGTTCACAGTGGAAGATTTAGAACGGCCATAATTTTACAGAATTTCATGACCCAAAAAATTTTCAACCCTTTATATCTTCTACATTTATAGATCTGTGCACAAAATAACTATAGTTTATAATTGAGAAAAACAAAGTGTACAAGAGAACAAAATTTCATACGAATACGTGGTTCACAGTGGGAGATATAGAACGGCCATAATTTTACAGAATTTCATGACCCAAAAAATTTTCAACCCTTTATATCTTCTACATTTATAGATCTGTGCATAAAATAACTATAGTTTATAATTGAGAAAAACAAAGTGTATAAGAGAAAAAAATTCCATATCAATACGTGGTTCACAGTGGGAGATTTAGAACGGCCATAATTTTACAGAATTTCATGACCCAAAAAATTCTCAACCCTTTATATCTTCTACATTTATAGATCTGTGCACAAAATAACTATAGTTTATAATTGAGAAAAACAAAGTGTACAAGAGTACAAAATTTCATACGAATACGTGGTTCACAGTGGGAGATATAGAACGGCCATAATTTTACAGAATTTCATGACCCAAAAAATTTTCAACCCTTTATATCTTCTACATTTATAGATCTGTGCATAAAATAACTATAGTTTATAATTGAGAAAAACAAAGTGTACAAGAGTAGAAAATTTCATACGAATAAGTGGTTCACAGGGGGAGATATAGACCGGCCATAATTTTTCAGAATTTCATGACCCAAAAAATTTTCAACCCTTAATATCTACTACATTTATAGATCTTTGCACAAAATAACTATGGTTTATAATTGAGAAAAACAAAGTGTATAAGAGAACAAAATTTCATACGAATAAGTGATTCACAGGGGGAGATATAGAACGGCCATAATTTTATAGAATTTCATGACCCAAAAAATTTTCAACCTTTTATATCTTCTACATTTATAGATCTGTGCACAAAATAACTATAGTTTATAATTGAGAAAAACAAAGTGTACAAGAGAACATAATTTCATACGAATACATGGTTCACAGTGGGAGATATAGAACGGCCATAATTTTACAGAATTTCATGACCCAAAAAATTTTCAACCTTTTATATCTTCTACATTTATAGATCTGTGCACAAAATAACTATAGTTTATAATTGAGAAAAACAATGTATATAAGATCACAAACTTTCATACGAATACGTGGTTCACAGAGGGAGATATAGAACGGCCATAATTTTACAGAATTTCATGACCCAAAAAATTTTCAACCCTTTATATCTTCTACATTTATAGATCTGTGCACAAAATAACTATAGTTTATAATTGTGAAAAACAAAGTGTACAAGAGAACAAAATTTCATACGAATACGTGGTTCACAGTGGGAGATATAGAACGGCCATAATTTTACAGAATTTCATGACCCAAAAAATTTTCAACCCTTTATATCTTCTAAAATTATAGATCTTTGCACAAAATATCTATAGTTTATAATTGAGAAAAACAAAGTGTACAAGAGTACAAAATTTCATACGAATAAGTGGTTCACAGGGGGAGATATAGAACGGCCATAATTTATCAGAATTTCATGACCCAAAAAATTTTCAACCCTTAATATCTACTACATTTATAGATCTTTGCACAAAATAACTACGGTTTATAATTGAGAAAAACAAAGTGTATAAGAGAACAAAATTTCATACGAATAAGTGGTTCACAGGGGGAGATATAGAATGGCCATAATTTTACAGAATTTCATGACCCAAAAAATTTTCAACCCTTTATATATTCTACATTTATAGATCTGTGCACAAAATAACTATAGTTTATAATTGAGAAAAACAAAGTGTACAAGAGAACATAATTTCATACGAATACGTGGTTCACAGAGGGAGATATAGAACGGCCATAATTTTACAGAATTTCATGACCCAAAAATTTTTCAACCTTTTATATCTTCTACATTTATAGATCTGTGCACAAAATAACTATAGTTTATAATTGAGAAAAACAATGTATATAAGATCACAAACTTTCATACGAATACGTGGTTCACAGAGGGAGATATAGAACGGCCATAATTTTACAGAATTTCATGACCCAAAAAATTTTCAACCCTTTATATCTTCTACATTTATAGATCTGTGCACAAAATAACTATAGTTTATAATTGTGAAAAACAAAGTGTACAAGAGAACAAAATTTCATACGAATACGTGGTTCACAGTGGGAGATATAGAACGGCCATAATTTTACAGAATTTCATGACCCAAAAAATTTTCAACCCTTTATATCTTCTAAAATTATAGATCTTTGCACAAAATAACTATAGTTTATAATTGAGAAAAACAAAGTGTACAAGAGTACAAAATTTCATACGAATAAGTGGTTCACAGGGGGAGATATAGAACGGCCATAATTTATCAGAATTTCATGACCCAAAAAATTTTCAACCCTTAATATCTACTACATTTATAGATCTTTGCACAAAATAACTACGGTTTATAATTGAGAAAAACAAAGTGTATAAGAGAACAAAATTTCATACGAATAAGTGGTTCACAGGGGGAGATATAGAACGGCCATAATTTTACAGAATTTCATGACCCAAAAAATTTTCAACCCTTTATATATTCTACATTTATAGATCTGTGCACAAAATAACTATAGTTTATAATTGAGAAAAACAAAGTGTACAAGAGAACAAAGTTTCATACGAATACGTGGTTCACAGAGGGAGATATAGAACGGCCATAATTTTACAGAATTTCATGACCCAAAAAATTTTCAACCCTTTATATCTTCTAAAATTATAGATCTTTGCACAAAATAACTATAGTTTATAATTGAGAAAAACAAAGTGTATAAGAGAACAAAATTTCATACGAATAAGTAGTTCACAGGGGGAGATATAGAACGGCCATAATTTTACAGAATTTCATGACCCAAAAAATTTTCAACCCTTAATATCTACTACATTTATTGATCTTTGCACAAAATAACTATGGTTTATAATTGAGAAAAACAAAGTGTATAAGAGAACAAAATTTCATACGAATAAGTGGTTCACAGTGGGAGATATAGAACGGCCATAATTTTACAGAATTTCATGACCCAAAATTTTTTTAACCCTTTATATCTTCTACATTTATAGATCTGTGCACAAAATAACTATAGTTTATAATTGAGAAAAACAATGTATATAGGAGCACAAAATTTCATACGAATACGTGGTTCACAGAGGGAGATATAGAACGGCCATAATTTTACAGAATTTCATGACCCAAAAAATTTTCAACCCTTTATATCTTCTACATTTATAGATCTTTGCACAAAATAACTATAGTTTATAATTGAGAAAAACAAAGTGTATAAGAGAACAAAATTTCATACGAATAAGTGGTTCACAGTGGGAGATATAGAACGGCCATAATTTTACAGAATTTCATGACCCAAAAAATTTTCAACCCTTTATTCAGTGGTTCTTAACCTTTTCATAGACGCGGAACACAGTTATATGTATATATTTTTCTCGCGGAACACTAACATTAAATAATTTGAAATTCGGTATTTAGCAAGAACTTAAAATTAAATTCAAATTAAAAAAAAGGAACAATTTTTTGTTTTCGTATCTTTCCTAAGTTTCTAAATTTCAATACATTTAAAATTGAAATTTCGTGAAACACTTGGACCATATTCGCGGAACACCGGTTAAGAACCACTGGTCTAGGGCTTTAATTAACAAGTAGTCAAGAGGATTGTGTGTGTATGGGTGAAGAATGAGATAGAGAGAGACGGGAAAGAGTCTCCTTTACCACGGTAGCACTTCCGCCTCCGGGGAAACCACCTCTTTCAGCTTCGCTGTCCCCACCCTAACCTCCGCTAACTTGATAGTCGACTCAACCCCACCCCAGCACAGCAGCCTCCATCCGCCTTATTGATCTTCCCTACTGCTGTTGGCCACCCCCAAGTGCAATACTCCATACCCTTCAACCACACGGCTAAACTTCCAACGACTCTCGCCGCACCCGGATCCAGACACAGACAGAACGGCCTGATAGAAATGATTACCCTCCTCTACTCACCCAGTTAAGGAATTCCTCATACTCCTCCACGAACTAACCAGGAAATATTCTTCCACCATTGATTCCTTTTTAGACCCATTTTTCAAATTCTTCTTATATCCATCCCACCGATTATCCCTGTTCTCAGCTCCCTTACTTCTCAATCTAAGTTTCCACTCCTACTTCCCCTATTTCTTGCCAAATAGGGTTATAAGCTTTACAGTATATCCTAATCCTGTCTTTCTTAAGACAGAAGATGGACGAAAAAAATTATTAGTTAAAATTGACTCGTTTTTTAAGGCAATTCCAGGAGAATTAAGAAAAATCCCACTTTTCAGTTAATTTGGGGCTTTTATTATTTAATTATTGGTAAAAGCATTAATTGTACTGAAAAAATACTTTAGAGGAATGGCAGTGAGTCAACTTTTACAAATTCGACCAAGAAGAGAAAGGATTATACTTGTTTACTTATTTGATAAGCTTCAGATCTGTGCGTACGCTGATGATATCTGTATGGTGGTAAGGAATTATCAAGGAACTAGAGGAAGCATTTAGAGTGTAATAAATGTTGAAGAAAAGAAGATTGGCTTGAGAGTTAATGAGAACAAGAGGGCGCCACGGTAGCCGAGCGGTTAAGAGACTAGGCCCGCAATGCTAAGATGTATTGTTGGTTTAGTGGGTTCGATTCCTGGTGTAGGCCTTGGATTTTATTTAATGGTTAATATGAGAAATTTACAGTAAAGTATGTTTGCTAGTCGCCTCCGCCAACGACACCTAATTGGTAGTTGGACGTTAAGCCCCGCTTAAAAAAATAGGCGATTACTTAATGAGAACAAGACAAGGTACATGAGTGTTGGTTCAGATTGCGATGTGAGAGTTCCCCTGGGAATAGAGGGGTACTCATTTGAAAGTGTGTCATTATTCATATACCTGGGGGCTGAGCTGAACAATGAAAACAAAATTGAACAGGAGATAATCAGGAGAATCATGGTTGGAAACCGCCAATTTAAAGTTTTTCCGCTCCTCCTTGCTATCACGCGCAACGAAGGTAGAACTTTACAAGACATGACCAAGGCTTGTAGTGACATCATTGATAATTTTAACGATTGCAGTACTTCCTCTTAGTACGTGTAAGAGCATGATGGCACTTCACAGCCACGTAGAGGAGCTTTGATCACTTCTTCATGCTAAATTTTATCAAAATCGGACTAAGCGTTATAGAATAGAAATATTGGTAATAATAGTTTTAGAAAGGGCCTTACCTGGGTGGGGCAAACTCCCCTCCTTATGAGGCACAGCGTCGAGGCTTTTAAAGTGCAAATCTGTACAAAATTTCGATTCGAATGACACTTCATTCATGAAAATCGGTTCACGTTTCGATAATTTGAAACGATTGCTATACTTCCCCTTAACAAGTGTAAGAGCAGATCGTCGTTTTAATGTTACGTAGGGGAGCCCTAACCCTGTCATCCTACCAAATTTTATCAAAATCGGGCTAAGATTTACAGAGTAATTAATTATAATAATTTTGGAGGGGGCCTTACATAAAAGCGGCTAACTCCTCTCCCATTCCATGTACAGCGTCGAGACCCACAAAAGGCACATCTACATAAAATTCCGAATCGAATGATACCTCATTCATGAAAATCGGTTCACGCGTTTAGGCGCTACGTTGTTTACAAAAAAGGTAACAACAACAACAACAAGAAGAAGAACAAGAACAAGAACAAGAACAATTTTTGAAAATGCCGTTTTTGCTCATTTTCAGCATCTTTTTTCTCAAAATCTATCAAATCTAGGTTGTTGCAAAAAAATTACAGTCATAAAGGAGGATTTGCCCTATATTATGAAGAAAATTTGGGAATTTTATCTTTTATAGAAAAAGAGAAAAAAATTGTCAAAGTTGGGTGTTTTTCAACGTTACGCTTTTTCGTGCAGTTTTTGATGATCAACCCTTATACAACTGTCCTACCGGACAGTTTTAATACTCTGCAAAAACATGGACCCCAAATGCTAGCGCAGTCAAACATGCTGAAGGTATTTTTGAGCGCAAAAAATATTATGAAGAATATTTGGACCTGTGCTGGAGGAAGGTGCATGGAGAAGGAAGAGATAATAAAGAGCTGTATACAGGCATCTGTGATATTGTCCGGTTTATCAAAGTGAGGAGGATTGATTGGCTTAGGACATGTTCCGAGAATGGCGGAGATCAGAATGCCTCGGAAAATGTTCTTTGCAGACGTGTTCGGTACGAAGAGAAGAAGAGGGCGACCGAGAAGACCGAGTTGGCTCCAGGATGTTGCAAGGGACCTTAAAGTTCTGAATGTGAAGAACTGGAAGAGAAGGTCCATGTGTAAACCAGGACTCGTGGAGCATTGTTGGGGAAGGCAAGGGCTGTAGAGCTGCTTAGTTAGTAAGTAAGTAATTTGATAAGCGGAAGTCAGTGAACCGATCTACAACTAATTAAGCCAATGAACGAGTTGCTGATAGTGAAGCTGCGAGACATGCATTTTAAATTCATCATCAGATGATGCCGAGAATTGATGAGCTCACGCTAGCACACTCTTAGACAAACAGCAGCCTTAATCAAGGAGTGCAGTGAGTGGTGGTGGAGGGAGATCGGTCCGTAATGTAGTAATGGGATAAAATTTTAACCTAACCAACCTTTGGTGGCGAGGGGGGAGGGGGTCTTGCGCATGCTCAAACAAGTACTCGGCTGACACAGTTTAAATTAGGTGGTGTTCCATTAGTTTGCGGAATATTACTTTTAATTAACAAGTTAAGCACGCTGCCATGTTGGACGCTTAACTCTTCCTTGGGGAATAGAGGGCCAACTGAATCCCTTATTTAACATTTAAAATCCTTCTAACACATTCATGTAACAGGGAAACTAATTAATAAACTACATAAACACACTGGATTGGCTGGATTCAGTTAGAATCTCCTTTTTTTTAAAAAAAGTTTAAATCTAATCTTTTAAACTATTCAGTCACAGATGAGTGAGTGCCTTCATCAGTGGCTTCGACGCCCTAATTCACAGCTGCTTCCAATCAGATGATTGTAATAGCGGCCCACTTTCCGCAGACTTGTTTTGACAGGGTTTTTGGAATTTGTGACTCTATCATTGACCGGATTCAATCTTTAGTAGACTTCCGTTGGGGTTCAAAGCTAACACTAATCTCGCTGCGAATCTTTCTTACAATAAACTTCATTTTGATAAGCTCTTTTTAGGAGCGTTCAAGTTAAGCACACTCAAAGTACCCCGTTTCAATATAACCTATAAGGTTTCACATCATCCGTATGGCATTAAAATGTGGATGACGTAGTTAGTATTAAACTAAACGACTACCTCGCAATAAAACCAAAGTTGGTTATATATTTTACTATTTTTCAACTTCTAGAAGATATTTTTGATTCCGCATTACATTACAAGTATGAAACCGGAAATATAATATATGAAAAATGTGTATTTTGAAATTTTTACGATTTAAAATTTTATTGCAGAAATCGATAATTTATCAAATACCTATGGGGGAAAAATTGGTAAAAAAAAATTAAATAGTGTTTATCCTGGAAATAATGAACAAAAAGAATTAGGTGATCTCATTGGCGAACGGGATGTGTACAGTAGGCGGTCTGTAGCTGATGACGTAGTGACACCATAAGCCACTCCCTCACCAATAAAAGCACAGTTATCCAGTACAAAACATGGTGCTCTTTCACTTTCATTCAATGATCTAGATTTCACTTTCTTTTACTTGCAAAGGATATTTCGTCAACTTTTTTGATTCCGCATTACATTAAAGTATGAAACCAGAAATATAATGTAGGAAAAATGTGTATTTTTGAAATTTTTACGATTTAAAATTTTATTGCAGAAATCGATAATTTATCAAATACCTATGGGGGAAAAATTGGTAAAAAAAAATTAAATAGTGTTTATCCTGGAAATAATGAACAAAAAGAATTAGGTGATCTCATTGGCGAACGGGATGTGTACAGTAGGCGGTCTGTAGCTGATGACGTAGTGACACCGCAAGCCACTCCCTCACCAATAAAAGCACAGTTATCCAGTACAAAACATGGTGCTCTTTCACTTTCATTCAATGATCTAGATTGCACTTTCTTTTACTTGCAAAGGATATTTCGTCAACTTTTTTGATTCCGCATTGCATTAAAGTATGAAACCAGAAATATAATGTAGGAAAAATGTGTATTTTTGAAATTTTTACGATTTAAAATTTTATTGCAGAAATCGATAATTTATCAAATACCTATGGGGGAAAAATTGGTAAAAAAAAATTCAATAGTGTTTTTCCGGAAATAATGAACAAAAAGAATTAGGTGATCTCATTGGCGAACGGGATGTGTACAGTAGGCGGTCTGTAGCTGATGACGTAGTGACACCATAAGCCACTCCCTCACCAATAAAAGCACAGTTATCCAGTACAAAACATGGTGCTCTTTCACTTTCATTCAATGATCTAGATTTCACTTTCTTTTACTTGCAAAGGATATTTCGTCAACTTTTTTGATTCCGCATTACATTAAAGTATGAAACCAGAAATATAATGTAGGAAAAAAGTGTATTTTTGAAATTTTTACGATTTAAAATTTTATTGCAGAAATCGATAATTTATCAAATACCTATGGGGGAAAAATTGGTAAAAAAAAATTAAATAGTGTTTATCCTGGAAATAATGAACAAAAAGAATTAGGTGATCTCATTGGCGAACGGGATGTGTACAGTAGGCGGTCTGTAGCTGATGACGTAGTGACACCGCAAGCCACTCCCTCACCAATAA
This sequence comes from Rhodnius prolixus, assembly GCF_049639745.1. NCBI lineage: Eukaryota > Metazoa > Arthropoda > Insecta > Hemiptera > Reduviidae > Rhodnius > Rhodnius prolixus. Next base: position 65,130,653 of record NW_027411592.1, on the reverse strand, counting down.
AAGCACAGTTATCCAGTACAAAACATGGTGCTCCTTCACTTTCATTCAATGATCTAGATTTCACTTTCTTTTACTTGCAAAGGATATTTCGTCAACTTTTTTGATTCCGCATTACATTAGAAGTACGAAACCGGAAATATAATGTTGAAAACATATTTATTTTAGATTTTTTTACGATATCAATTTTTATTGCATTATTCGTTAATTTAACAAATACCTATGGGGGAAAAATTGGTAAAAAAATTTTTAATAGTGTTTTTCTTAGAAATAATGAACAAAAAGAATTAGGTGATCTCATTGGCGAACGGGATGTGTACAGTAGGCGGTCTGTAGCTGATGACGTAGTGACACCGCAAGCCACTCCCTCACCAATAAAAGCACAGTTATCCAGTATATAAAATGGTGCTCTTTCACTTTCATTCATTGATCTAGATTTCACTTTCTATCACTTGCGGAAGGTTTTTCGTTAACTTTCTAGATTCTGCATTACATTAGAAGTACGAAGCCGGAAATATAATGTTGAAAACATATTTATTTTAGATATTTTTACGATATCAATTTTTATTGCATTATTCGTTAATTTATCAAATACCTATGGGGGAAAAATTGGTAAAAAAATTTTTAATAGTGTTTTTCTTAGAAATAATGGAGAAAAAGAATTGGGTGATCTCATTGGCGAACGGGATGTGGGAAGTGGGCGGAGTGTAGCTGATGACGTAGGGACACCGTTAGCTACTCCCTCACCAATAAAAGAACAGTTATCCAGTATATAAAATGGTGCTCTTTCACTTTCATTCAGTGATCTAGATTTCACTTTCTATCACTTGCGGAAGGTTTTTCGTTAACTTTCTAGATTCTGCATTACATTAGAAGTACGAAGCCGGAAATATAATGTTGAAAACATATTTATTTTAGATATTTTTACGATATCAATTTTTATTGCATTATTCGTTAATTTAACAAATACCTATGGGGGAAAAATTGGTAAAAAAAATTTAAATAGTGTTTTTCTTAGAAATAATGGAGAAAAAGAATTGGGTGATCTCATTGGCGAACGGGATGTGGGAAGTGGGCGGAGTGTAGCTGATGACGTAGGGACACCGTTTGCCACTCCCTCACCAATAAAAGAACAGTTATCCAGTATATAAAATGGTGCTCTTTCACTTTCATTCAGTGATCTAGATTTCACTTTCTATCACTTGCGGAAGGTTTTTCGTTAACTTTCTAGATTCTGCATTACATTAGAAGTACGAAGCCGGAAATATAATGTTGAAAACATATTTATTTTAGATATTTTTACGATATCAATTTTTATTGCATTATTCGATAATTTATCAAATACCTATGGGGGAAAAATTGGTAAAAAAAATTTAAATAGTGTTTTTCCTAGAAATAATGAACAAAAAGAATTGGGTGATCTCATTGGCGAACGGGATGTGGGAAGTGTGCGGAGTGTAGCTGATGACGTAGGGACACCGTTAGCCACTCCCTCACCAATAAAAGAACAGTTATCCAGTATATAAAATGGTGCTCTTTCACTTTCATTCAGTGATCTAGATTTCACTTTCTATCACTTGCGGAAGGTTTTTCGTTAACTTTCTAGATTCTGCATTACATTAGAAGTACGAAGCCGGAAATATAATGTTGAAAACATATTTATTTTAGATATTTTTACGATATCAATTTTTATTGCATTATTCGTTAATTTAACAAATACCTATGGGGGAAAAATTGGTAAAAAAAATTTAAATAGTGTTTTTCTTAGAAATAATGGAGAAAAAGAATTGGGTGATCTCATTGGCGAACGGGATGTGGGAAGTGGGCGGAGTGTAGCTGATGACGTAGGGACACCGTTTGCCACTCCCTCACCAATAAAAGAACAGTTATCCAGTATATAAAATGGTGCTCTTTCACTTTCATTCAGTGATCTAGATTTCACTTTCTATCACTTGCGGAAGGTTTTTCGTTAACTTTCTAGATTCTGCATTACATTAGAAGTACGAAGCCGGAAATATAATGTTGAAAACATATTTATTTTAGATATTTTTACGATATCAATTTTTATTGCATTATTCGATAATTTATCAAATACCTATGGGGGAAAAATTGGTAAAAAAAATTTAAATAGTGTTTTTCCTAGAAATAATGAACAAAAAGAATTGGGTGATCTCATTGGCGAACGGGATGTGGGAAGTGTGCGGAGTGTAGCTGATGACGTAGGGACACCGTTAGCCACTCCCTCACCAATAAAAGAACAGTTATCCAGTATATAAAATGGTGCTCTTTCACTTTCATTCAGTGATCTAGATTTCACTTTCTATCACTTGCGGAAGGTTTTTCGTTAACTTTCTAGATTCTGCATTACATTAGAAGTACGAAGCCGGAAATATAATGTTGAAAACATATTTATTTTAGATATTTTTACGATATCAATTTTTATTGCATTATTCGTTAATTTATCAAATACCTATGGGGGAAAAATTGGTAAAAAAAAATTTAAACAGTATTTTTCCTAGAAATAATTACCAAAAACGATTAGCTAATCTAAAAAGTTACATTTAAAAAGGGGGATTTGCCCTATATTTTAAAGAAAATTTGGGAATTCTATTTTTTTTTATTGGGAAATAGGAAAACATTGTTAACGTTGGGTGTTTTTCAATGTTACGCTTTTTCCGTGTACTTTTTGACGATGATCCCTTGAGACAACTGTCCTACCGGAAACAGTTTTAACAGTAGCTTTATTACATTCATCCTATTTTTAGGGATATTTCTAGGCGAGGGGTTCTAGCTTCCGTGCAATTGAGTTCAATGTACAGTTTTACCAACTGGTAAAATTCTAAAATTTCCCTATTGTTCGTGATTAAAATGTTAAAACGTTTTGACTGAACTTAATCATATTCACTGCAGACATTTATATCAAAACCATTTTAATATGAATCCTCCTTCCGGGAAACTTTATTTTGGTAAGCTCTGTTGGGGGGGGGGGAGAGTTTAAATTAAGCTCACTTAAAGTACCCCGTTTCAATATAACCTATGAGGATTCACAACATCCGTATGGCATTAAAATGTGGAAATTATATTGCCATATTGTCCATTACAGTTTTCTGGAAAAGCAACATTAAAGAACGTCAGTTTTTCTTCTATTTTTGAAGTAAAAATTCTTAATTATATTAAGATATATGTTTCCTGGCTCATTTCCACCACCACCATGCTCACTATGGTTAACAAATTACAGTGTAACAAATATGCACATCGAATGCCCGTAAACAGGACTGGCCTTGTTAAACCAAGGCTGTTCAGGTTATTCAGTTAGTTTCACTAAAACCGATTGGTTAATGCATGGTTATGCTTTCGGTACATAATCATAGCTTTGTTTGCTTTTAATATCCTAGTCTACAATTTAGGTATAAAAACATCATCATCATCTGATCTATAATCATCATTTTTAAGTTAAGAAATCATTAGACTACCATAACGCACGAGCTACAACAAATTTCAAACCTCAATATCTCTCTTCGTAATCATCAGAATTCAATGATTTAAGTAAAAAAAAAATCTATCGAGTAGTTTTAGAGATATTTGAAGTTAAACATTTCTCTGTTTCAAAGGAAACCGAAATTTAACTCTAAATATCTCGTTTCCTACTCGACGGATTTCTACGACATTTTATACAATTATAGACAATAGTAGGCTCTATATGCAGGTGAAATATAAACAAAATCTATCGAGTAGTTTTAGAGATATTTGAAGGTAAAGATTTCACTGTTTCAAAGGAAACCGAAATTTAACTGTAAATATCTCGTTTCCTACCCGACGAATTTTTGCGACATTTTATACAATTATAGACAATAGTTGTCTCCATATACAGGTGAAATATAAACAAAATCTATCGAGTAGTTTACGAGATATTTGAAGTTAAAGATTTCACTGTTTCAAAGGAAACCGATATTTAACTCTAAATATCTCGTTTCCTACCCGACGGATTTTTACGAAATTTTATACAGTTATAGACAATAGTTGTCTCCATATACAGGTGAAATATAAACAAAATCTATCGAGTAGTTTACGAGATATTTGAAGTTAAAGATTTCACTGTTTCAAAGGAAATCGAAAATTAACTCTAAATATCTCGTTTCCTAACCGACGGATTTTTACGAAATTTTATACAGTTATAGAGAGTAGTTGTCTCCATACACAGATGAAATATAAACAAAATCTATCGAGTAGTTTACGAGATATTTGAAGTTAAAGATTTCACTGTTTCAAAGGAAATCGAAAATTAACTCTAAATATCTCGTTTCCTAACCGACGAATTTTTGCGACATTTTATACAATTATACACCATAGTTGTCTCCATATACAGGTGAAATATAAACAAAATCTATCGAGTAGTTTTCAAGATATTTGAAGTTAAAGATTATGACCTTAAATCGACTTATAGACTAATCATTAGGTTATAAAGAGGTCGGCAAGAAATTGTTACTTTAAAAAGAGGTCGCTATCGCAAAGAAGCACTGAGTTAGAGCTATTAGATGGTTAATGTCCAAGTCAATATTTAAAGGACCACTGACAGGTCAGCAATCTTAGTTGGACGCTAGGATCTTGTTCAGGGTGTTCGTTATAGTATAACACTATTTCACTCGTTAAAGACAACACTGTCCATCATCGGACAGTGAGCAGTATGAAGCTCCTATAAATAGAATAAAAATCTAACAGTACCAACAGCTGGATTCGAACCCGCAACCTACGCGTGGAAAACCAGTACCCCTTGACCACTCAGCTAATCCGCTCTCTGGTAAAACCATTACTATTATTAAACTTGTAATTAATTTCATTATTTTACACTGCACATAAATAAAAACTGTATCAGTAGTTGGCGTGTAAACACGAACAGAAATTTAATAAGAGATACCATAATGCTTAATTAAGATTTAAATTAAATATTATTAATATAATAATATTATATTAAGCTAACACCGTGTGTTCTCTTATCACGATATCTTTAAAACTTACAAACTTTAACTTTATTATTTAAATTCCGCTTGGCTTGAGTTTTTAGTACTTATTTTCTATACGAAGTTTACAGAAAATCCTAGGAGTCATTTTCCTAAAAAATCACAGAAAAAAAAAATTATGGATTATATTGGTACTTTTTAGCAGCACCTTAAGGATTATTTTGGTATTTTTTTTAAGCAACCCTTAAGGATTATTTTGGTATTTTTTTTTAGCAGCACATTAAGGATTATTTTTGGTATTTTTGGCAGCACATTAAGGATTATTTTTGGTATTTTTAGCAGCACATTAAGGATTATTTTTGGTATTTTTAGCAGCACATTAAGGATTATTTTTGGTATTTTTAGCAGCACATTAAGGATTATTTTGTTATTCCTGTTCTCTTTCCCGGAAGTGCCCTAAATCGAAGTAACCAGAAAAATTTTTTAAATAAAAGTTATGTATAACTTTTACAAACACTTATGTATACATATAAACAATTTTTTCTACATTACATACAAGAACACATTTAAAGGAAATCGTTAAAGCGTTAAAGGATAGGAAAGAAAACTTTTTTTCGTACTCCGGAAACCTCAAAACGGTGACAACTCAAAAAACAAAACACAAAAAAAAACACCAAAATTCTGCACGAACAAAAAGCTGATTTTGGGTAGTGGGTGAGGTGGGGGGGGGGGGAATAGACTTGATAATAAATCAGCTGTAAAATGAACTGCAATTAGAACACAGCTGTTAGTATGGAAATTTAAATTAATTGAAGATGGCGTCACAGGCCAGGAAGAAGGTTTATATTTTCCGTCTCGATTTTACTATCACACGCTCTTTGTCAAACACGAAACACATAAGTCTATTAATTAACATAAACGCCGCACACACTGTTATGAATACAAGGACAATTGTTTGTTTTCTCTATTGTTATACACTATCGTCAGTCAGTGGTACGTATTAGGTGATAGCGGAAATAACTGTTTTACAAAGTAATAAATATGATAAAATTTTTTTCTAAAATTCACCATTAAATTACCACTTCTTTTGAAGTGAAAATTAGAAAAACTGAAAAAATAGATACCACAAAGTGGCCCTTCCGGTATGGCTGATGCGGGATTCAGGGGACTTCAAAAATTGAGACTTCCGGTGAATAAGCGAGATCAAAAAATTGAGGACAAAAGATTTTGCAAAAAAAAAAAAAATGTGATACGATTACAATACTTCCACTTATCACAATAATATTGCAAATATGGAACTTCCATATTTTTAATCCTGAGTTGTAAAACTCAAGCAAAAAAAAATTAAAAATAAAATAATAACTCCTACAGGCCTTAAAAAGGAATAAAATAGCAATAAAAAGTAAGTCAAATGACGTAAAAGGAAAGAGCTAGAAAACAAGACGCGTGTTACGCACACAGAGATCTGTGAACTGTGCTTACCAGCACAGGGGTTAAATGTATTATTCAAGAGGTCTCGGTGGTGACTTAGATGTTAGCCAATTGAACAATAGCCACCACAGTGAGTGGTATTGCAAAGCCACTGCATGTTAGGACATGCTTACCCCCACCAACACTCCCCATAAATCACACGTTTCTTCTATATCAAAATGATAATAAATAACAGCTGATTTTTGCTTTTTTTTTTTTTTTTGTCCATTAAAGATATCGAGAGGAACAGCTGTTCGCATTCTGCTTAGATTGTGATCTATTTTTCTATCTTATTGTTGGTAAACGCGGAAGCAAGCTGTTTGATACAAATTCATTGGTGATACTGAATTAAGTTTAATTGAACATGTTGTCAATAGCTGAGTTGGGCCATCGAGTTCTTAAACTTACAGAGATGAAAATATATGCAGAGATCGGATTTCGGATCGCAGAGAGATTTTAGCATAGTATACGGTTCTAAAAACTGTACACTGTAAATGGAAAACAGTGAAAATTCCAAATTCTAAATTTTGGCGACACTGATACTTCCTCACTAACTAGTAAAAAGAAAACCTCTACCATAAATAGCTTTTCTATTTTATAGTTATCCTTTATAGAAAATAGTGCAATCAAAAAAAGAAACCTGCAGGCGGCCAGGATTCAATAATAAATAAGAGCCAACAACTAGATTATTTCTATTTGTGCGCAGTAAAGTATAACCAAGTCTGAGCTCCTATAGACGATACCCCACTGATAGTGGAGAAAATACTTAAAATAACTAACCTCTAAAGTTTTCATCCCCATTAATCAGGATGCAAGTGAAAAAAGAAAAAAATTCTAAGCAACATTATGCAACAAAATGGTCGTACATTGTCTGTCGTGCACAAATTATTCATAAACGAAAGAATAAGAAACTTACCAGCCGGTACTTAGTAACTTACTACTTTGTCTTAGGCTACATAATACACAAGCTAAGAGCTCTCATAGCTCTAACCAACCACAAAATTTAAATAACTTAAATGCATACTTGCCACAAAAGCGAGATGGCTTTGTTTATTCGATATTCTAGCAGACACACTTACCTACAACAGAATAAGTAAACAATTATTTATGTTATAGTAATTGAACCTGAAGGGGGATACCCTATTTCTGGGCTCACTTGCTATGTCACTTGACTCTGTTGATGGCTAAAAGTAGTAACAGTGCTGGCAACCGGACAGTGTTCTCTCGCTACTGACAACACTGTCCAGCAGCAGACAGTGAGCTGTAAGAAGCAACCTAGAAAGAGAAAATCATAGGGACCGGTAGCTGGATTCGAACCTGGGATCTCCGCATTGGAATCCAGGATACGGTAACCACGGAAGCTAGGATATAGGGGCCGATGCCCGTTCTGACTGCGTTAAAATCTCTAGTTAGCGATATGATGAGGTTTCTAAAAGTTTCAGATCAATGTTGTTAAAACTGCATCAAAAACTTTTCTGGTGGGAAAGGTCAGGTTTATCCTGTTACAACTACAATGGGTCGTCACAATAGATCTTTCTTCTTCAAACGGTGAAGTTGGATTAACCGATTGTAGAGCTCTTTGCAGACAGTGTTAGAAAGAGCGAGGGAGAGAAAAATGGCTATTGTGAGCTTTGAAACTGGTAGGTTGTGGTTTGAGATCGTATCGCTCCAGATATATTACGATAGATCGATCACACACGTTAGTCTCGATTTTTCGACACCATCACTATAAGACGACTAGTTGGCAAAGCCACTGATCTCGAGTGGGTATCGCTTTGGATATATTACGATAGATCGATCACACAATACAGTAGTCTCGATTTTTTGACACCATCACTATAAGACGACTAGTTAGTAAAGCCATTGATCTCATGTGGGTATCGCTCTGGATAAATTACGACAGATCGATCACACATACAGTACTCTCGATTTTTTGACACCACACTATAAGACGACTATTTGGCAAAGCCATTGATCTCGTGTGGGTATCGCTCTGGACATATTACGGATAGATCGATCACAAACACACTAGTCTCGTTTTTTTTTTTACACCATCACTATTAGACGACTAGTTGGTAAAGCCAACTATCTTCTTGACACTCAATAAACCTCTTAGGCCTGCCGTACCTTGGACGCAGGGCTCTTCCCATATCCCGAGGAATAAACATACACTGCTCCTCCCTGTTCCCTATTTACAACCACTTTCTTGGTGTTCACAAAAACCTTTTCCAGTTACCTTCAATCAGGTTTTCAGGTGGTTTACAATTACTGGTGAAGTCTTAGTTTGATTGGTCTAGCTGTTCCTAGCCAAGGTTGCTCCTAGATCTTTCTTTTTATGAATATTCCTTGGCAGAGGAGATAATGCCCTCGTTGCCCTGGAGTATAGGGTTTGTTCCTTCACTATACTCTGAAAAGCGCTTCATAGCATTCTAATTTAAAGTTATTTTCATGAAAATTGATGAAAAGAAGAAAAATGGAATGTCAACAATGTCGCAATGAACACAGTTTTAAACTAGTTCTTGAAACTAAAACAACTGGCATTTAGTAAAAATTCCAAGTTCCAGAATAATAGTGAGACAAAGCAAAGTTTGTCTAACCTCAAACTTGAGGATTCTTGCAGAAAGATCTAGTTTATTCAATTGGACCAAAAATCACAAAGCTTTCTTTTTTTTATTAAAAGTACGAGAACCAAACTTGTGAATTGGACTTTTTTTGTATTTGTATTGTACTTACTTTGAAATTTCACCGATATAGTTTTTCATGAAAATAAGATTGGGAAATAAAAACCACATCAAAGTGCTCCTGAACGAAAGTAACTTGAAACAGAATCTTATTTACTTAGACACCAACGAGGTACAGTGGAAAATAAAGAAAATAAAATGACAAACAAAAATGAAGAGAGAGAGAGAGAGGATTTTCCTTTATTTAGACTACGTCAGCCCTTTTTCTTTTTGGCCCTCCATTTTCCAGCTGAATTATTGTATCTTTTAAAAAAATATTCCAAAGATATTTGCAACACCCAAGCGACTGTTATATTAAATAGAAAATCTGGTATGAAACTCTAAAATCTTATTGTAACAGTTTTCAAATACGAGGGTCGTTTGAAAAGTCCGTGCAAAAATAAAAACTACTTAATTTTTTGGGGTAAACCTTTTTTATTTTTCAACATAGTCTCCTTTTAGGCTTATACACTTCGTCCAACGCTGCTCTAGTTTGTTGATCCCTTCCGAATAATAGGATTTGTCCAAGTCTGAAAAATAGCCATTCGTTTCTGCAATCACCTCCTCGTTTCAATAAAATCTTTTTCCCGCCAGCCATTTCTTCATATTGGGGAACAAATAGTAGTCCGAGGCAGCCAAGTCTGGAGAATAGGGGGGGATGTGAAACGAGTTGGAACCCTATTTCCATTAATTTTGCGACCACAACTGCTGAGGTGTGAGCTGGTGCGTTGTCGTGATGGAAAAGGACTTTTTTGTGGGCCAATCGTGGGCGTTTTTCTTGCAGCTCGGTTTTCAAACGGCCCAATAACGATGAATAATATGCACCTGTAATAGTTTTACCCTTTTCCAGATAGTCGATGAGGATTATTCCTTGGGAATCCCAAAAGACAGTCGCCATACTCTTTCCGGCCGAAGGAACGGTCTTCGCCTTTTTTGGCGCAGATTCCCCCTTGGTAACCCATTGTTTAGATTGTTCTTTGGTCTCAGGAGTGTAGTGATGTATCCATGTTTCATCCACAGTGACGAAACCACGCTTAAAAGTCCTGCGGATTCTTCTGGAACAGCTGCAAACCGTCCTTGCAACACTTCACACGATTTCGTTTTTGGTCAAGCGTGAGCAATCGCGGCACACCCATCTTGCGGATAGCTTTGTCATGTCCAAATGTTGATGCAAAATATTAAGTACCCGTTCATTCGAGATGCCCACAGCACTAGCAATCTCACGCACCTTCACTCTTCTGTCATCCATCACCATATTCATGGATTTTATCAATGATTTCTGGAGTAGTAACCTCAACAGGGCGTCCAGAACGTTCAGCGTCACTTGTGCCCATATGGCCACTCCGAAAATTTTGAAACCACTTATAAACTGTTCTAATCGAAGGTGCAGAGTCACCATAATGTTTATCAAGCTTCTCTTTAGTCTCCTGAGGCCGTTTTGCCTTTCATAAAGTAGTGTTTAATCAACACACGAAATTCTTATTCGTCCATTTTTTGAAAATCACTCGACTTCCTCGATTCAAACGAATGCCAAACACAAAGAAATAGACCGATCTGGCTGAAACTTGGTGTGTGTTCTTCCAAGAGATGCTACTAACTAAACATAACCTCGATACGCGCCTGTGGTGCTATCTCTCTGACTTTGCACGGACTTTTCAAACGACCCTCGTATTGTCCATAGACCTACTGTGTGTGGAGTTCAATGACGTATTGGTTCATATTTTCCACTGTTCTTGAGTGACATCACTTTCAATTTTTTTTCTTTAAATTATTACTTTTTTTTGCAATAAAAATGTTATTACTCAGAAAGTGGCCAGCACCTAGGTCTGATAATGGTCACGTAAGGGCCTAATGAGTTTTCTTAAAAACATTTCGATTACTTTTTATTTTTCCAGCATCCAGGAGGAAGATTGAGGCTGTTTGGAGAATAACTTATGCTTCGAAATGGTGTCAATTTTTAGAAAATTTATCTGTCTTTCTAACCGTGTCATCAGAATCGAATTCGGACTATAAACTTTCTGAGTATTAACATTTTTATTGCAAAAAAAAGTAATAATTTAAAGAAAAAAAATTGAAAGTGATGTCACTCAAGAACAGTGGAAAATATGAAGTTGGCCAATACGTCATTGAACTCCACTTTAGATGTACTACACACAGTAGCACTATGGACAATACTTACTGGTTCACCCAGTATAAAAAGGATATGTTTTTGCTTTCCAAAAAACAGGAAAATATACTTTGTTTTCGACCCCAAATTCTATGATTCTGATCTACAGCATGTCGCAAATAGAGTTCACTTCAAAATTTAAATCCCATTTCTACTAACCATGCTATTATGATTTCTGTAGGCATTTAAAAAAGATATTTTTAAAACTGGCCCCTTTGAAGTTATTTTCTTGGTTATATCCTCCTTATGACCAATAAAAACTTATCTTGAAGTGTATCTATTAAAGCTGCTCTCACTCAAATTACTCATGTTACGTAGTAATGTTTATTTATAAACTAATAGATTCATCTGCTTTGAATTCCCTCTTGATGATTATGATAGCTCCAAGTTGCGAGAGGTTGGACACATTTAGGTTTATCTTAACTGAACTCTGTATCAGCTTATTTATGTTTCGTTTCTTTTTGAATTATTCTTTATGAAGCCATTATTAATTGCCAGGATTAAAAATTGACACGTGCGAAAGCAGTAGAAAGGGCTAAAATAAGGTCTGAATAAGTAAAAGTAAAAATACCTTTAGTTTAAATTTCTCCAGTCTAGCGATCATCCATTACTAACTTCTTGAACATAAACTCTAGTTGTACACAAAATCTGTATGACTATTTTCACAATAACAATTTCTATTTCCACAGTTGATTATAAAATTACACTTCCTGGGAACTTATTAAAATTATTGAGGAAAGCGTGAAAAATCAGATTAAAGTCAGTACTTGTCATTCACATATCCTGTAAAAGCCGAATTTAATTCTAATTGTTTACAGGAATGAGGTATTTTTGAATAGGACAATTAGGTTTTAGTTTGTTTCTAACAAATTCTAACCTAAAATAACCTACCATCAGTTACGAACTAGTAATTCCAAGCACTAGCGAGCTATTTTACCCAACTTTCTTTAGTGAAAGCAGTGATACCAACCTGAATAATGAAAATTTATTATCGTATAAATATTATCTAAATAGGAGAACAACACTGTTAGTACTATACTACGAAATCTAAGCTGCCCCGTCCCCAACCTAGGATAAAGTTCCGCTAACTAAATTACCTGAAGCTCTAATAGTTAGACTTAATTAAATACTATAGATTTTAATTAACACGAACATTTTAACCATGCTATTCAACATGGCCGACATAGTCTAAATATATTCAGCTATCTAAAAAGCAACAGGTTAAAATTCATAAATCAACTGGTTTTTCTAGAATTTAAAAGAAAACTGTTTTCAAATAGGAAAAGTTTCTCACATATATTTTTTATTAAAGGTCTCAAACTTTTAAATTATTTCTGAAATATACTTGGTTTCAAAACATTAAAGGTTATTCAAATTGTACAGTTTGTAAAAAGCTAGTAGTTTACAAAAAAAAGTTAACAACAAGAACAAGAACTTTTTTTGAAAATGCCGTTTTTGCTCATTTTCAGCAACTTATTTCTTAAAATCTATTAAATCTGGGTTGTTACAAAACAAATACAGTGATAAAGGAGGGTTTGCCCTATATTTTAAAGAAAATTTGGGAATTTTATCTTTCATAGAAAAAGAGAAAAAAATTGTCAAAGTTGGGTGTTTTTCAACGTTACGCTTTTTCGTGCAGTTTTTGACGATCAACCCTTATACAACTGTCCTACCGGGCAGTTTTAATAAATGATTCTTAAATAACTTCCTTCCTCAGAACTGCCATACAACGGTGTTTCCAGCGGAAAATTATTTAGTAGATCAACATGTGGAAAATATAAGTTTAAAGTCAAACAAGGAAGCCATTTTCCGAGGTAATCATTTTTTTTTTTAAAGTAACTGGAAATGCCTATAAGTATAGTCTTACTTCCGTTTGAACTTTCGGCTACTGAGACAAAGATTTATGAGGCTTTTGTTTGAAATTTTGCACATTAAAATTTACTTTTAAAAGTGAGATGCTGTGGACAGAAAGATTCTTCATTATAATAAATCTGCACGGCAATCAACTAAATTTAGTAAAGTTTCCAAATTTAAAAAAAAAAAAACGAAATATTGATACTTACTATAAAAGAAAGTCGTGTGAGTGACTTATGATTAATTTAAGGGGCGTCAAATACCTGAGGTTATTGGTGCCCAAAGCTTTTTTACTGGTTATAGACTCAATATAAGAAGGTCCTAGTAAATAAAAATCGAAAGGCCAAGCAGGAGGAATCGAACCCCCAATCTTTGTATCGGAATGCAGTATACTTTACCCACTGAGCTAAACCATTATTTCTTTTTCGTGATTATTTTATTTTACCCAAAAAGTTTTTGACACGCATTTTGATTGCATAATTTAATGTTACTTGCCTTTTTTTTTATTATAATTTTTAATAAGCTTAATCACCAATAAAAATTCTATTAAAATATAAATATACTATCTAGCCGCCCGCAGTTTTTTTTTTAGCTAATTCGCATAGAATACCAATATAAATGCAAAAAGCACAAATAACCTAGATTTAAACTAATAATTTAGATAATGCAATGAAGATCGGACTTGGGTGAATACAAGATCGTTTTCTCAAAGAAAAAGTAACTGGTGCTAGAGAAGGGGAGTGTGGGAGTGAGAGAGCTCGAGTGAGCAAGAGAGAGAGTGATGAGAGAGAGAGCGAGTGAGAGAGAGAGAAGTAAATTTAATCAAGCAAATGGTGTGTATTTATTAGGTTGTTGTAAATAAGATTTAAAGATTGTCTTCCATGTATACTATATCCACATTTTCTTGAATTGAAAATCAAGTTGGCCGTGCAAAAAAGATAACCGTTTTAAAGTCTGCATAACCTCTTCACTTTAGGATTAATTGACAATTTTTTTTTCATTTGCTTAAATGCTACGTGCTGATGGAGCTCTCGTCCCTTTATGAAATGAAAGGAGTGCGACAATATTACAATCTTTTGATGATAATCCGTCCGCCAGAGTACGAAGAGCTGCAGCTGAATTACATATTACGCCAACTACAGTAAGGAGGACTCTCTCTGCACATCACCCATAGCATTATCAACGGGTACGACATTCATTATCTCAAGAATTTTGTCAAAGAAATTTGTCCCGATTAGTATTTAAATCAAGTTCTCTGGACGGATGAAGCTACACTCACAATAAAATGTTCAACCAAAAAAACTTATCATCTCTGGATGCTCGAAAAGCCTGCACCATTTTCAGCGTGAGTTTCAGTGATAATAGACAATATTTTAATTGGTCTGCATTTCTTACCACCTAGGCCCAAATGCGGACACATTTCTGCAGTGGTTTCTTAGTAATGATAGAAGGAACTGATGGTTTCAATTAGATGGTTGTCCAGAGGCAGTGGTCTACCACAGTGGCTAAATCAACATTATCCCAATCGATGGCTTGGCCGTGCAGGACCAGCGGCTTGGCCTGCACGCTCTCCAGTTCTGACCCCAATGAATTTTTTTTTACTTGGGGTGCCATTACAGGAAAAGTCTATGAAATACCGGGTCAATGATCTTCATTCTTTAAGAGCAATCCAGTGCCGTTAGGCTATCGCTGCCGTGGAAGAAAGATACTGATTCCTCATTTTCTTTATTATTTATTTATTTACATTTAATTGTCATTATTTTCTATTAATAAAGTAGTTGGAAGACACTATTAATTTTTTTTTATTATAACCTACCTAATAATAATTCATAAAATGGAAATCTTTAGACGTGAATATCTCAAAAACAAAGCGTTAACGGGCATACCTCCAGAGGAATTTTTTTTTCCTGTTTTGAGGTCTTAAATTCATATTTTCAGTTAGGACACTTAACCCTGAAACACCCTTGTATAATTTTTAAATAAATACTGGGGCCGATCTTTGGAGTACTTTGAAGGAATTATGGATATTATTTATTGAGAGCAAAGGATTTGGCAAACTTTTCTTAGATCAATGATCATAAAGTGGGTCCATTTAATAAATCTTGTTTTTATAATATCGTTGCAAATATCAAACAATTATGAATATTCGAAATATATGTCACGGTACCAGAGTTAAGTTAAGGGTTTTTTTCTCAAAATTTGGACCCGCCGAGCTCAAAAGGTTCACCATCACTGCCCTAGCGTAAGGTAAATTGGACCTAGGATGGAGGTTGTAAGGCTGTTAGGGTAGATTCCCTTGAACGTTTCAGGGACATATTTAACCAAACTTTATAAATATGTTTTTTTTAAACAAATTTTGTGAGTTCGAATCTTGAGTGTTAGCAGAAGTCGTGTGAGTGGTCACACCTGACTTTTTTTTTAGTTACTTCCGGTGGAAAATTAACACGATCGTCCTGTAACCAAGAACAGTATAAAAGGAAATGAAAAGTATTGAAGACCTTGGAAAAAAAAAATTAAACTTACATGACTAACTTCCTGTTCCAAATTGTCGCCATTTTGTAGTTTTTATAAACAAATAAAATTTAATAAAAAAAATTGCGTACATTAAAACAAACTAAAAACAATAAAAACTAAACAAAAACTAAGTTTGATGCGTCTGTTTGAGAAGCTTTTAACACGCACTATCAACTACTTGGTACAGAGAGTCTGTGCGATAGTTGTTCAGCTATCTCCAGAGTGACGCCCACACTGAGTTCTCTGGCCAAGAAGTGGAGTGAAATTTAGTTAACAACTTTGAAAATAGTTTAACAAACTTCTTTATACCAATAGTTTCAAAACTATATTAAGAAAGAAACAAAAAAGGATATAAATCACTAGCTATGAATTTTTACTTCCTCTTCCTGTACTAAAATGATTTCGATCACTATCAAAATTACCTAATTTTAAGGCCTCCTGAATTACGAAAAATTGTTTACTATAATTTGGTAACAATAACATGTACAATGCTGAAGTAGAACAGATCTTTACGTCAAATCGTAAGTTTCAACAAAACATAAGTAAGTGTTGGCTAGTTGGTGGTACACGAAAAATAATCAATAATGGCGGACATAAAAAATTAAATCATAAAAATATCATAGAAACGCTTTTTTTCCCCTATAATACATAAAAATTATTTTAATTAATAATATTATACAGTAAAGTTGTTAATATGTTCACAGTAATAAGGTTAGTCTGTCTCAAGATATACGAGAAAATATAATAGCACATTTAACAGGATTAAAATTAGTCTTTCATGGAGTATTTTCCCAAAACCCGAAATCACAAATGATTAATTGGATTTCAAAACCCCTTCTAAATAAAGAACCCCCCCTTTTAGCACTCCTTTGTAACAGATACATTGGTATCTCTATACAAATAAAGATAATAATAGTAAAATAACACGCTCGGGAATAACAAATATCACGAAATACAATCACTTTTTTGTATTGAAGTGGTAAAATTTTAGTATGATGTACTACCACCAGGTGGTACGGTGAGCCATAAAAAGGTTGGGAAATGCTGGTCTAAATGACCACAGATTTATGATTACAGAGAATTGTACATCAAGTCCATTAAACAGAGTACATAAATCGAAATAATGTTCAATTTAACAATTAGCATAATATGAGCGTACAGTAGAGCGACATAGTGCAACTGATAGTTACCATGGCAACCAAATAGAGTATACGAGAGTAGCGCTGCCACTCAACCAATTCATGTACTATAATTAATTACAGCTATAAATTTGTTTTAATTACATTTTAATTTAATGTTTATCCATTTACAATTGTTAGCTCAACTTCTGAATTATTCTTTTTTTTTAGGAGAACAAAAATATTTAGAGCGAACACTTATACGATTTGGTCTTAATATACTTTTTCATCGTCGCAATACTTTGTCTCCCTAGCAATCAGTGGAAGTATTGAAATCTATCTCACGACAAATAGACATTAAATTTACATCATTATTTTCCCATAATTCATATTTTATTACTAAAACTATTATTAATAGTCTTTTTTTATTGCTACTCTCCCCTCTTCAGCATAAAGAAAAAAACTATTCTAATATCGATTTCGAATCCTTTCACTTTACCAACAATCGAATTTATATCTGTCTCACTTTCCAACTGCATATTGCAATGTTCCACTTTCTAATCATGCAGTTTCCTAGATACGTCTATTGTGCATCTGTAGTGAAAGGAAAGGGTGTATAGCGTAATGGTTTCCGCATTTTATTGGATATCCTGAACTGAGTTTTTTTTTCTAGTTAGTGGTACTTAAAGCACATTGTGTGGTACGTGGATGGTGAGTCAAAGATCTTTGTGGAAACTGTGCGTTGAATTTCTAGTCCAATGATTTGGTCGCTCACTAGATTCTGTGGGTAAATTTCCTTAAGAAATCCATGCTTTAGTAAGATGCGTCCAGTTGATAGCACTGAGCTGGTCCCTGACAGAAGCTAAAAAAAATAATAATTTGGGAGTGCCTTTGGAACTTTCGAGACCAATGGAGATTGTAGCGTAGAAGGAACTGGTAGGGAAAAGTCCTCAACCTCTTTAGTAGGGGAGGTTTCGTCTACTAGATCGAAAGGGGAAAGCACAATAAGCCTTTTGTGGCTGCGGTGCCGAGGGGTATAGGTCCCGTTCCTTTTCTAATTCCAATTCTAATCTATTGTACAAAGACATGTTGGTACAGCCAGAAAAGGAGAAGACCAGCTACCTTGCAAAGTAGGGCGCCACATCTCCCCTTACAGGAGATAAGGATAACTATTGTCTTAAGATCTGGCTGAGCAATTCTAATCAGAAGAGATCTTCTGACATGCTTCACATACCTAACCTAGGCTAAACATACTGGCGGATGACTCCTCAAAAGACACCCACCCAAGACGTGTCGGTTCAAGATTCTGCAAGAAGACTGAGAAGACTTCAACGAACTGGTGGTGCCTTAGTTCAAAAAAAAGAAAGATTCAAATTCCTGGACAGTCATCCTGGTGCTAGAGGTGGTAATTAATATCTTCAATAGATTCTGAGACTTTTCAACGATTCTTAATTTTTCAAGGAGTAAGCTGTAAGAGAGCTAATCTCGCCAGTGGGAACCAGTGGGTTCGAACCCACCCAGTTCATGAACTCAAGTTTGCCCATTACGGGAGGGAATTTTCCTGCGTCCTGAAACTTTTTTTTGCGCATCTACCGCCATCTAGCGAAAAATCCCAGGAAGTTCCAAATTTTGATGTTCCCTTAATAGCCCACCACCACCGGATATCGCAATGTTCTTATTTAAAAAAAACGGAAGTAGCACTTTGCTGAATTGATTTTTCAAGTTTTTCATTGAAAGATGTGGATGAAATGTGCGTTCGAAGATCAGTTTTAGGTTTGAATCTATTTCCACCCCCAGAAAACCCGGATTTTGAAGGAGCTGAGAGAGCTGTGACGTCGCGCTTCCTGCAACAGTACCATTCTAGTATAGTGACGCTGTATGCTGTTGCAGTCTTTACAATGGACTCCCATGTTTTTTCAGAAACTTTATTCACGTATACTTTAGTAAGAGACTTAGTGAACTGATTTGAGTTAAGGAACGCTTTTGCTCCTAATCATTGTATTTCTGTGTGCATGTGATATGTTAAGACTTATTTAAAAAAACAGTAAAATATTCACCAATACAAACAGCCTCCCCCTAAATAATGCACGCATATAAGGGATTTAGTCATCATCAGAGCACCCAAGCGAAGTATAAACATTATGGAGGCCAGATGACGTCACCAAGAGCAGAAACCGGTTGCCCTGGTGACTCATCCTTTATGAACCATCAACTGGAATCACACACACACACACACACACAAACTTTTGTCGGTCAAACCTGTGTATGTGTCGCAGGTACTTGTGAGAGGCATGCATGGAAACATAACCTTCTCAAATTATAAACCATTAGTAGGTTAGGCTGTACCAATGGGCTCTGGTCCTCCATGAGTCATCCAATGCAAATAAACAAGTTAAATACACTTTACTTCAAAAGAAAAATATAATCAAAACAACAACCAACGAAACTACAAGTTTTCTCTGAAGGAAAATATCCATAATCGTGAAAAATTTTAATAAAAAAAAATCAATTACCCGGGAAATTAAACGTGCAAAGTTTAAAAGAAAATAAAATATTGCCATAAAAAAAAATGGAAAACCTACATGACGAAATGGTACTTCCGTTTTGTTCAAACCCCTTTCTTTGACGCAACAAAATTTAGACCAAATCAAAGAAAACAAAAATTTTGACTCGTGGAGAAACACACAAAATTTTTCTTTAAAATCTGCTGCAAAACACACAAATGACTTTCACTTAACAACGATACAACGCGTTGGGGTGTTGTTGGTCTAGTGGTCAAGATAGTGGCTGTGTAAGTGGAAGATCCCAGGATCGAATCCCGCATGTAATTAACTACTTTTTTATTTGTTAGAAAAAAAAAATTATTTATAGTAATGAATGAGCTTCCGTCACCCCCCTGACCACGACACTTAATTTGGTAGTTAGACGTTAAGTCACGCCTTAAAAATTAGGCGATTACTTTACTTTATTAACAAAGAATCGTAGTTTCTAGTTTTTTTTTAAAGGAAACGTACATCCTTTTATATCGAAGAACTCTAACTATAACAACTATAAGTTATAAATACATGACTGTTATCGATAAAGATCGACTTTAAAGAAAATATCACGATTATAGGTGGAAAATCACTTTTTTTGAAGCATTACTTCCGGTTTATGGATTTTTACGATTGAACTTCCTGTTAAATCTCACAGGGGTATGGAAAAATAAGAAATCGTTCGAGTTTCCTGCAATTTTTACTCTCCCTACTCTCTCTTATTTACAGGTGGGGGGGGGGATTGGTGTTGGTTATGAACCGTGGAATTGTAAGATGAAGATCCTGAGATCGAATCCCCTTAGTTTACATAGCTACTTTGTATTTCTTTAAGACGTTAAGTGCTGCCTGAAAAAGAGATAGGCCTTCCTACTAGGAATTTGTGAAAATTTCGACTTGAGATTTGGTCGACTCTAGGACTCCTTTTTTATTCGCCACTCAAAAGACGTCATTAATGTTGGGAGTTTGCGCATTAAGGTCGAGGAGTTTTTTATTAAGTTGATTTTATAAACCTAACTTACATTTTTAGCTTTAAAGTTACTAAGTAGTAAGAAAAAGAAAAAGAAAAAGTTAATTGTGTTCCCTGAGGGGTTAATTTTTAAGATTTTTGTGTGTGTGTGTGTGTGTGTGTTCGTGCATTTCCGTCTACATCGTGGCTCCTTCCGGGACTCCCTTTATCGCTGTTGCTCCAACTAAATGAGAGTTCATTTTCCGCCTTCATCATCCCTTGTCCGCTGTACGTTGTCTACTTTAACAAGCTGGACCAAGAGAGGGAGAATGGGTCCGTCTAACTAAGGGAGTGCCAAGTTCCCTTGACGACTCCTGTCTAGAATCACTCCTCCCACGCTTTCCCTCAATTCCAGACAGCCCCCTTCGCCATTCACACCATAAATGGAACTTCGCCCCTGCCGTTACAATCTCTTGCTCTTCAGAATAAGGTTAATATCTTCTTCGAATTCTACATCTTCCTGGCTAAAAATCTTGCTCTAGATTCTTTCATCTTACTGTCATCCAAATGTTTCTAATTTTTCTCTCACCAGTTAAGAGGAGATATTGTGACGGAGATGTGGTTTTAAGGTTAGCAGTGATGGACTTTTCATCCGTCGCAGCTCGCGACTATACATCTATCATCAGGTGGTAAACTTAAATCAGTTTGGGTGTAGTTTCCCTCTCGCACTCACCTGCTAACCACACTGACGTGACACTTACCAGACGGAAACTACACCCAAACTGATTCATCTATCCCTGCTGATGATATGGCTTTAAGTCTGAAATCGGCCCAGGGTTACCAATAAATATGCGTGCTAACTACGGATAAAATACGTATTGTGAATCAAATTTTTTTATTCAAAACAGAAGTTGTACACCGGATGTACTTATTCCGAAGGTTCTCGTAAGTTCGAAAATATTTTTTTAAGAAAATGGCGCTCGAGCTTAAAAGTACAGAAAGCTCAAACTTTTGGAACTTACCGTTCCTTATTGCACACAAGTGAAAGTGTGAAAACTCTTGGCTTTTCCAGCGTTACAAATTGAACATGCCCTCTCTCACCTATAAGCGACTGTTAAGATGACCAATTATCCACAGTTACGTCACCACTTTAAACTATAGTTTTCCAAACAAATATTAGGTACAGTGTTGTGGAAAACATTTTTTTGTTCTAATCAGCGTAATAAGAAAAACAAGACTTGATTGTGATAAGAAGTTTTCCCTCCTCTTGTTCATTCTCGCTGATAACTAAGAAGTTATCTCGATCATTTTTGTCACGCTAAAGTTGATAAGGATTTTTTTTGAACTACTTGAAGGTCGATGTCGAGTAAAATTATTACGTTAAACGTAAAAAGAATTAATTTTCTAAAAATTTGCGGGTAAAAGGAAACCCCCCCAAAAAAAATCTGACGAAATATTTTCACGATTTTTCCCTCTTTGTTGTGAGGAGCGGGCGCGGGGGATTATTCTATTTCCTCTATAGGAGAACAATCCAGCCAGGATTTCATCCATCCTCCCTAAAAACTAGGAAGAGTTCAGATATCTTTGATATTATCATGAGTAGCAAGAAGCATGTTGATGCATGCCTGACCAGTTTTTTTGGACTCCATCAATTTTCTTGCAAAAAAAAATTTCGACTTCACTTACGTTACCGTCTCACACTTCACTTCCTGTCTGGCAGTTTTATGTGACCTAAACATTTTTGGAAAAAAAAGAAGAATTTTGGCACGTTTTTTAAAATCAGTAAAATGTTAGTTGTGCATTAAATATGTTTCGTAAAAGATAGAATCTTAAGAAGTAGTAACCGGAAGTCAATCGTGTTTTACGCCATTTTTTTTTTTCGTTAATTTTATTATTTTCTCAAATAAATTTTAATTAAAATCTAATAAATCTAAATATCAGTATGGCAGCGCTAATTAAGCCAATAACCGCCAGGTCATGACGGCAAACGATATACAGATTTAAGTGTGTCACTCTGATTGGTTATTGCAATTAAATTTCTCCACCAACCCGTGCAAAGCGATATGAAATTGAATTCTTAATTTAAACTTCTTATTATTTAAGTTTATGTATTTATGCGTTTAATTCATTTAATTAAACCAATGAATTTAATATGTTTTAGTGATCGTTGAACTGCTGACACACTCTCCTTTTTTTTTAAAAAAAAAAAAAAAAAGGGTTACTTCCGTTTTCGTATAATTGAGCTCTTACAGGAAGTGACGAAACTAAAATCGTTTATTCAAACACGGAATTTGCACCAATCATTTTTACGTCATCATATTTTTAGGGTGAATCCTCTTCTTCATAATAGGAAAATTATTTTCAATTATGAGTCTACACGAGAGCAAAATGAATACGTATAAAATTATTTAAGGAAAATCGTTAAAACTAGTTCTGAGGAGTATTCAGAAATGGGGGGGGGGAAATCACAGTTTAAATTTTATATTTTAAATCGATGCCGCCCATCGAAATTGACAATAAGCTTTAGGAGAACATGCTACTGAACTAAAAATCGATTAATTAGTAAATATTAATAGTAATCTATGTTAATGAAATTCTAAATTTAGAGGAAATCTATTAAAACGGAAGTGTCACTTTATGGAATAAAAAATACTTTCTACAAAAAATAAATATTTTGGTTAAGAGGAAGTCATGTGAGTGTTTCATACCGGAAGACTTGTTTTTTCTTTTTTTTTTTAATTGTTCTAATAATTTTCATTGAATTTTATGTAATACGTAATATACAAATAATACGTAATATTTACGTGAATCAACTGATATTGCAAGGAATTTAATTTAGTCTAGGTAATTAGGAAGCGATGAAATTAAGCTCATCTCCAAAATGACGTGTTCCAGTATATTGTATGGTTCTAGCTTAATAAGTGTCTAAATTAAATTTCAAGTTGACAGAATATTAGCACTTAAACCGGATGTGCTTTTTTATTTTGGCTTTTTCATGTTTTTTTATATTTTATTTTCTTGGCGGCCTCCAAAGAAATGCTTTTGAACTTCCGACTTAATATATTGGGGCTAACTATTCTGGTTTGAAACGCTTTTTTTTTTTGGAGATTATTGATTTTATGGAGTTCTAGGAGTGTCCTGTGACGTCACCACTACCTTCAATAATTTTTTTTTTGGCCTAAATTCTACGCATCGAGAGTTTTATTACGCAATTTTGGTGATGAGACCTGTGACCAAATAATGAAATGGTTCATATCCCTTTTTTTAATATCAGGGACATTTAATCTGGATTGAAGGTTGCTACCACTGGAACGGAGGTCCTGTCGATTAATGGAGGGTTCACAATTCATGGAATCCCTCTGCATGGGTTCCATCATATCTCTCCCCCTCCCACTCTCTCGGATGCTGTATTTATTCTCATACTAACACACACCCGTATCCTCCACAACTAATCAATACCATCTCCTACTGTCCTCTGACTGTCCAGCCACAGTGTCTGTCTTTGAGCAGAGATATATAGACTAGATATGGAACTGTTACTACCACAGCAGCGCAGCCTCAATCTCCCACCAGGACCAATGTGTGTCTCGTTGGAAGACCATAAAGACTGCCGACTTGCACTCTGGGGAAACAAATATCTCTCCCGTTGCCTCACAAAACACACTCAGGGTTCTCCTTTACAATCCCCCAGTTTGCCCCAGTTCTTTTCTCTCTCTCTCTCTCTCTCTCTCTCTCTGCCTCTTCTTTCTTTTTCATCTATTTCTAAACTGGGTGCAGCAGCTATTCATCCAAATGAAAATTTTAAACCTATTTACTTCATTACAGGGGCAAATACTATTACTAATTTTTTTTTTTTTTTTTTTTTTTTTTTTTTTTTTTTTTTTGCGCATCAACAGCTGAGGTTATTAGCGCCTACTATTACTATTATTATTATCACACAGTAGCCGAGCGGTTAAGAGACTAGACCCGCAATACTAAGATGTATTGTTGGTTTAGTGGGTTCGATTCCCCAGGTCTAGGCCTTGGATTTTATTTAATGGTTAATATGAGAAATTTATAGTAAAGTATGTTAGGAGGTTAAGAGAATTAGACCCGCAATGCTAAGATGTATTGCTGGTTTAGTGGGTTCGATTCCCCAGGTCTAGGCCTTGGATTTTATTTAATGGTTAATATGAGAAATTTCTAGTAAAGTATGTTAGGCGGTTAAGAGACTAGACCCGCAATACTAAGATGTATTGTTGGTATAGTGGGTTCGATTCCCCAGGTCTAGGCCTTGGATTTTATTTAATGGTTAATATGAGAAATTTCTAGTAAAGTATGTTAGGCGGTTAAGAGACTAGACCCGCAATACTAAGATGTATTGTTGGTATAGTGGGTTCGATTCCCCTGGTCTTTAGGCCTTGGATTTTATTTAAAGGTTAATAAAAGAAATTTATAGTAAAGTATGTTTGCTAGTCGCCTCCGTCAATGACACCTAATTTGTGGTAGTTGGACGTAAAGCCCGCCTGAAATAAATAGGCAATTACTTACTTTACTTACAACTATTATTATTATTTTTATTGTTATTATTATGCTAAAAAAGAATTTAAGTGGAAACCGTAATTTCCTTCAAACTCTCAATAGAATCCAGCTGCCGACCAATAGAATTTCTCTTACTAGAAACTTCTTACAGCTCACAGACATGTGATGGACAGAATTGAATGTACCAAAAAAACAACTGAAGATCGGCAATAACCTCAAAATGTTGACGCGCCTTATACCCAAATTTTGAGGAAATCAAAGTGTAAAATCGATTCAGTACAACGGTACTGCTTCCTGCAGCGGGATATTAATCGCTAGATGATAGCCTGGACCCCCCTGGGTTGGGGAGTATCATCTTCCTGGGATTTAGGGATACCCACTATATTCACCCTGTTCCTGTTTGGAATCTAAAAATGGACATTTCTACGAGAAAAGTTGCATTAAACTTGAACTATACCTGATACTAAACTAAACCTTAGAGAAAGTTCTTTATTAAAAAAATATAAAAAAGACGATTATCTATTAATAATTAAAACTACAAAATAAACAATTATCAATTATCTCCGCCATGGTGAATTACCTTTTCCTGGTAGCAATCGACATGAGTGACGTCATGCCTTAGTTCATCACTAGTTTCAAATGGATGTGGACACGAGCGGTGCCTGGCGGGCATAAACTCACTTATCGCTGTCCCCATTTACTACCCAGCTGTGTGCGACTTTTATCACTTTTATTCTATTAAATTAACCATTAACTTGCTAATATTATAACGCTAATACATTATAATAATTGATTTCTAGAGCTTAACAAATTTAATTAAAAAATTCATTCGTGAAGTACTTTATTATTATATTATTAATAGCTGAGCGGTTAGAAGAATTAGACCCGCAATGCTAATATGTATTGTTGGTTTAGTGGGTTCGATTCCCCGGTGTCTAAGCCTTGGATTTTATTTAATGGTTAATATGAGAAATTTATAGTAAAGTATGTTAGGCGGTTAAGAGACTAGACCCGCAATGCTTAGATGTATTGTTGGTTTAGTGGGTTCGATTCCCCGGTGTCTAGGCCTTGGATTTTATTTAACGGTTAATATGAGAAATTTATAGTAAAGTATGTTAGGCGGTTAAGAGACTAGACCCGCAATGCTTAGATGTATTGTTGGTTTAGTGGGTTCGATTCCCCGGTGTCTAGGCCTTGGATTTTATTTAACGGTTAATATGAGAAATTTATAGTAAAGTATGTTAGGCGGTTAAGAGACTAGACCCGCAATGCTAAGATGTATTGTTGGTTTAGTGGGTTCGATTCCCAGTGTCTAGGCTTTGGATTTTATTTAATAGTTAATGTGATAAATTTATAGTAAAGTATGTTTGCTAGTCGCCTTCGTCCACCACACCTAATTTGGTAGTTGGAAATATAAATCCTGCCTCAAAAAATAGGCATTACTTTATTTTATTGTTTTGCAGTTTTGAGTTCGTCTTTCATGTTCTTCAAGGAAGAATGATCACTTTCATGCATAGATGCATGCTTCTTCTACGTTGTCAATGAAGAAGACGACGTAAACCTTCACGAAAATTGGTTGAATATCCATTGGCGTTATAAAAAAACCAACCTTCCAAAATGAAGGTACTGACAACTTATTTTGGTTCAGTAGATTTACACGAATACAAGACGTCTACTTTTAAAAAAAGCTACAATTACGGGAGCTTTTAAAAGTTTATGCTGCTCGTGGAGTTAAGCTTATTTTTATGCTTGTACCAAGCTGAACAATACGCTAAATCTATGCACAGAGACGGGGACGAGCTTGTCACCCGAACTTTTTTAAAATTATTCCCTTTAAAACTGGGTTTCTCCAAAAGGAAGATAATCTATTATTTAGTAAAAGTTCCTAGTCTAAATTTCTTCAGATTGTTTTCTAAACTTCCTTTCTGTTACAATAGACAGAACTCTTGAGTGCAGTTCTTTTATTGAGACCCTGGAAGCACAGTTAACAGTTCATTGTCCAGGACAATGTACACAAACCTTCATTGTATTCGCTGGACAACAGATTTGCGGCTGTCTGTAGATTTGGGGCTATTGTTGTCTAACGCTGGAACTAATTCCAGCCGTATGTGGCTGGTCCCCACAAAGTAATACAATGTGTTGGCCATCACACTGATCACCTTGTCGATCTAGTGAAATCTCACAGTTCGTTGATCTTAGATTTTGGTAGCAGTGAACTCAACAAATTCAAAATTCAAATTATTATAGCTCTTTGTATCAAACTTTTTTGGGCGGAGGAAAACTAATAATTTTCTTTTTCTGTTCAGCCTACAAGGAAAAGTAGAATAACTAGAATTAGTACAAATGAAAAGTTAACATAAAACTATGTTGGAGGGGGGCGGAAAAATGAAAACTTAAAAAAAAAACAATCACACACAACGCTATCAAAATAAATATAACGGTGTCTATGACCTCACTTTTCCGGTTAGGAAAACAGACATGCGTGAAAAGTAGGCCATATCTTTTATTTTTTCGCCATAACACAACTTATATGTGAAGTTATAATAATTTTTGTGTATATGTGTATATATATTTATTTGAAAAAATGGTATTTAGTTGATGGAAAACTATATTTGGCGGGCCAAAAAACGTCAACCTCTCCAAGGCCCAAAAAAGCAAAGATGGCGAAGTCGAAGATCAAATGCATGCTGATTTGTTTTTTCGATATCCACACGGAATCGTCCACAAAGAGTTTCTACCTCAAGGTCAAACGGGTCAATCAACAATTTTACCGAGAGGTTCTTAAAAATCTTTCGAAAAAGGGTCATTCGTGTGAGACCAAATATCAAGAACAAGTGGGTGTTGCATTCACGATAATGCTCCTTGTCACACAGCAATTTCAATAAACCAGAGTTTTTGGCCAGTAAAAACATTCCTGTGGCTCCTCCAGCCTCCTTATTCGCCTGACTTGGAGTCCTTGTGACTTTTTTCTCTTCCCGAAGTTGAAAAATCACCTCAAGGGAACAGTCATTTTGGGACAGTGGAAAACATTCAAACGTCTGTGTAACCGACCAGCTGAAGGCTATTCCAGTATCGAAGTATTCGAGCACTGCTATGAGGAGTAGAAGAAACGTCTCCAGCGCTGTGTGGCTTCAGAAGGAAGTTATTTTGAAGGTGACAATACAGAATTGTAATTCTTTTTGAATAAAAAAATTTTAAAAAATCAGTCTCATTACATAATTTACAGACCTCGTATTCATTCAGTAAACTGATACTTCCGGTAAAGGAAATTAGATCGATAGATTGCAGTCAGGTATGGCCCAAACTGAATTTAGAGATTCGACTTCCTTCCTTTTTTTTTTTTGACAACTTGTACTAAAATCCACTTTTCAGGGGGGGGGCCTTCAAAAAAATATATTTCCGGTGAATTTAAAAAAAAAATTGTTCCAAGATCGCCAACCTTCCCTTTACCTAGAGTAAGAGAAGGTAAAAATTTAGTACGAGTATTTTTACAGAGAACAAAAAAATGAACAACCCTGTAAATATTTTTTTGCTTATCTCTGTTATAATCTTGCTTTCTTTTAATTTCATTATTTTCCAATATATAATTAAACAAAAGCCCCCACATTTCATAATGTAATGGTTATTTAAACACGTGCGTAAGATATAATATTTTATTTTTGTACGATTCAGCATTTATTGTGCACTTCTTTGTTTGAAGAACAATATTACAGCTGGTAGTTAATAATAATATTATTAGTAAAAATATTGTTTCACAACTTATTTAAACGATCTTGAAATTTAAACTTTAAACATTTTCTTTTACATATGAAATTTTCTTAGTATACTACGTAAGGAGGAAGTGCCACGATTACGTCAAATTTTCCATTTCCACTTTTAACCGGGGGCCCCCCTGAGTCAAAAATAAAAAATAAAAAAGTGTGCTTAACTTTTCTTTTTTTTTTTTTGGACCCTGGGGACCTCAAATACGATTACTTCCGGTAAGAAATCGATAATAGGAAATCTTCACGAAAAATAATAACTACTTACTGGAGTAAGAGGAAGTGCAAAAAAAAGAAAGAAGAAGAAAAGTACCTGTACACATCCGGTTTATTGAACTTTCCCAGAAGGAAATCAAGTTCACCAACGTAAAAAAAAACAAAAAAAAACAGTAGTGAAAGGTAATTGAAAGGTTACTCTGTAACCTGCTTCAGACAATTTTTGTAGCCCCCCTTCCTTTATTTAATTTTTTTTTTTTTAATCAAAAAAATTCTAATTTCGTAAATTTTTTTTATTTAGCTAGCAGTGGTTAAAAAAAAAGTGATGCGGAAAGGAGATTTCCTGTTAAGATAACGCAATTATATGCTGACATAGCTGGAATTAGAGGGGTAGGTGGGGGGGAAGAGATAATAACTAGGGGAGCTTGCTGTGGTAATTGAGATTCTGGGCGGCGGTGGAGTTCCTTCTACTAGTTGATCCGAGTTTTCCGCTTAAACATCGCAAAGTGAGGGAGAGCTTCCGCCCTGTTCCGCTTAAAAAAAGGACACGATTTATTGATGCTGATTGGCGAAAAATATACTTCAATGATTTTATCTTGAAACTGTTGCAACCAAAAATTTAAAAAAATAAAATCTGGTGACACTCACAGACTTCCGGTTACTACTCTTAAGTTTCGAACTCACAGATGTACTCTAATCGCGGAATATTTGACCCCAAATTAATTCTTACCAAAGTTATTCAGTTTGGAAAACCTACAATTTGTTCGGGGGCCGTACTTAAATTACGTAACGCAATTTAAAGAGCTTTTTAATCCCTCCCCCCCCCCCAATGTAACAGATCGTAACAAAATGTCAACCTCCCCTCCCCCCTAGCCAAATGTACGTAATTTTTTGTTATGGAATATCGTCATTGCATAGTATTTAATTAAAATCAAACATATATTTTTTATTTATTACTTATTTAATTACATTATCACTTAGTATGAAGGTTGGCTATAGTAGAATATCGTTAGTATTTTTCCATTAATGACCAAAAAATTATAGATTCAATTGGAAAAATTACGTACAAGCATTAAAAAACCCCTCCCCCGAACCATAACGAATGGTAACAATCGAGCCTTACCCCCCTCCCCCCTTGCGTTCGTTACGTAATTTAAGTACGGCCCCTCGTAAGAAATCATCTTTTTTGTATGATTCAGCATTTATTGTGATTAAAGAACAATATTACAAATGAAGTGTTCAGTTCAAATAAATATTTTTAGTTAATAATAATTTTATGATTAACTAAAATTTAAATAGAAATTCCAAGTATGAAAAACTTGTTAAAATGAAACAGAAATAATTTTACAAGCGAACAAAAAAAAACTGCAAATTTTCCACGTCAATTCTTGTTTCTTTCTCAAAACAAAAGAAAAGTCTCTCGTGGAAAAAACAAAACAAAACGTAAACTTGAGAAAAAGACTCCAAGACCTTCGTGTTAATGGTCAGTTTGGAGATGTAAGGTTGTATAAAGGGTAGAAACTCACAAGGGCACAGGACAACCGAGAAGGAGATTGCAAAAGTAGCAGAAAAAAGGTTGGGGAGGTGGAAAAAAAAAAAAGGTCACCAGCATTTCCCTAAGGATGTTCCTTCCTTCACGCTACCTTTGGAAAGGATTTTTTCCCAATTCCGGTGAATTTGAAAGGCACCAGAACATTTCTAGTGACACCTTATCTACTCGAACTACACAAAACGATGGGAAAAAGTAAATAAAAAAGCTTTCCAAAATCAAAGTACAAAGAAAAGTAGATAAGGAAATTAAAAAAAAAAAGTAGCGAATTGAAAAAAAACCTATTACAATACTTTTAACTCTAGAACTGAGAGGAATAGAAGAAAAATGTAGACGCCACCGATAGCCGAGCGGTTAAGAGACTAGACCCGCAATGCTAAGATGTATTGTTGGTTTAGTGGGCTCGATTCCCCAGGTCTAGACCTTGGATTTTATTTAAAGGTTGTTAATATAAGTTTATAGTAAAGTATGTTAGGCGGTTGAGACTAGACCCGCAATGCTAAGATGTATTGTTGGTTTAGTGGGTTCGATTCCCCTGGTCTAGGCCTTGGATTTTATTTAATGGTTAATATGAGAAATTTATAGTAAAGTTTATAGGCGGTTAAGAGACTAGGCCCGCAATGCTAAGATGTATTGTTGGTTTAGTGGGTTCGATTCCCCTGGTCTACGCCTTGGATTTTATTTAATGGTTAATATGAGAAATTTATAGTAAAGTTTATAGGCGGTTAAGAGACTAGGCCCGCAATGCTAAGATGTATTGTTGGTTTAGTGGATTCGATTCTCAGGTCTAGACCTTGGATTTTATTTAATGGTTAATATGAGAAATTTATAGTAAAGTATTTAGGCGGTTAAGAGAGACTAGACCCGCAATGCTAAGATGTATTGTTGGTTTAGTGGGTTCGATTCCATGTGTCTAGGTCTTGGATTTTATTTAATGGTTAATATGAGAAATTTACAGTAAAGTATGTTTGCTAGTCGCCTCCGTCCGCGACACTTAATTGGTGGTTCGACGTAAAGCCTGCCTGAAAAAATAGGCATTTACTACTTACTACTACTAGAAGATAAATGTTACAATTAACTAACAACACACTCAAATTTTGGGTCCCAATATCTCGCTTCATTCCGATCAAAACTCGTATCAAAATTAGGCTCAATTAAATACAACTTCTAGCTCTCTGAAATTACAGAAGTTATAGTGTAGGAGATAAAGCAAGTTCCATTCAACTATCTTCATAACACACTCAAATTTTGTGTATATACATCTCGCTTCATTCCATTCAGAAATAAGTAAATAATTCATTGAGTAAACAGGTATTTCCGTTTTTGGAATTTTTCTTAAACTAGAAATTCTGGCAACAGATCGAAGCAGCCCTAAGAAAGTGTAGAGCACAATACTGTCCTTTATACTCAAATTGTCCTTTAGAGCAAAACCTACTCAACCTCATTTCCTTAAAGTGCCATGAATCGAATTTTCCCTGGGAAAGTGTTTCAAGGAAAAGTTTTACACCACCATGAGTGCATGAGTGAAGAAAATTTTTGAAACCAAAAAAAATCTCAAAAAAAAATTAAAAGCAAATAAATGTTTCCTGTTTACTGATATACTTCCGGTTCCAGGATTTTCTGGATCGCTACTCTGCAGTCAGATACCCAAATAGGGTTCCTAATCTAGGCATAAAGTTTCAGGCTTTCTGCAATTTTCCCAGTTATTTTTACTTATTTTTTTCACAATTTTCTAAACTAAAATAATTTTTCCGACTCAGAGGACCCCCCCACCCAAAACCAGATATTTCCGGGGAAAACTGGAAAATCGATAATTTGGCATGAAAAGAAATAATTTCCTTACTCCAGAGATAGAAAATTTTAAAAAAATACCCAGCACTCTTGATATAGTTGTTATTTTATAATACAAGTAATTTATCATTTCAACAACGCGTATGGTGTCGCAAAATATTACATAACGGGACGTGGCCAATTCAACTATCCATGTCCGCCCCTTGCGGTATTTACTGTGTGCTCTCAAAGGCCCACAGCCTGACAAATTACTGATGACTACGTCATCAATCAAAAGGTATTTTCTTCTTTAAAAACTGGCAGACATTCTTATAAATATATATATATATATACATAGTTGAGTATAAAAAAATCAGCTGTTTTTATGGAGTAATACTTTTATTTTTTTTAACCACAGCCTTTATACGCAAAATAAACTATATTCTACAGGATGTTGTAAAATACGTAGCGTAAAGACTTTAGCTTATTAAAGATGCTCAATATTTTTAATTTATTCATTTATTTTGAATCCAAATAATAATATATATTTACTGTTCATTATTTTTGGTGACTGATTCATAGTTTGAATAGGATGAAAACAAAAAATGCCAGATTCAGTCATGATATACATATTTTTATTTAAGCCGAGCTTTCCATGAGAAGACAAGACAGAAGATACACCAACCCTTTTTAATGATGTAATAAAATATTACATTGAGAAATTAGCCCTCAAGATTAACCTAGTCGTCTTAAATATCAATTAAACATTTTTTTCAGTCGTCTGGACAGGTTATTTGGAAAAGAAGTCGAACCAAGTCTTGGGAGTTTACAAGAACGAGTCTTGGAGTTTAAAAGAACGAGTCTTGGAATTTACAAAGAACGAGTCTTAAAATTAAAAAAAAAGCAAGTCTTGCAGTTTACAAGATCGAGTCTTGAAATTTACAAGAACGAGTCTTGCAGTTTAAAAGAACGATTCTTAGAATTTACAAGAACGAGACTAGCAGTTTACAAGTACGATTCTTGCAGTTTACATGAACGAGTCTTGCTGTTTACAAGAACGAGTCTTGCCGTTAACAAGAACGACTCTTAGAGTTTACATAAACACTGAGATTCAAATGAACTATCTATTTGATTTTAGCCAACTTTGGCAGGCTAAGAAGAAAATATGTGGTCTTGTAGCTGGGTGTTACTCTTGCCTCAAGCAAGATGTGGCCTTAAACGAAATTTTCTCCATGGAGACGGCGAGAAATAGATATTCTAGACGCCCTTAGTTCGTCAGCAAAAGGGTTCATCTAGGATTCAAAGTAGATTAATCGTTTCGTAATGGCTGCAATAGTTTTTGATCATAAATAAAAAAAATAAAAATAACGAAAAGAAAAGCTTCACGAAGTTCTAAAAAAATTAAAACTTCCGGTAAATATTAAATGTTTAAATATTTCCTCACAATACTTCCTCTAAAAAGGAACGTAAAAATTAGAACACACACGAAAATAATAAATACAATAAAAACAAAAATAACTAACATTTTAGAACAAAAATAAACAAGAGATACTAACAAGTTACTTTTTATCCGAAGCAAGTTTGTACAAGTAGACCAAACAACAAATAATGTACAAAATAGAAAGTTAAAAGAAGCCGGGTCAGGTTTAATGTACATAGTGATTTAATGATGATGACGTCAACCTTGCAAGCAAATACAAGTGACGTCATTATATAAATGTTTAAAAAAAAAAATCTTATAATAAATGCTAAAGCATATAAACAAAGAAATACCAGTTTATGTTGATTTGTTTATATTTTTCAATTTGTTTTAATGCACAGCTTAATTATTATAGTTTCTTAAAAACTTGGAATTCATATTAAATAACAGTTAAACTAAATATAATTGCTGATCACTTATTATCTTTGTATTATCTTTAATGGGACTCAACTTTTAATTCTGCAACTCCTTAAAATTTCAATCCTTCATAACTCTTCACTTGATTATAAGATTGAAATGAATTCTTTCCCGAATTGTAGAGAAAACATTGCTCTATAATTGACATAAATGGCAATGTTTTACTAATAATAGTTATTAAGATATAGAGGTTTAAATTTTTGAGGTTTGCAAATACGTTCAAATTTCAAACCTCTATAACTCTCTTTCTATTCATCAGAATTCAATGATTTCTTTACCCAATTGTAGAGAAAACTAAGCTCTATAACTGACATAAATGGCCATGTTTTACTCATAGTAGTTATTGAGATATAGAGGTTTAAATTTTTGAGGTTTGCAAATACGTTCAAATTTCAAACCTCTATAACTCTCTTTCTATTCATCAGAATTCAATGATTTCTTTACCCAATTGTAGAGAAAACTAAGCTCTATAACTGACATAAATGGCAATGTTTTACTAATAATAGTTATTAAGATATAGAGGTTTAAATTTTTGAGGTTTGCAAATACGTTCAAATTTCAAACCTCTATAACTCTCTTCCTGTTCATCAGAATTCAATGATTTCTTTACCCAATTGTAGAGAAAACAAAGCTCTATAAATGACATAAATGGCCATGTTTTACTGATAATAGTTATTAAGATATGGAGGTTAAAATTTTAGAGGATTGCAAATACGTTCAAATTTCAAACCTCTATAACTCTCTTCCTGTTCATCAGAATTCAATGATTTCTTTACCCAATTTTTGAGAATACATAGCTCTATAACTGACATAAATAGCTATGTTTTACTGATAATAGTTATTAAGATATGGAGGTTAAAATTTTAGAGGATTGCAAATACGTTCAAATTTCAAACCTCTATAACTCTCTTCCTGTTCATCAGAATTCAATGATTTCTTTACCCAATTTTTGAGAATCCATAGCTCTATAACTGACATAAATAGCTATGTTTTACTGATAATAGTTATTAAGATTTAGAGGGTTAAATTTTAGAGGTTTGCAAATACATTCAAATTTCAAACCTCTATAACTCTCTTCCTGTTCATCAGAATTCTATGATTTCTTTACCCAATTGTAGAGAAAACTAAGCTCTATAACTGACATAAATGGCAATGTTTTACTGATAATAGTTATTAAGATATGGAGGTTAAAATTTTAGAGGATTGCAAATACGTTCAAATTTCAAACCTCTATAACTCTCTTCCTGTTCATCAGAATTCTATGATTTCTTTACCAAATTGTAGAGAAAACAAAGCTCTCTAACTGACATAAATAGCTATGTTTTACTTTTCTGATATGTTTAAAGAAATTATATTTCTCAGCCTTATCCTCAGTCCGTGGTAGAGATGGAATCTCTGAATATTTCCGGGTGGGTTCAGGAGTTAGACAGGGATGTCTTTTAAGCCCTATTCTCTTTTCTCTGTTTGTAGACGACCTTCCGTCTATCCTAGAAGGTGGCATTATAGTAGGAGGCACTAAGATCAAAATATTGCTTTATGCGGATGATCTTGTTCTCATAACCGATAACCCAGTCAGTCTCCAAAGAAATATTAATATCTTAGCAAATTATTGTGACCAATGGAATTTACAAGTAAATCTTAAGAAGTCAAAGATAATGATTTTTCGTAAGGGAGGCAGACTTGCGGCATCTGAGAAGTGGTTTTACAAAGGCGAAAGAATTGAGATTGTAAACCGGTACAAGTACCTTGGTGTAATGTTAACTCCCCGCCTTTCCTTTATACCCCATCTTGAAGAGAGAGTCTCCTCGGCTAAACTTGGTCTAAACAGGGTCTGGTCCAAATTTATTTCAAATAACAACATCCCATTAAATGCTAAAATACAAGTTTTTAAGAGTGTCTCCCGCGCAGTAGTCTGCTATGGCTCCCAAGTTTGGGGCTTTCAATCTTATGAAATCTTAGAAAAATTTCAAAGATTTTTTATAAAGAAGTTGTATGGTTTACCATTAGTATCACCTTCTTACATGCTAGCCATAGAGACTGAGTTGCCTCCTTTTGAATCCCATACCCTTCATTTGCACATAAAATATTTAATTAAAGTTCTTTCCTTGCCTGATCACCGCCTATCTAAAATTGTTGCCCTCCAGATTATTAATAATAAGGTCTATTGGTTTAAACATTGGCTCACCCTCTCCAGGTGTTACCAATATGATTTTCATTTCTCTTTGGTTGACCCTTCTGATTGTCCTAAACAACTTCTGCAACTTCCAGATGCTATTAATAAGTCTCGTCTGGTGGAGTCTGTAAATCGTGCAGTAGCATCCGACCGGTTTTTATTGTATAGAGTCTTGATTTCGGACCATCGGGAAAAGGTTACGGTCTCTTTCTCCGAGAATCTAAGCCACTCTGAACTTCGCTGGCTATTTAAGCTGAGGGGAGAGCTACTATGTTTAAATTGTAGACCTTGGCTTGAGAGAGATTCCGACCTTGAAATATGTTCTCTTTGTAACTTCAATACCCGCGAAGAGATATATCATTTTCTGGGTGAGTGTCCTCTATTGGCGGAATTTCGAGTTCTTTATTTCAATAAGCGAACTCTTGCAAGGGATGAAATTATTGCTTATTTATCCGGCCAAGTAAATCCACGCCCATTGATCCGCTATGCTCGTCATGCTTGGAGAGTTCGGTATATCTGGATTGTGGATTCTTCTTAGAATTTCTTTTTATGTACATTTCATTTATTTTTTGTATTATTTATTTTGAACTTTTTTTCGTTTTTGTACTTTCTTATTTAATTTGTTATAAATGTTGGTCTCTTCTTTTTGTTCTGTAGCAGTTCACTATTATTATTTTATGTTTATACTTTTTATTTATTTACTTTATTCATTTTTATTTCATGTCTTTTTAGGTCTAGCTTTCTTTGTTTTATTGAGAAAGAGTATTTTCATTTAAACATTAGTAAACTCTGGCAGACGGCTGCATGTAGCCATGCCTATTATACTTTTGTACTAAAAATTTAATGTACTTATATACTTTTTAAAAATAAAGTATTATTATTATTATTATTATTATTATTATTAGCTATGTTTTACTGATAATAGTTATTAAGATATGGAGGTTAAAATTTTAGAGGATTGCAAATACGTTCAAATTTCAAACCTCTATAACTCTCTTCCTGTTCATCAGAATTCAATGATTTCTTTACCCAATTTTTGAGAATACATAGCTCTATAACTGACATAAATAGCTATGTTTTACTGATAATAGTTATTAAGATTTAGAGGGTTAAATTTTAGAGGTTTGCAAATACATTCAAATTTCAAACCTCTATAACTCTCTTCCTGTTCATCAGAATTCTATGATTTCTTTACCCAATTGTAGAGAAAACTAAGCTCTATAACTGACATAAATGGCAATGTTTTACTAATAATAGTTATTAAGATATAGAGGTTTAAATTTTAGAGGTTTGCAAATACATTCAAATTTCAAACCTCTATAACTCTCTTCCTGTTCATCAGAATTCTATGATTTCTTTACCAAATTGTAGAGAAAACAAAGCTCTATAAATGATATAAATAGCAATGTTTTACTCATAGTAGTTATTGAGATATAGAGGGTTAAAATTTGGAGGTTTTCAAACTCCTTCAATTTTTAAACCTTTATATCTCCACAATTGTGATTATCAGATTTTTATGAATTCTTTACCAAATTGTAGAGAAAACATAGCTCTATAGCTGACATAAATGGCAATGTTTTAGTGCGAATAGTTATTGAAATATAGAAGATTAAAATTTGGAGGTTTGCAAACTACTTTAAATTTCAAACCTCTATATCTTTCTTCATATTCTTCAGAATTCAATGAATTCTTTACCAAATTGTAGAGAAAAGTTAATTCTATAGCTGACATAATTGGCAATGATCCAGTGATAATATGTAATGAGATATAGAAGGTTAAATTTTGGAGTTTTTCAAATGCCTTCAGTTTTCAAACCTTTTATATCTCTCTTTCTATTGTTCCGATTTCAATGAATTCTTTACCAAAATTTAGAGAAAAGTCTGCTCTATAACTGATATAAATTGCAATGTTCTAGTGATAATAGTTTCTGTGATATAGTACAGTTAATATACTAAAATTACTTAAATGATATCAATTAAGTATGAATGAAATGTTGGGTACTTGCTGATATGTGTTCCTTTTATCGTTTAATCAACCCTTATACTCATCTGTTTTGTTAAAGAGAAATTTTTGTTAAATGGACACATTACATTAGTACTGGAGAATGTGTAAAAACTGTAAGCAATTACCTGATTTTGTTTAAAAAAGGGGGGGGGGGAAATGGGTTTATTGGCAACACTGAATTTAAAAAATACGATAATTATTGTTTTTAACTGTACACAGCACCACTGAACTGAATGATAAACTAACCTCTAAACATAATTTTTTTACGAGTAGTTCACGCAATAAAGATGTTCCATAGAATCATCAGACTGTGAGAACATGGCCAACAACCTGGACTAGAGGGCAAAAACGCTAGGTCGTCCACCAGTTGTGAAAGTGGAGGAACCGTACCATGGATATTTTAGGTGGAAGGGTAAAGTAATTGTAGGAGTGTGGAGAGTGACTTCATACGCTATGGAGTATTGTGTCCTAGAAGAACCAATACAATACAGAAAGGATTCCTTTATAACGCGCTGCAGATGTTGTTGCTGCCTCTGAAGGTAACAGTCTGGTACATCGTAAACTAACCTTACGTCTTATAACCTTTTTTTTTTTTTTATAAAACAGATGTTTTTATTTTGCTATTATAATTTTTACGAGTATAGGTTAGGTTTTGTTTTCTAAATTGCTTTCTCTAGCTGGTGCTTAAAAGTAAATATTGCGGTTCCATCAAATTTTTGGAATTTATTTCGTGCAAAGATCAACTTCAAGATTGTCTACGTCAAACAGACCATTTCATTTAAATGAACAAGTTGCATCATTTTCTCTATATCAAGAAATATTACGATACCACATCGAAAGTCAACGAAGTCAAAAACTAAAAATAAAAATACGATACACCGGAAGTACTATTTTACTTTTTATTTATTTCTTTACTTTTTAAAGATTTCCCAACGCCATCTT
This sequence comes from Rhodnius prolixus, assembly GCF_049639745.1. Classification (NCBI taxonomy): domain Eukaryota; kingdom Metazoa; phylum Arthropoda; class Insecta; order Hemiptera; family Reduviidae; genus Rhodnius; species Rhodnius prolixus. The sequence goes on along the minus strand of NW_027411592.1, from coordinate 65,091,542 downwards.
CAACGATTATCATTGGCCATGATACTAACTGTACATTCATAGTTCTATAACTTTTTTTTGAAAGAAAAAACCAAGCAAAACATATTCCCCGGAAATCCCGGATTAAGAGCACTTCCTAGAGAGAAACTGGAGAAAGTAGATTCCCCCTAAAGCGGGGATATCAAACTGGCGGCCCCCGAGGTAAATTTCTTGTGGCCCCACGATGTACTGAAATAAAATGAAAATAGAAAAAAAAGCTTTTATGAAGGAAATAGCGCTTAGGGGGGAGGGATCCGAGGCAATATCCGGTACACACAATTCCCAGTTTCCATTAACTACTGAAGACCGAGTATACACGTGGACCCCAAGGTCTTTTCTGCGGGGCGCCTGTGGACTTAGTTCCAGCAACGTCAAAAAGAAGCCATATGTCCTGCCACTCTCCAGTGGAATTCCAGAATGATTCACCTGGGGTGTTTGGGGGCTTGCATAAACGTGCTGACTTAGTTCCAGCGACGTTGGAAGCCATATGACCTGCTACACTCCAGAGGAATTCTAGAATGAATCTCCTGGGGGCCAGTGGGCAAGTATAAACGTGCTGACTTAGTTCCAGCGACGTTTGGAAGCCCATTTGTCCTGCCATTCTCTGGAATTCCAGAATGATTCTCCTGGGGGCTTGTATAAACGCGCTGACTTAGTTCCAGCGACGTTTGGAAGCCATATCTCCTGCCACTCTCAGTAAAAATTGCAGAATTATTCTCCTGGGGGCCAGTGGGCTTGTATAAACATGCTGACTTAGTTCCAGCAACGTTTGGAAGCCCATATGTCCTGCCACTCTCCAGTGGAATTCCAGAATGATTCTCCTGGGGGGCTGTGGGCAAGTATAAACGTGCTGACTTAGTTCCAGCGACGTTTGGAAGCACATATGTCCTGCCACTCTCCAGTGGAATTCCAGAATGATTCTCCTGGTGGGCCAGTGGGCTTGTATAAACGTGATGACTTAATTCCAGCGACGTTTGGAAGCCCATATGTCCTGCCATTCTCCAGTGGAATTCCAGAATGATTCTCCTGGGGGGCTGTGGGCAAGTATAAACGTGCTGACTTAGTTCCAGCGACGTTTGGAAGCACATATGTCCTGCCACTCTCCAGTGGAATTCCAGAATGATTCTCCTGGTGGGCCAGTGGGCTTGTATAAACGTGATGACTTAATTCCAGCGACGTTTGGAAGCCCATATGTCCTGCCATTCTCCAGTGGAATTCCAGAATGATTCTCCTGGGGGGCTGTGGGCAAGTATAAACGTGCTGACTTAGTTCCAGCAACGTTTGGAAGCCCATATGTCCTGCCACTCTCCAGTGGAATTCCAGAATGATTCTCCTGGTGGGCCAGTGGGCTTGTATAAACGTGCTGACTTAGTTCCAGCAACGTTTGGAAGCCATATGTCCTGCCACTCTCCAGTGGAATTCCAGAATGATTCTCCTGGGAGGCTGTGGGCAAGTATAAACGTGCTGACTTAGTTCCAGCGACGTTTGGAAGCCCATATGTCCTGCCACTCTCCAGTGGAATTCCAGAATGATTCTCCTGGTGGGCCAGTGGGCTTGTATAAACGTGCTGACTTAGTTCCAGCGACGTTTGGAAGCCCATATGACCTGCTACTCTCAGTAAAAATTCCAGAATGATCCTGTTCATTAAAAAAGACGAAGTAGGAATTCCCAAGAATATATTCTTATTTAGGCGAGAGAATATCCAAAAAATGTCTGCTGAACAAAATTTTGTGGTTATTTTTTGGGAGTACGTTTTTTTGTGTGAGCAACTATTTCCCATCTTAAGAAATTAAAGAAAACGGCATACAGATCCAAGATTGAGACTTGATAAACATCTATCACCTTAATGAAGATTGTCTGTTCTCCAGTCCCTGAATCCAGATATTGGGAAACTATGGAAAAATTTGTTGTGGCCCGCCATGAATCTTGCCTGTTGCGCCAAATGGCCCGTGGTTTATTAATTGAGTTTGACACCCCTGGAGGTGGTAGAAACTGAGACTTCATGTCACAGGAAGTCGTATGAGTGGTTACATCTGATTTTTTATTTTTGTTCTATTTAAATTTATATTATCAAACATTAATTCCCTGTAATCTTTAATTTATCCTGGTTTTATCGTGGAATCCTTGCATTTTCCATAAATGTAGATAACTCACTCACTCGTAGAACAAGAACAAAATATTATCTTCATAAAATAGAAAAGATAAACTTGGTATAGAACTATATAGAACTAGAACTAGAACAAGAACAAAAAAAAAAAGCACTACAAACAGGGCAGACAAAATTAATCATACGGAACAAAAAAGTTTGTTCACAGGAAGTAACTACAGCCTCCACACCCCCATTAAAATAGAAAATAACGAAACAACCATTCTGATTTATATAGCACTGCCGTAGAGAGAGCACAGTTTTCTGTGTTATTTATAGCCTTTTTTTCTTTTCTGTCTGTTTGTTCTTTGTTCCGTTTCCAGTTTGTAAACAATCGAAAACTAACTTCCTTTTTGCTAATAAAAATTTATTAACTTTATTTTCTCTCTCTCTCTCTCTTTAGGTGATGTCATCAACTTAGTATACGATCAATTTAGCAGAGAATAATCCAATCTGTTTTATCATTACAGCAGAATATACTTAATAGTTGTTATTGCTTACTCTTATTTTTCTCTTCAAATTTAAATAACTTTGTCAAAACTGCTAAAAAAGTTTGTGGAATATAAATCCACAATAAATGCAATCGTGCAATCAAGACAGCACTTGTACAACTTCATCCATACAGTTGGCTGTGGAATATCTATTAATAGATAAGGAGAGAGAGAGAAAAAAAAACACAGCTGTTTATTGTAATCGAAGACCTTGTTTGACCTTGTGCTTCTGATTGGCTATCATCAGCTGTGAATTGAAATAACAGCACAGTAGCTGTGAGTTGAATAATCACTAAGAAAACATAATTACCTACTATTTACAAAACAAAAAACACTCACTAAATGTTTTGATTAATGAATTTTTGATCAGATTTGACCATTCACACGACTTTGACCAGCCGCGTGACGTAATGAAATTTTCTTCAAACTTGGAGTTTATAATTTAAAAAAAAAAACCTTCCTCCTGAACACTAAAGAAAAAAAGTAAAGTAATTGCCTATTATTTTAGGCGGGGCTTAACGTCCAACTACCTAATTAGGTGTGGTGGACGGAGGCGACTAGCAAACATACTTTACTGTAAATTTCTCATATTAACCATTAAATAAAATCCAAGGCCTAGACCAGGGGGAATCGAACCCACTAAACCAACAATACATCTTAGCATTGCGGGTCTAGTCTCTTAACCGCCTAACATACTTTACTATAAATTTTTCATATTGACCATTAAATAAAATCCAAGGCCTAGACAAGGGGAATCGAACCCCACTAAACCAACAATACATCTTAGCATTGCGGGTCTAGTCTCTTAACCGCCTAACATACTTTACTATAAATTTCTCATATTGACCATTAAATAAAATCCAAGGCCTAGACAAGGGGAATCGAACCCCACTAAACCAACAATACATCTTAGCTTTGCGGGTCTAGTCTTTTAACCGCTCGGCTACTAGAAAATTGGTGACACACGAACATAAAAATACGTATTTCGTACGCGATTACACACTTCCTCTTATGAGCGGAAATAGATTGTAAAAAATAATAATTATTATTGTAATTATACTCAACGTTAATTACGCAAGCATCTTAATGGTGGAAAAAGGAAATTAAAAAGGAAAAGAAATGTGGAAAACAGAAAATAGGAGAAGCGGAACTGCGCATGTGTTAGTGAGTGAATGCTCCAGAGAGAAATTACTGTAAATTATGGGAAAAAGTTGTTAGCATTACAATCTTCTAATGGCGACACTACTTTTAAGAAATAAAAACGTTACTTCAATTATATTTATATTATTATAATATTTTGTAGCGTTATTTCAAGAGACTGCGGTTAATGACACCGCAGGCAACATGGCCGCAAAGGCAGAAGGAGTTATAGAATTTAATGATGTCATTTTTGATAAAATAATAGCAATAAACTTTTCGTAGAAAATTCATAGAAATTTTCATAATTGATTTTCACCGGAAATATAGTGTTTTTAAGGGTTTACAAGGATAGAAAAAACTTCCTTCATCCGGAGTGGTTTCATTTTCAAAGAGGCAATAGAAAAGGCAGTAAGGGATTCAAACTGAACAGGGCTGTTATTACGGAAGTTGGTAGGGCGTTTATTTGTGGCAATGACTTAGGCTTTCAGAAATGTCGTCTTTGACCGGAAGCCGGGAGGAAATTCAAGGATTCTTTAAGGGAACACTTTGGATACGAAAAAAAGGACCAGACAGTCATGGGCGGCCGCTGACACGAATTCCCTCAGGGAATATCATTGGCATAACCAATCAGGTTAATCACCTTATCAGGCTGGTCCCTTATACAATATACAAGGCTTAACACTGACTTGCGCAAAGTCCAAAAAAAACCGGGACGTCTAAGTAATTGAAATCGATATCTTAAGATCTATCTTATGGAGCAAACCACGAAGTTGACTGCCGAAGAAGGCTCCGTAAAGGAAGAGCTTATATTCAAGAAATCTGAACGTGACTAAGGCTGTCTTGATATCAAAACAGCATTGGATATGGTATCCTGTAGAATGGGAGAAGAGCTCCACAAAAAAAAATCAGTCAACGAATCCAGGTCAGAAAGTCCTTAAGGTACACATAAACTAAGCTGCGATGTCGTTAAGGCTGCTAATGGTCAGGAGATGCTGGAGTCACAATAAGCTGAGCAGGACCTTAACTGTTCACTTACTTGAGTTTTTGGTGCATCATTTTTCCCTTACTCTACTACAGAGGTCGGCCAAAGTGGTCTATATAGACCCTCAGGGGTCTATTTAACAAAAGTAGGGGTCGATCTAAGCCAGCGGATCGAAGGAAAAACAATTTCGAACCCGATACAGCGGAACCTTGCAAAGAAACACCAGGCACACCCATCTCATTAATTAAGAAGCAATACTGTAGTTACTTTACTTACTATTTAATAAATATTAAGGTGTTTAAATTTCAACATTAAGATATTTTTCACAAAACTATTGTTTGTTACACAATGTAAAATTACTTTAATAAAAATGTTTAAAACCATAAAAATAAATCATACAAACACAGTCAACCTAATAGATGGAGATTTCGAAAAATTATATAGGGGTCCATGACCAAAAATGTTTTGTCGACCCCTGCTGTACTATAAGGTACTTTGTAATCTTGCAGATTCTCAGCATCCAAGGCTTCCATGGTGCTTTTTTTTTTAAAAAAAAAACACTTGTAGAAGCCTCTTCCTACAAAGACAACGGCTTCACGATCTCCTCTTTAAAAGGCGAGGGTCTATCAACATTAAAGTATAACTTTTCAATCCTGAGTGCTTTGAGGTCCATTCTATGGCAGTATGGTCTACGTACAGAGGCAAAGACTGGCTGGTAATAAAGTGGTCTCGTCAGGAGTCAATGAGCTTAACTAAGTTGGAGGAAAAGTTTTTGGAAATCTAGTTAGCAACTTGATCCACTGTACACAGAGAAAGTTGTGTCTTTGTTTCAATTTCCGCGGCACCTTAGTATTTCCGTTTTATTAAGTTTTCTATGGAAGAAATTCCGCTGCCATGGATAAAAATTAAAATTACAAAATAAATAAATCAAACTCCAAAAGAAAAAAAATTAACTTACCGAACCATAACAGAGCTCCATAAAGTGGAAAACCCAACCAGAGAAAAATATTGGAAATTTTTTTATTTTTCTTGGAGAAAAACACAAAGATAAGAAAAAAGAAAATAACCACTTTTAGCTCCACAAAGTGAGAGAACTGAATCACTATTTCACTAACACTAGAAACTATCAGCGGCACATATTGGTTTTATAAACATTATTGTTTTATTTAATTTATCTTTAGAAACACTTTTGTATAAAATTAAGTAAATAAAAAGAATTAGCAATCCAACAGACTGATGGCGTTCGTCGTTAAAAAATATAAAAATAGTTGATAAAACAATCGGTTTTCACTTGAACTGCGCGTGTGTGTAGCCCGACATTTTAGGCAGAAATAGTCAACTAGAACTATACTGAAAGACTGTTCAAACACAACTGAAATATTAGTCTAACAGACAACATACAAACGATACAGGGAGAAAGTATGAAGTAGGCAATAGACAGACAGACACACACACACACACACACACACACACACACACACACACACACACACACACACACACACGACGAACCAACAGACCCAGCTGACTGATGTCTGCATTCCGTGGAGTGGGGAGCTTTCTAGGGTTAGCAACAGTGTGGGACCACTGACAGTAGAGGGGATAATAATTTCGAACAGAGTCTCTGCAGCACGTACAAAAAGAAATAAACCCCTATTGTTGTTGTTGTGGGAGGTGGAACATTGGAAAATATAATTGTAACTAATCTCTAATTAGGTAAGTTCGCAGACGGTCAGTTAAGTTGTCCAAAGATTTAATTTATTAACGCATTTAAGAATTGTAGTGAATTTAGTGGTTACAAAATTCTAATCTAGCTTGGAGAAAACTAAATAATTTTACTCTCGCTAGAATTCTCAAGGTTATAAATTACAAAAAATTTTCTCTTCCAACTGGGAACAAGAGTAAAGTTTCTGGAACCATAATTACCTCCTAGAATGATACACTAAGAGAGAAGTTCCAAATTCCATCCCTCTACAAACTGTCCTCAATATGAAATTACTTACGAGAGAATATGGAAAAAAAGGAAAGAAAGAGTCCAATTAGTAAAAGAGACTTCCTGGTGAGTTTTTAAAGACTTCCGGTTGAGTGTTGAAGAGACTTCCAGTTGTTTTTAAAGACTTCCGGATGAGTTTTTAAAGAGACCCAGTTGAGATTTAAAGAGACTTCCGGTTGAGTTTTTAAAAACTTCCGGTTGAGTGTTGAAGAGACTTCCGGTTGAGTGTTGAAGAGACTTCCGGTTGAGTTTTTAAAAACTTCCGGTTGAGTGTTGAAGAGACTTCCGGTTGAGTGTTGAAGAGACTTCCGGTTGAGTTTTTAAAGAGACTTCCGGTTGAGTTTTTAAAGAGACTTCCGGTTGAGTTCAAAGGGACTTCCGGCTGAGTTTTAAAGAGACTTCCGGATTTTATTTAATGGTTAATAAAAGAAATTTATAGTAAAGTATGTTAGGCGGTTAAGAGACTACACCCGCAATGCTGAGATGTACTCGTATTGTTGGTTTAGTGGGTTCGATTCCCCTGGTCTACGCCTTGGATTTTATTTATTGGTTAATATGAGAAATTTATAGTAAAGTATGTTAGGCGGTTAAGAGACTAGACCCGCAATGCTAAGATGTATTGTTGGTTTAGTGGGTTCGATTCCCCTGGTCTACGCCTTGGATTTTATTTATTGGTTAATATGAGAAATTTATAGTAAAGTATGTAAGGCGGTTAAGAGACTAGACCCGCAATGCTAAGATGTATTGTTGGTTTAGTGGGTTCGATTCCCCTGGTCTACGCCTTGGATTTTATTTAATGGTTAATATGAGAAATTTATTGTGAAGTATGTTAGGTTGTTATAGGCTAGACCCGCAATGCTAAGATGTATTGTTGGTTTAGTGGGTTCGATTCCCCTGGTCTACGCCTTGGATTTTATTTATTGGTTAATATGAGAAATTTATAGTAAAGTATGTTAGGCGGTTAAGAGACTAGACCCGCAATGCTAAGATGTATTGTTGGTTTAGTGGGTTCGATTCCCCTGGTCTACGCCTTGGATTTTATTTATTGGTTAATATGAGAAATTTATAGTAAAGTATGTTAGGCGGTTAAGAGACTAGACCCGCAATGCTAAGATGTATTGTTGGTTTAGTGGGTTCGATTCCCCTGGTCTACGCCTTGGATTTTATTTATTGGTTAATATGAGAAATTTATAGTAAAGTATGTAAGGCGGTTAAGAGACTAGACCCGCAATGCTAAGATGTATTGTTGGTTTAGTGGGTTCGATTCCCCTGGTCTACGCCTTGGATTTTATTTATTGGTTAATATGAGAAATTTATAGTAAAGTATGTTAGGCGGTTAAGAGACTAGACCCGCAATGCTAAGATGTATTGTTGGTTTAGTGGGTTCGATTCCCCAAGTATAGGCCTTGGATTTTATTTAATGGTTAATATGAGAAATTTATAGTAAAGTATGTTAGGCGGTTAAGAGACTAGACCCGCAATGCTAAGATGTATTGTTGGTTTAGTGGGTTCGATTCCCGGTGTCTAGGCCTTGGATTTTATTTAATAGTTAATATGAGAAATTTACAGTAAAGTATGTTTGCTAGTCGCCTCCGTCCACGACACCTAGTAAATGGTAGTTGGACGTTAAGCCCCGCCTGAAAAAATAGGCAAACAAAAAATTCTTAAAAGATGTAGTATTTTAACTCCGGCATTTATAGGTTATTTAATTTTCGAAGTCTATTTCCAGCTGAAGAGAAAAGAATCACCCCGGAAGTGTGGTACAGCCCAGACAGTGATGCCCTTAAATAGAAAGTGGGGCCTTAAAAGGCATAATTTTTATCCACCCAAATAGTATAAAACAAAAAAAATACTTCTGCATATAAAATTTGTAAAGAAATGGCGATGAACTCATCTAATTTGCATACTGTTCGTGTAGGAGTTAGGATGTGGAAAGTCTGTCGGTTCGTATATGTCCATGAAGACCTTCTGTGCTTCAGCCTACCTCCTTTCCTGTTTTTTATTTCTTTTTACTCCCAACTAATTTATTTACTGGGACGTAATATATTCTTAATTGACAGATTACTTTTGCTTTAATTAATATTGTATTTCTTCTCATTAGTTGGTGGAAAGGAAGTATTACGCGATAGGAGACAATTATCAAATCGGCTTTTCACCGAAAATACTACTTTTACGATTACCTAAGTAACCACTCCTACGATCTCGCAATAATGTCCCAATTTTAAACTCCAAAATACGAGGGTCGTTTGAAAAGTCCGTGCAAAAATAAAAACTACTTAATTTTTTGGGGTAAACCTTTTTTATTTTTCAACATAGTCTCCTTTTAGGCTTATACACTTCGTCCAACGCTGCTCTAGTTTGTTGATCCCTTCCGAATAATAGGATTTGTCCAAGTCTGAAAAATAGCCATTCGTTTCTGCAATCACCTCCTCGTTTGAAAAAAATATTTTTCCCGCCAGCCATTTCTTCATATTGGGGAACAAATAGTAGTCCGAGGGAGCCAAGTCTGGAGAATAGGGGGGATGTGAAACGAGTTGGAACCCTATTTCCATTAATTTTGCGACCACAACTGCTGAGGTGTGAGCTGGTGCGTTGTCGTGATGGAAAAGGTCTTTTTTGTGGGCCAATCGTGGGCGTTTTTCTTGCAGCTCGGTTTTCAAACGGTCGAATAACGATGAATAATATGCACCTGTAATAGTTTTACCCTTTTCCAGATAGTCGATGAGGATTATTCCTTGCGAATCCCAAAAGACAGTCGCCATAATCTTTCCGGCCGAAGGTACGGTCTTCGCCTTTTTTGGCGCAGATTCCCCCTTGGTAACCCATTGTTTAGATTGTTCTTTGGTCTCAGGAGTGTAGTGATGTATCCATGTTTCATCCACAGTGACGAAACGACGCTTAAAGTCATGCGGATTCTTCTGGAACAGCTGCAAATCGTCCTTACACGATTTCGTTTTTGGTCAAGCGTGAGCAATCGCGGTACCCATCTTGCGGATAGCTTTGTCATGTCCAAATGTTGATGCAAAATATTATGTACCCGTTCATTCGAGATGCCCACAGCACTAGCAATCTCACGCACCTTCACTCTTCTGTCATCCATCACCATATCCATGGATTTTATCAATGATTTCTGGAGTAGTAACCTCAACAGGGCGTCCAGAACGTTCAGCGTCACTTGTGCCCATATGGCCACTCCGAAAATTTTGAAACCACTTATAAACTGTTCTAATCGAAGGTGCAGAGTCACCATAATGTTTATCAAGCTTCTCTTTAGTCTCCTGAGGCATTTTGCCTTTCATAAAGTAGTGTTTAATCAACATACGAAATTCTTTTTCGTCCATTTTTTGAAAATCACTCGACTTCCTCGATTCAAACGAATGCCAAACACAAAGAAATAGACCGATCTGGCTGAAACTTGGTGTGTGTTCTTCCAAGAGATGCTACTAACTAAACATAACCTCGATACGCGCCAGTGGTGCTATCTCTCTGACTTTGCACGGACTTTTCAAACGACCCTCGTATGCTTCAAACTTCGAACATTCAAGTTATACTTAATTCTTTTCACAATTCAGCAGGAATCGCTCCTGAAGTGCACTTCTTAAAACTCAATTAAAAAATTAAAAATAAAATAAATAATAAAATGCTGTGGTTAGGGGAAACGATAGGTGCTACCCCGCCGTGTACTAATCTAATGAAATGCACCTGTAAGTTCAGGTAACACTAATCACTTCCCAGGTAAGCTTATTATTGCACAGAGAATCTAACACGAACTATCTCGATGTATCAGCAGCACACGTTAACATCACTGGGTTAAGGTGGAGATAATACAATAAACCAATTTACCTCACTCTCTCTCACTTGCTGTGCACCCATCTCCTAACTGGAAAACCTATCAATAAATTTTCCGGCCTTAATTCCATTTTGTATTTCAGCAGGCTGGCGAAGACGGGGGCTGAGCGAACAGAACAAAGGCAATAAACACGCAAACTTCCTATGGCCTTGAACTCTTTATTCTATCATGTGACAGTTAAATAATTTTTCTTTAGAATTGCTTTTCAGAATTACTGTCAAAACTTTATAGAATTGAAAATTAAAATGCAATTGTAAAGATTGCATTTCCTAATTTGTTAAAATCTTTATGGAGGTGATTATGCACTGCTACCAAAAATAACCGCTGGTGCTATGTGAGTGACCCAATCACATTACTCTACCACGTGATGAAATAATTCGCCCATGTATTCTAGGAGAAGTGGAAGATCCAGAATTTAGAGATAACCTTTTCCAAGGTTATCTAATTTTTAAATAAACAGAAAAAGCATCCCTCCAAAAATAATAATAAGGACAGAAGGATTTTAGGAAGTCTACAAAATACAGTAAAGTAATTGCCTATTTATATTCAGGCGAGCTTTACGTCCAACTACCAAACTAGGTGTTGTGGACGGAGGCGACTGGCAAAACATACTTTACTGTAAATTTCTCATATTAACCATTAAATAAAATCCAAGGCTTAGACCAGAGGAATCGAACCCACTAAACCAACAATACATCTTAGCATTGCGGGTCTAGTCCTTTAACCGTCTAACATACTTTACTATAAATTTCTCATATTAACCATCAAATAAAATCCAAGGCTTAGACCAGAGGAATCGAACCCGCTAAACCAACAATACATCTTAGCATTGCGGGTCTAGTCCCTTAACCGTCTAACATACTTTACTATAAATTTCTCATATTAACCATCAAATAAAATCCAAGGCCTAGACCAGAGGAATCGAACCCACTAAACCAACAATACATCTTAGCATTGCGGGTCTAGTCTCTTAACCGCCTAACATACCTTACTGTAAATTTCTCATATTAACCATTAAATAAAATCCAAGGCTTAGACCAGAGGAATCGAACCCGCTAAACCAACAATACATCTTAGCATTGCGGGTCTAGTCCCTTAACCGTCTAACATACGTTACTATAAATTTCTCATATTAACCATTAAATAAAATCCAAGGCTTAAACCAGAGGAATCGAACCCACTAAACCAACAATACATCTTAGCATTGCGGGTCTAGTCCCTTAACCGTCTAACATACTTTACAATAAATTTCTCATATTAACCATTAAATAAAATCCAAGGCCTAGACCAGAGGAATCGAACCCACTAAACCAACAATACATCTTAGCATTGCGGGTCTAGTCTCTTAACCGCCTAACATACCTTACTGTAAATTTCTCATATTAACCATTAAATAAAATCCAAGGCCTAGACCAGGGGAATCTAACCCACTAATCTAACAATACATCTTAGCTTTGCGGGTCTAAGTCTCTTAACCGCTCGACTATAGTGGCGCCTAGGAAGTCTACATTCCTCCTCTTCAATACCTGGTAACTTCTGAGGCATTCCAGGGGGAAGCCTAGAGTGTAGAATAACCACTCCTTGATATACAATACGCCCCTTCTTGCAACACTCATTTAAATGTTTCGAAAGATTACTTCGCAAATTAAGAAAACTGGACCTACATCTTTCCAGCACATCCGCAGAGAAGCCAAGATTCCCTGAGGAAGTGGCTAGCCCACCTTTTTCCAATGGTGCCGGGGGGGGGGGATAACATTGAGGCACATTATGACTCATCCGTAATAGCATAAAATAACCTTCAGAAGTGTTACACCTACTTTCCAATTCTCACATTGTATTTACGAGTACACTTAAAGGTTGATGGTCTACATTAAAAATAACATATTTTTTTTTTTTTAGGTCAAATTTTCGATATTTAGAAGGCACAGATTTTTCTGAGTCCAAAAAATATGTTTTGGGAATTAATCTGAGAAAGAGTAAATAACAAATTTTCTTTAAATTGGGAATGTTATTTACACATTAAGTTCCGCTTAGTAACACGCACCTAATGAGCTCAAAAATTACACTTAAATGACTGAGGCAACTTACGAGCAGTTTCGAAACGCAAGGTCTTCATGACTAGTCACTTTATTACAAGGAACCTACAAAGAATTCTACTAGTAATTTGAAGCCAGAAGTCATAATCTTAAGAATTATAGCAAAAGGAAGTCATGTGAGTGTTCTCATTTAGATATTTTTTACTGAAAGAGGAAGTGATCGCGTCCAATTTTTGAGTTTCCAGCTAAATTATTAGTATTTGAGGTCCCATAAATTCAAAAAGAAGGGATTTTTAATTTAGTCTAATTTGTTGTATCTCTTTGCCTGCGATCAGCATCACAGGAAGTTTAAATTGGACCTCCGATTTAGGTGTCACATACGGATCTGACAATACGCTCTTGGGGGAAAAAAGTGAAAATTTTTGTTGCGATTTTTCTTGAAAATGGCTCCTATCAATTTTCCCTTAGACTTTGGATACTTGTTGCTCATAAATAGTTCTACAACTTTTATTTGAAACATAATCTGGGAAAACGCCATTAAATGTGTTTTACTGAACAAATTTTTCAGTGATTTTTCTTCTTCTTTTTTTTTAAGAAAATGGCACCTTAAAAAGGAAAATGTTTATCATTTTTTGAAGCTAACTACTTTTTATGGCAAATTATAAGCTTAAAAAAAAAAGTTTAATTTTTTGAAAAAGTCGTGTGAGTAGTAAGGGCTTATTATTTTTAAGTAAAAAAAACAATTCCAATAATTTTGGTACTTTAATTAAAACTGTCCGGTAGGACAGTTGTATAAGGGTTGATCATCAAAAACTGCACAAAAAAGCGTAACGTTGAAAAACTCCCAACTTTGACAATTTTTTTCTCTTTTTCTATAAAAGATCAAATTCCCAAATTTTCTTTATAATGTAGGGCAAATCCTCCTTTATGACTGTAATTTTTTTGCAACAACCCAGATCTAATAGATTTCGAGAAAAAAGTTGCCGAAAATGTGCAAAAACGGCATTTTCATTCAAAAATTGTTCTTGTTCTTGTTCTTCTTCTTCTTGTTGTTGTTGTTGTTACCTTTTTTGTAAACAACGTAGCGCCTAAACGCGAGAACCAATTTTCATGAATGAGGTATCATTCGAGTCGGAATGTTATGTAGATGTGCCTTTTGGGGGTCTCGACGCTGTACATGGAAAGGGAGAGGAGTTAGCCCCCTTTATGTAAGGCCCCCTCCAAAATTATTATCATTAATTACTCTGTAAATCTTAGCCCGATTTTGATAAAATTTGGTAGGATGACAGGGTTAGGGCTCCCCTACGTAACATTAAAGCGACGATCTGCTCTTACACTTGTTAAGGGGAAGTATAGCAATCGTTTCAAATTATCGAAACGTGAACCGATTTTCATGAATGAAGTGTCATTCGAATCGAAATTTTGTACAGATTTGCACTTTTAAAGTCTCGACGCTGTGCCTCATAAGGAGGGGAGTTTGCCCCACCCAAGTTAGGCCCTTTCTAAAACTATTATTACCAATATTTCTATAACGCTTAGTCCGATTTTGATAAAATTTAGCAAGAAGAAGTGGTTAAAGCTCCTCTACGTGGCTGTGAAGTGCCATCATGCTCTTACACCTACTAAGAGGAAGTACTGCAATCGTTAAAATGATCAATGAGTGAACCGATTTACATCAATGAATTGTCGTTCGATTCAAAATTTTTGCCTCTTCGCCTTTTAGGGAGAAGTACTGTAATCGCAGTTTATTTCTCTTACTCCTCTTAAAGGGAAGTACTGAAATCGCAGTTTAATTTTGCTATTTACGTACAAATTACCTTTTTATTTTATTCAAAACGCTTTCTCAAAAAAATTGTTATTGAGGATGGTTTGGGGGACCGCAACTGTAATCATTCTTTAAAAAGATCTCTCCAGTGGTAGTAACTCCGACTTAACATCTTTTCAGGTTATAATGATAAAATTAAAATTTATTATTCCCAATTTTAAAAAAATCTGTAAAGCAGATATGTAACTTTGCAAAACATACAAAAGGAAAATCTATCCAAAAGGTACAAAAATCTCTTTAACAAAAACTTACAGTTTAAAATGTTAAGTATTAGGGTTGATTAAACGCCAAAAGGTACACAAATCAGCAAGTACCCATCATTTCATTTATACTTCATTGATATTATTTTAAGTAATTTTACTACATTAATTTTCATTAATATTTTTTTGAATTTATTAGATGTTTCACAGACCCTTATGCTGGCCAGTTCATTCATTTTCTTTTTCTTTTTTTTTATGATTTAAGTCGCGTCAACATCTAAGGTTATTGGCGCCCGGAGCTTTTTTCAGTGCACTGCCGGCCTCCGGACAGTGTTCTCTCGTTACAGACAACTTTGTGAGCTGTAAGAAGCTCTTAGAAAGAGAAAATCTAAGGGTCTGCAGCTGGATTCGAACCCGGAACCTCCACGTGGGAATCCAATACGCTAACCGCATAGCTATCCCTTCCCTTTGTTCATTCATAATATTTTATTTTTTTGTTATAATTATGATCAAATGTATATTATATCTTCATAATTAAATAGGTACTTTATTTTAGCTTTCTTCCAAATTATTCTTCTGATTTATCTTTATTATGCTTTTTATTCTGAGTAGTCACATGTATGTACGAGTATGTTCATGCACGTTAAAGTAGAAAAAGACTAAGGTAGAGTCGGCTACTATTTAAATTTGAATCACGGATTTAAAACAATATTTCAGTCTAGAATTCGTCTTTCCGAAGTATTTGTGAGCACAAATAACGCGTAGGTAATATCAAGTAAATTATTAAACAATAATTATTCATTTCTCAATTGTAATTTAATGTAGTCCCTCTAATTTTACTTATAGTAAATACTGGAATAATTATGTTAGCTGTCATAAAAATATGCATATCTTATTTACTTTATATTACATATATACAACATTGTGGGAAGAACACCTAGATGGAGAATGTAATTGAAGAAAACTATATTATTTGCGATAGAGCCAGATAATTATTACCTATTATTATAAACGTTTGACTACTTCATAAAATAACAATTACTTTAATCGAAGAATGAACTTAAACCGACGATTTTTATTTAAAAATAAAAATAAATAAATGAAATCATTGATGAATGTTGGTGTAAGCATTTTTTTTAAAAAGTTTTTGAATTTTCTAGCCTCATATTTTTTTTTTTTTTAATAAAGTTTTTCTTTTTAACCTGTGATTAATAGTTTGTTGATTAGATATTACAGTCAATCTAAGTTAAATGGTGTTCTACTTGAACAAATATTTTGTAGATTAAAATGGCCAGCATAAGGGTCTGTGAAACATCTAATAAATTCAAAAAAATATTAATGAAAATTAATGTAGTAAAATTACTTAAAATAATATCAATGAAGTATAAATGAAATGATGGGTACTTGCTGATTTGTGTACCTTTTGGCGTTTAATCAACCCTTATACTTAACATTTTAAACTGTAAGTTTTTGTTAAAGAGATAATAAAAACATCTGTAACTCAGTAACTAAATTGACATCTCAATGCTCTCTAGTAGCAAGCGGTTGAAGCAAACAACGAACCTTTAAGACAATATTTAAACTACAAATAATGGAATCATTTACTTTATATTATTTTTACTAATGAACTATTATATAACATAAAATATCTTGAAATTAATTCTAGAAAATATCCTTTATTAAGTAAACCGTGATAAACCTACCTTAATTGGAAATTTTATAACCACTGCAATCGTTTTCTCAATATGTACTTGATAATCAAGAATCTTTTTGCAGATTGAACAAAAATTCACTTAATTTTTCATGCACTTCAATTATTTCTGGCATCTGCAAGAAATGTGGCCAGTGTCAGTTAAAGCTATTCGTTTTTTTCTCATCAATTTTGTGGGAAAAATGGTTAAAATTATATCCCATTCTAAATCTTATACTTAGTTAAATTTTAACTTGGAATTTTTCATCAAATTTCAAGGTGTTTCTTATGTGAGTTTTTTTACAATTAATTGAGTCGTATGCAGATCTCGTAATAGTTAATTTTCAGACATAATGTATATGTATTCGGGAATATATTAAAAACAGTTACAAAAAAATACACTTAACATCTATGATTTTTTTATGTTTTATCTATCTTCATAGCATGTGTACATTTCTTTCATTCAAAATCGTATTTTCATTTCTTTTTTTACTTCCCTCAAATCCTTCAAAGGCAAAAAATGGATTAGCCACTTTTTCTCGAGATTCTGGCCACTCTAAGGGTATCCCATAGCTAGTGTAAGACTTACCACAGCACCCAATTAAGCCACGGAATCTGTAAAAATTAGTTTTATGTGTACTACTCTAGATTATGTACAATGAACCCTAGTTTATCATCTTCACACAAACCAATTCTTACTGGAAGACTATTAAAACTGTTTCCAGTAGGACAGTTGTATCAAGGGTTGATCGTCAAAAACTGCACCGAAAAAGCGTAACGTTGAAAAACAACCCAACTTTGACAATTTTTTTTTTTTCTCTTTTAAGATAAAATTCCCGTAAGTTTCTTTACAATAAAGGGCAAATCCCTCCTTTATAACTGTAATTTATTTTTGCAACAACCCAGATCTGATAGATTTTAATGAGCCAAAAACGGCTTTTTCAAAATATTGACCTTGTTCTTCTTGTAACCTTTTTTTTGTAAACAACGTAGCGCCTAAACGCATGAACCGATTTTCATGAATGAGGTGTCATTCGATTCGGAATTTTATGTAGATGTGCCTTTTTGGGGGGCGTCTCGACGCTGTACATCGAATGGGAGAGGAGTTAGCCCCATTTATGTAGGGCCCCCCTCCAAATATATTTTTATAAAATTCCCGAAAGTTTCTTTACAATATAGGGCAAATCCCTCCTTTATAACTGTAATTTTTTTTTGCAACAACCCAGATCTGATAGATTTTAATGAGCCAAAAACGGCTTTTTCAAAATATTGACCTTGTTCTTCTTGTAACCTTTTTTTTGTAAACAACGTAGCGCCTAAACGCATGAACCGATTTTCATGAATGAGGTGTCATTCGATTCGGAATTTTATGTAGATGTGCCTTTTTGGGGGGCGTCTCGACGCTGTACATCGAACGGGAGAGGAGTTAGCCCCATTTATGTAAGGCCCCCCTCCAAATATATTTTTATAAAATAACTAGTTAGGGATTACGGAGTCCGCATTGATGAATAATAATAGGCAGATTATATTCGCACTATTTTTATGTTTCTGACTGGATTCCAATATGCATACTTCTATCATTAGAGGTTGATTCTTCAATTAGGTGTAATGTTTCTGTCAAATACTACATTTGCTAATTCACACTAGTAATTATTGAATTCTCAACACCAAATTGAAAAAAAAAAAAATCAACCCCTAATGATGGATGAACATTTGAAACTGGTCAGCAACATGAAAAAACATGCTTGCTACGACCGATAAAATCAATAATAAACAAGCTTTCTTGATCGCAGTAGATTTGAGCTTTAAATTCATCCAAACAAATATAATTAATGTACACTACTTACTCATATTCGCCCATGCAACTAAGAATGCAATGCATCAATTAAAATTCAGCCAAGTAATTTGTGCCCTTTTTTGTTAAAAAAAATTCTTTTACATAATCTGCCACCATTTTCTGTATTCAAAAGATCTATAGAATATTTTTCAATGATCTAAACACAGTCAAAAGAGTATTTAGGACTTGCTAATTTCCGGAAGTGCCGTTATTAGAAAGATGTTTTCAAGAAAAGTTATAGGTTTCATTTGTCTTATAAAGTTTAAAGGAAATCGTACGCCATTTCTTTTCTTTTTTAGAAAATCGAAAAATTCATTCAGTAAATTATTGGCTTTGATCAAACTTTTGGCTAAAAGCATATGATTTCATACGAAGAGTTTAGCGATTGCAAAACACAAAATAGATAATCTACAGGATTATTCCTAAAGTGCAACAGAGGAACAGATTTCTCTTTGGACTTTCCTAATGAGCAGATCTTTGCACTTCTGCTACTTTAAAGCCCCTAAATGTGAATACAAAGGTACAAATGATCAATATAATGAATGGTAAAACAGCAAAAGCCATCCTAACAACATCAACCCTACTAGAATAAATTCAAGCCACTAAAATTAATATCAATACCAATTAATATCTAAAAAACAATTACAAAAACAAAAAAGAATCAACAATCACAGCAAACATTAATTTATGTGATTAAATGCTAATAGCAGTTTACTGGACTTATCGACCCAATCTTATAGGCTGAGATCACTGAAATTCCTGACAGCTGTGACTTGTTACGGGGAAAATGAGGTGAGATGAAGTCAGGAATGCATTATGACTTTGAGCAGGCCTTGTTTAAAGAAATAATGCGTAAATCTTTCGGGGTATCAGGGAATGTATTCAGGAAAAAAGGTAAAGAAGGCCCAAAATGGGGTACTTGTATCCCAAAAAAATAACAGAAATCTAACGTTGCCGTGACAATGGTAAGTAACCATCTCCAAGACAATTCAAGACAGCAAAGTTTGATCTTAAAAATTGGGAGTATTTTTTGGGAATTAGAGAAGCCACTGAAGCACCTTTTTTCATCATTCCCAAAATCCCGCTGCTTTCATATTGCTCAGGATGATGCAGCAGAATCTTAGGAGATACTCCGGGGAATGAAAATAATCGATAATCACACAAAGGACGATCGTGGATATTTTCAGTATTTTTAATGCAAACATGCAATGGTACTTATAAGAGACGTTGTAATTTTCTAATTTTTATGTGTATTTTCTTTCCAAAATTTCGAACCAAACCACACAAATTTCCCATTTCTTTTGCTTACTGTTCTTAAACTACACGGTTAAAAGCATAGAATAAGTTTGGGGCCGAAATAAAAATTGGCAAGAAAACTTTTAAATATAGGCTGTTTTATAATCAAAAAAATAATACATTTATTTATTTATTTATTTATTTTTACATGTAACATGCACATTTATTAATATTTAATTATTTACAAATTAAATTTAAATTAAAAAAAAAAAAGTTACAGCCTTTGTGCAAGGAGGAAATGGCCATGCAAATTGCTTCTTCATGTTTTGCTTTGTATAAAATCACGTACCTTTAAGTGTAAATAAAATTTGAAGATATTCCCTGAAAAAAATTTCGTTAAATAAACAATTTGAAACAAAAAGCATATCAAATTATTACAAATACAAATTTTTTAAACAAAAATTTACTTTAAAAGGTCAAAGTGTTTTACGAAATTAAGTCAAAAAGTTTTCTGTGGTTAACAAAAGAATGGAAGACGGAGCTATTTAGATGCTAAAATTCAGTACTGAATGGACTTTTCTCTTTACAGATTTTCTACAGATTTCCTTTAAACTTCCGTGTCAGATCTATAACTTTTATAAGAATATTTTTTCAAGAAAGATTATTTCTAAGGATAGTTAAGAGTTGGCTTTCCGCTGAAGTTATTATTTATTTGAAATGTACGATTTTACCACCTGTACAATGCTAGTAATACTAAGATACGTTATACACAAGATCCACAGTAAAACACGTATTTATGCTATAAATATTTTCACTTCTAAGTGATTAAGATCACACAAAAAATGGAAAGGAAATTATGAAATAATTGGAAAATAATACAATTTAATCACACATCACAAATAATTATCAGTGCATAAAAGTACGAAAATGATTTAAAAAAATTTTTTCAACCTTTAATGGCTGCTTATTTTTGTAATAAAATTAGTTGGTAATTATTTAAAAAAAAAAAAAACATTTACTAGTTCGCCAAAAATTAAAAAATAACATATTGTTTGTTATGCAGTCAATGAAGAAAATTGTAAGATACATATAATAGTTTTTATTTTACCTTAGGTATGATGATGAGATGTTATAATTTTTGGTAAAACCATACACAATTACACAAAAAAAAAAATCTCATAAAAAAATAATAAACTTGAAAAAATTAAACTAAACCATAACCCGTTTTAGATTTGACCAGTTAACCAAGTTAGAGTTGAATGTTTTGTGTTTCTCTTAAATAGGATACACTAACCAGCTGAAACTTACAATGATGCTATTGTAAGATGTTGATATTTTTTTTAAAGTAATTAACAAAAGATTAATAATAAATTCATAAAATTAAATACAATGAAAATGATAAAATTAAAACGGGTACTTATTTCATTATTTTACATAAATGCTTCTGAAACTATAGTACAAAAGGCAGTGACTATCTGGCGTGTTAAGTTGGCCCCCAGATGTTACTTGAACTTGTTTGAATAGGCAAAATGGCTGACGATGAATTACCTTCGGGTTGGGAAAAACGATTAAGTCGTTCTACTGGTATTTTATTAGTTTATTTTTAAAAATAAATTTCGTGATTAATTTTTGTTTTTAAATTTTTATTATTGGTGTTAGTTTATGGTTACTTCGTTGATGGTTTCCTTCCTTGGTTTTCTGGTTCTTATGTTAAAGAAGAAAAAAAAAAAAAAAAAATAGGCGTTCTTTATAATTTCATTTCTGCAGTTATCCGTGATTCATAACTTTTACTGATCAATACTTCTTGTTTGTTTTTGGTGTTTTTAGTTTAGTTTGAAATCAGTTTTATTGTAAACATTACTTTTCTTCTATTAGCGTTATTTAAATAACCATGTTTCTTGCTTGGACTTGTAAGGCTTACTTATTTTACTTCAGGGATACGTTTTTGTTCAATCAGTGAGAGATCTCATACATTATTTTGTATTTAGTGAAATTATCATTTTATTTATACAAGATTTGTGTATGTATTTATAAAAGTTATTCATTATTAATTTTTTTTTTTTCATTTAATTCAAAACGAAGTATATTATTTGGAATTATTTTAAAAGAAATATGTTCTTCAAGATTGTTACAGGTATCTGAGCAGCGATTCAGTAATTTGGGTATTTTTTTTTTTTAATTTCAGCATGACTTCGATATACCACGTCTCTGAAAATAAGTTTATACGTTTTAAAGTCAAACTAAATAAAAAGTAAATCGATCTAGACCCAAAACACAGGCTCTTTTATTCAAATTTTTAAGTTAAAAATTCAAATTTGAGTAAAAGCAATTCGAAAAGTAATTTTCAAAGATCATTTCCGAAATTAGTTCGTCACAAAACTGC
Organism: Rhodnius prolixus; assembly: GCF_049639745.1. Lineage (NCBI taxonomy): Eukaryota > Metazoa > Arthropoda > Insecta > Hemiptera > Reduviidae > Rhodnius > Rhodnius prolixus. The sequence continues at coordinate 65,069,715 of NW_027411592.1, read as the reverse complement.
TTAAAAAGTGTTTATTATCTTGAGTATACAAAAGGTAAAAGTTCAACAAAACCAGTAAAAAAATTAAAGAAACTTTATTAATGAAACTAAATTCGTAGCCATTCGCAATTTACTATCAACTTTTTTTTTTTGGGTTATGCTACAAATATTTTCATTGAAAAATATGCCGGTGTATAGGTTTGTATGTTTAGCCAACGTAAAGATAACCTTTTCGTATTAATTTAACCTTACTCATGGGAGAAATACGCGGTAAAACTTTAAAAAAACAATTTTGAATTTATGCTACTACATAAAGTAAGAATGACTTGTTTTAAAAATTGTTGGTGTTCGACCGTGTTATGAAATTTCTTTTTTTTTTCTGGCGTTTCGATAATCAGTGATAGTTATCATAAGGGAAATGATTAAATTATGAATAATAATGAAAAATAAAGTGGTTACATTGGCCTGTGATTTTACCACAATTTAAGTTTACTTAAACAACTTTTACGAAGTGATATATCCATAGGCCAACAATAACTTAAGTCTTGGAAATGCTTTTTTAAGTTTCTATCGGTTCTTTAAAGAGTTTGTATGAAGTAGATTACGTGTTAACAATTGCTGCCATTATTTATTTTAAATTTGATTCACATCGTGGCTATTCTTTTTGAACGAATTTCTTTTTTTATTTAATTATTTTATGGCAGCTTTCTTCGTACAAAACATTAATCTACTTTCCTGAAATTAGACTTCGTTTACAGAAATTTCTTTGTGCCTTATATTCAAGATAATTATTCGTTTAACGGAATGATAGATATGCGTTGCATCCATGAATTATTTCTACAAGAACACACCAGGTTCAAAATACCATTCTATTCTGTAAATAAGGTATAGAATGTTAACAGCTTTCCATTTAATCTGAAAAAAAAATACAAAATTCTTTTCTGCTTAATGTTATTTTACAAAGTAGAATAAAGTTCTGAGACTTGCTTTACATTGTTAGTCTTAGAAACATTTTTCTGATATATTTCGGCTGTCTAGATGTACGGTACTTGATTTTCTTTTAGTTTTAATGAGTAGCCAGCATCTGTGAATTCTAACCAGATAAAAGGAATGTGTACTTAGAAAATTGGTGGTAGCAGGAGATCGATATTTTCTTTTCTTGATCAGGTATTGATATTTTTTTTTAAGACCATGTTAGAGTAGATTTCCTTCAATGAAATTTTAAAGTCTTTTGTCAACGTTAAGTTTGCCGTTGTAATGGCTAAAATGCTATATTCACTGCAAAACTTAAATTTTGGGACTCCTTGAGATGTAAATGTTTGTCTTTCGAAATGTAACATTTGTGTGGTGTAAACCCAACTGAATATTTTGCAGACCCTCTGTCTACTGTTTTAGATTTTTTTTTTTTTTTAACTTGGCATTAGCACAGAGTCACGTTTAATTGTTTACATTTTATTTTAGGTGAAATAGTAAACTAAAATTTACTTAAACTCTCCTACTGTCTGAAGAGAATGAAATTCTTTTCATGACGACACTTCTAAGTTTGCAATTACTTATTGTTATGAACGAAAAAAATGGAGAAGCATTTATTTTTGAAATTCTGTCAAGTAATTGCCCCTATTCGCTCATATTCTGGACAAAGCAAATTGCCCAATTTGTGTTTTAACTCCCAGCGATTCCTTCTAAAGTTGTGGCTCTGTTATCTTGAATTCTGTGGTATTAGCTTATGGTCCCGTCATTTGCTCTCGTCAAAACTGTGTTCTTACGTTTTACAATCGACCTTCCAAAATGTCATGGTGTGTGATCTGTCCAGAAAAAAGATTGATATAATAATCCATTTTGATAGACCCTTTTATGCCCTTATCAGCAATGGGTTTTGTCCATTTCCAGTTACGTTTACAGGCGTCTTGACCCTATAGTAAGCTTGCTTAAATACCTTTGCTAAGGCAGAAAAATAATTGACCCTTGAACCTAGCTAACAAACAAGGTGAACGAAATTGGAAGTTCAGAATGTTGAAACTCTTGAATTTAAGGGGAGATTTTTTTTTTACTAATAACAATATTTACAGATTATTATTCCTGAATCTAAAGCAAACCCAAAAGCTCTGCAGAAATGACGTATATTTCACTTTTAAAAAAAAATACAAATTCAACTTCAGGTAATTTTAATTCTACTGCATGATCCTCTCGTTTGGTCATAAATACCACACACTCTCATCCATTTTGGGTCTTCGAACTGTCCTCTTTTTTTTAAAAAATATCCATTATTATTAAGTAGACAGAATAATTACCACATTAATGTATTTATTCAAATATGTTGGTTAAAAAGTTATTCATCATTTTCTTTTAAAACAGTTATCGTTTTAGTAGTACTTTCATTTTGTTTTCTTTACAATTTTTGTTTTTCTTGTGAAAAAAGAATATAAATTATAAACCGGTGATTGCTGAAGGAAAAGTGATAAATTGTTCAATTAAAATTTTACAATAAAATTCATTTATTTATAATGGATATTATGTGATTAGATTACAGAAAATAAAACCATGTATCGTTTAGAATAACACAAAACATTTAATTGTTCTGTGATATTCTTGAATGTTCAAGATTAAAGCGATAAATAATAAATGAAACTGAACGTTTTTCTAAAAAGATTTGGGTACTTCAGTATTGAGTAAAGGTATTTTGGATTAAAGATTCTTTAATTGAGTTCAAATTCAGTGTTAAAGTTCATCAGTTTTGAAAAAATGAAATTTTGGTTCAGTAATTTAATTTTTTTTCAATATTTCACTTGGTAGTTACGATTGTTTCACAAATAGTTTCGAAGAACTTCACCAAAGTAGTTTGGAAATCCTAAAATGCTGGTATCTTTGCTTTTATTTTTTGGAGTGTATGTAAATATAAGTTCTGTTTGAATGGAGTAAAATAAAGCAGAAGCCAAATTGAAACTCATGACTTAAAGACTTGTACAGAAAAATATATTTTTTTAAAAAAAACTCCTTTAAAACTAAATTATTATTATTATGATTTAAGGCGCGACAACATCTAAGGTTATTGGTGCCCGGAGCTTTTTTTTCAGTGCACTGCCGGCCTCCGGACTGTGTTCTCTCGTTACAGACAACACTGTCCGTCACCGGAAAAGAAAATCTGAGGATCAGCAGCTGGATTCGAACCCGGGACCTCCGCGTGGGAGTCTCAGTACGCTAACCGCATAGCTAATCCCTTCCCTTTGAAACTAAAGTTTTCCTTTTTAGTAGTTCGAATGGTTGTTAAGGGTTCTGGGCAAGTATCCTAATTGCTTACCAAAAGGCTTGCTACTCCTCCCTTAAAGGGAAACAAAATCACAGTACCAGACCAGGTATGTAGGGTCAATAAGTACTTAGTATTGAAAGTATCCCTTAATTAGATTCAAGCCCATCACTAGAGGACCATTGGGGAAGAGATGGATAAAAATGATTCAGGGTTGTCAGTTTTCAAAGTAGATTAAGTTGGCCTACAGAGTGCAGTTAATGTGTTCCCAGGTATTGGTGTTGAAATTAATTTATTTTTTCTTCCTCTTATTAGGTGTAATAGGAGAAACCTTTCCTTGTATAAGGAGTAGAGTTCCGTTGTTTTTGGGTCCATGAAATGATGCTCTCAAGTCTCGCAAGAATCTACCAAGTTCTTCTACCGCAAACTAGTGGTTGAAGACCAGACCAGGAGTAAAAGAGATTACTAACACCTTTCTTGGTCTGTATAAGGATTCAAGAAATTGTCCCTCCTGTTATGAAATATGCAGTGGAGATGTTTTCTAAGTCTATTGTGTTCTCCAAAGATTAGATAGAGTTGGCATGAGTGTTCAGTCTGATCATTTTTCTTTATCCAAAATCTCTCCATTATTTTCTTCCCTGAGCTATCCTTTTCAGAAGATACTTTGATAGTTCTTTCCAATTCTTTTTTTTTTTTTTGACTTCGCCAAAAAAGGGAGCGAGCAACTTCTACGTTTTGAACCAAACTTATTTCTTATTTATAACTTATTTACTTATTTCGTATTTATCTCTTTATTTAGAGTATTCCACTTGCAACTTCTTCAAAACATGTGGACGCTGATGAAATCTTATGTTTCTTGTATCTATCACTTTAAGCCTAATAATAGGCTAAATACTCATCAAAAGTTCTTGTTCAAGAAGCTTAAACCATAAACGAATGTAACCATTTTATTAGGCCACTAATACAAATAATAAGAAAATGTTTTATAAAGGTTTGATTAAATCTAATTTACAAATTTTTTTAATGCTCTCCATTTTCTGTTTCTAGGACAGCATTACTATTTAAATGTTTACACTAAAGAAAGCCAATGGGAACGACCAGATAAACCTGCAGAACCTTCTTCGTATAGTGGAGGCGGTCCGGAACAGGTACAATGCAGTCACCTGTTGGTAAAACATGAACAGTCACGTAGGCCGAGCTCTTGGCGTGAAGAAGTTATCACCAGATCTAAGGATGAAGCTTTGGAACTTGTTAAATGTAATTAATTTATTTTATTTTATAAAAATACTCATTTTTTGAATTTAATTTTAGAGCCAGTTAAAGCTCCATTTTACGTTTCAAATATCTAAACATCCACACAGACTTGGAAATTCCATTTCTAGGTCAGGTTGCAGGAACTCTCTATAAAAGTTTTCATCAGAATTTGCACTATCATTCCAATCCTCTTGTCCACCGCCATTTATCATCTCCATCACCTTCCAGCTCATTCTCCCAGACGATTAAAATCAGCCAGTGGCCTCGAGATTTTCTCCTCTCCAAATGCTGGAGACGACTTAGGGAGTGTTATCACTGGGTTAACTTCTCCCCTCAGTTAGTGGTGTCAGTTATTATCATTGTTACTTATAGCGTATCTAGCGCTGGTGTAACTTAACAAATAATTTTTTTTAAAAAAAACTTATAGTGCTACTTAAATTGTTGTAAACAGATTATGAGAATCTGTCCACTGTATTGTTCACGGTGAGAAAGAAGTATTGGTAACGAGAAATCTTAACTTCGTTTTATGATATTTTCTAATCTTTTCTCTTTGCACTTTTAGCATATTTTCATCCTAGGAAACAGAGATCTAAATTATTTTCTAGCAAATATTATTTACCAAGTCTAATTTTAGAGAATCGTGTTTGTTTTTTACGAATTGTCCTGGTAGTGATCGCCTGGTATTTCCCAGTAAATCCTGACTGGGGTCTTTCCAATGGAACTGCGTGATTTTACACTTATATAATAGGGAGTGCAATGCATTCCTCAAGGTTGGGCTTGTTTTTTTTTTTTCCTTTTTTTTGGCATTGTCTTTCGCCATACAGCCAGCATCGTCTAGGTCAGGGGTCCCCAAACTACGGCCCGCGGGCCACTTCCGAAAGGGGCATCTCTTTTTTCATTGGTGGTCAGAGAGAGGAGGAGCACTATATGTGGCGGTGCCGCAAAGCGCTGCGTCGCTCATATACATTATTATTTCCGATGACGCGGGATGTACGCGTTACGGTTCTGAAAACAAGTGTAAAATTTCAGCAGAAGTAGGGAAGAAAGGCAAAGCCACTATAACTAAACCGGACATTGGACCATCTCATTAACCAAAGGCAGGTCCATAGTTACCACATAAATACTGGGCAGTTTGGTGATTTAAATTTAATTGTTCTTTATTTGAAATATTTTTTTTATAGTCCGGCCCTCCAACGGTCTGAGAGGACAGTGAACTGGCCCCCCAGTGTAAAAAGTTTGGGGACCCCTCGTCTACTAGGTGCTTATCACTAGAATATCACTCACTCTCCATTCTTACTTATAAATACATTCGCTTCACACATTCATCCCTCTACTATATACAACTAATTACATAAACTACAGCTAATGGATGGATCAGTACTCTAATATTCCTGCCATTCTTATGGCTTAACCTAAGTTAAAATCACGTAATCCTTCTCTAATCTATTTCTTCCACTCATTCTAATTGGCTATAACTATACAAATACATTCATATTTCATTGCTAGCTCTGCTACAGATTTAAGCACATAGATGTTGCTGGAGAATATTATGTCTTCGTAGCGAAATGGTGCATCCTAAATACCTGTATAAGTTGTCAAACATTCGTCTCCTTTCTACTAAATAAAGTGGACATATCCATTATTATATTGTCTTGAAATCCTCCTCCTCCTCATTGCAATCTACGCAAAGAGGAGAGAGGACCTTTGTGCTTGTTTCTTGTCGCTACGAATGAGCTCAAGTTAATCCGTAAGAATGAAGACAGAATCATAAGATAGCCCGCACAACCTGTAATTTTTCTAGAATATTCTTATAGTGTGTCTTTCTTTTGCGCTTATACATTTTTCTATTCAATTTTTTTCACAGCTTATCGTGAACAGATCACCAGTGGCAAAGCTTCATTCGCTGAATTAGCGTTGAAATATTCCGATTGTAGTTCAGCAAAACGTGGCGGCGATCTAGGACCATTTGGACATGGTGCTATGCAGAAACCATTTGAACAGGCAGCTTTTGCTTTGAAAGTTGGTGAATTAAGCGAACCAGTGCAGACAGATTCTGGAGTTCATATTATTTTGCGCACAGCGTAAAAAAGCAAGAGGTTGCATTTAAAAAAAAAATATAAAAAGCTTCCAAAAAAAAAAAGTATATACAAATAATTAAAATATTTAAAAAATTAAAAATGTATATTTTGTCCAAATTGCGCTCAGTACTTCGTGATTCCTTTTAACATTGCCTTTTATTTTATTTTTTTTTTTTTTTGGAATTTGTTTACTTTATTTAATTTTTTTAAATAGAAAAAATGCGGGCGCTTCGTTTAAGTTATAATTTTAAAAAGGCAAAGTTTGAGGTTTCTGAAAAAAAAATTTCTAAAAATTTATTGGGCTGTTATAAATTGCTTTTTCTTTTTTTTGAGGCCAATGTTGACCACTAAATTGAAATAAATATAGAAATTTAAAGTGTAAATCTCTTTATTATTAGAAGAAAAAAAAAACAAGCATCTTTTTTTTGCATAATTGAGACTATAGTTCTTTAAATTTAAATTTACCAATAGTTTTGTATCTTTTCATAGCTTCTCTATATATTTCCTAGTAATTTTTTCACACTTTTTCTTTAAAAAGAAAATCTAAAAAGATAACCAATTTTTCCACATACTATCTCTTTATAGTATTTTCTCTATGTCGCTAATCTGTCAAATTTCTTTATATGGAAAATGTATTCACTTATGCGAGAACATGCAGATGAATTTTGTTAATAAAAAAAGATTATGGTTTATCCAAAAATTGTTTACGTTCAAAATTTTCAAGATTATTATTTTAAGCTAATGGTGTTTCTTGTAAAATTGACCGTTTTCGAGGATCAAGAATTGTTTAAAGTTCTAGAAATAAATCGAAGAGCAAATTTACGATTTATATTTTCAACTTTTAGAGCATTGTTCATCTTTCTTCTTTTTTTTTTGGTGACTGAATCATTTAATACAAATCTTAAAACTATCTCTTCAGCTAGATAGAGCAAAGTGCAAACCCTCCTGGAACACCAGGGATTAATCCCAAGGGATTTCAAGCTGGATGCCCGACCAATCGTTCAAATCCTCCTCACATATCCAGTGCAAAACTTACATGATCATCCATACCCCTAAACCTAGAAACCTAAAACTTAAAAAAAAATACTGTTCCTGATACTTCTTCTACTTCAGTATCCTATATCCAAATTGAACTTAGGTAAGTTGGCTACTTTTACTTTCTGCAAAGATACGATCTTTCGTACGATAAAGATCGTATCAATGTGCTGATTAGGGTTTGTTTTTTTTTCACGAAGTGAGTGGAAAATCCTGTTATTGACTTTTCTTATGATGGAGCGAGCCACTGTTTGTTTTTCTTAATTTTTTTTCTTTATCTATGTAAGTGGAAATTATGATTCTCTCAACACACCCAAAATATGATGAACCAAATTGTAAAGATTTAGTTGGAATATTATTCAAAAAACGGGCAATCTTAAAGAACATCTTGTGCATAAAAATTATCAATATTATCCAAGCATTGCTGTTTTCAACAATCAATTCAACACAATGAAATGTGCTTTCTTTTAGATTTATAGCTGAATTTATTTATTTCAATATATATATATATTTAAAATTATACGTTTTAATTTAAAAAACACAAAAAAAGACCATTAAGAATTACTTTGTAAAATATTTTTTTGTTGCACTAATTTCATTTTCACTTCTAAATGTCTTAAAATTTATTGGTTTATTTTGAAATTTTACTTAAATGTAAACAAATCCTGCTGTACTTTTCAAAATGATCTAATTTTAAAAATATGAAAACTAGTTATTAAGTATTTCTAAATTATTTGCATTTTTTTTTTTTTCATTACGTTTAATTTTTTTGTTTTTTGAAATAAAATTTTACTAGTTTTAGAAAACAGTTACTATAAACCTAAAAAATTCTAAGATTTTGTTTTGTCAGTTTCTGATTTTTAAATTTGAAATTACTATTTAAAAATAGAAACCAGTTCCAAAGTTATGTACAATTTTCATGTTCATATATACATTTATCGCTGATTTTGTACGTCGCAGAAACGGTCCCGTTTTTCTTCCTCCTACTTCATAACCGTGCAGGATTTTCTATTTTGGATTTTCATCGGTCATAGCTTTTTTTTTGGGAGGGAGGGCTTTTGAGTTAGGAAAACTAGTTTTTTTTTTACAAAATGGTGTGAAGTAAGTTCAAAAATTTCATGATGTTCAAATTTGATATTTCGCTTAGTTCCCTGCAAAGGAATATAGGTCATCTATCAACCGTTTTTTTCTCATCATAGGCTTTGACGATTTTCTTTTAACTTAGTGTAGTAATGTTGATCTATAACTTTACTGGGAAACTTTTCCAGCGAAATTCTGATTGAAGGCTCTTTTCCGGTGAGAGAGAGCCGATGGTTAGGCTTTTCTTTCCGTCTGCATAAGTTTATTTATAATCAAATGTGAGACTAAATTGGAAGAAATTCGTCTGTTGGGAAACTATCTGAATAGATTTTTCCAGTATTTCGTGACTTTTTAAAAAAAAAAATATCCGAACACGGTTACTGTCCAGTTGTAGATTATCAACATCAACTCTTATATTGCTATTCATTATTTCTGGTGACTGATTCATAGTTTCAATAGGATGAAAAAAAATAATTGCCATTTCAGTCGTGATACATTTATTCTGCCCTGAGCTTTCGACCCCTAGGGACTAGGGTCATCTTCAGAGCTAGTTTACAAAGTAATATTTTACATTTATAGGGTTGGTGTGTCTTCTGTCTTCCACACAACCTAACACATATCACACTCAGTCCATGAACAGACAAGACAGAAGACACAACAACCCTAAAAATGTAAAAATATTACTTTGTAAACTAGCCCTGAAGATGACCTAGTCCCTAGGGGGTCGAAAGCTCGGCAGAATAAATGTATCACGACTGAAAACTGGCAATTATTTTTTCATCCTAACTCTTATAATTGTGCAAAATATGTCCAACTGATTCGATAATTGCTTAGCTTGTTGGTAAATTGCTTGCGAACAATTTGGATTCTTCGTTTTATCTCAAAAAAATAAAACAAATGTTTATTTTAGTACCATTTCGGCATAGTGGGTCTATTTTGAGCAAAATAATATTGTCGCTTATTTTTGGTATCGTAGCATGCATCTATTTCCTACCTGTTTTGGGTTTTCATTTATCATTAAAGATGTTTCATTTTTGGTACCAAGATTTTTCACTTTTCATACATTAAATTCACTAAAATTGCTGTTGTAACAGACTACCCTTAACAGATGTTCTCTTTCTAACAGCACTTACAGATTGCTCTAGGTGATAAAACATTTTTGTCTGCTACAAGAGAACACAGTCCGTACACCATTTGATGTACTTACATATGTTACAAGGCTCAGTTTGCCAATGTCCTCGGATGTCGTATAAAAAAAAAGGTTTAAACATTAAATCATGGTTTATTATAAATAATGATGGATATACAGTTATGAGAGTTATATCCTGAAAAGTGGAAAGATTTATTAAATAAAAAAAGTGAAAGAAATATTTTGGTTTTTCCAATTTTTCTTTCAACTTAAAAAGAAGAAGAAAATCCAAATTAAATCAAATAGAAACTGAAGGGATCCTGTTAATTACTATCCGAATATGTCTTCTGATATCATTCCAAGTAGTCGAAGGTAAATTATAGAGGTGAGATTGTGCTTCTATTCGGATTATAGAAGATTCAATTCTATCCAGTAGATGGTTTGTTGTCTGCACAAAACTGGTCATATTTCTTATTAAATTCTGTAAAACTGTTGCTGTTTGTCTAAAATGGTCGGTTATTAATCGATTTGCCGTAGCCAAACTTATACCTGCATCACCTATAAATAGTAAAATATAATTTAATGATAAACACACCATTCTCTTTTTCTTTTTTTTCAGACTAAGGAGATTTCAAAACTAACTTCGAAAGTAAAAATTCTGATGTTATTACCTGTAGCATTTTCTAACAACCGGCTACTAATTAGCCTAGTTTCTGCTGCAGTTAATGTTTCTTCATCTGTTATCTCATTCTAAAAAAAAAAAGACAACACTGTTTGATTATTAATTTGAAAATTAAATCCATTTTTGGTTTTTATAACATGTGAACACTTAAACGACATGCTTTTACTACTATTATCTCGGTTCTAACTCAATTTTATTTTTCAACTCCTATATTTCAGTCATACTTAATTCTTATAAACAGTTTGAAACCTGTTACAATTCACTGTAATGTAACCTTACAAGGAAGCCTAACCCTAACCTCTTATGTAGTTCTAACTACCCTATAACGAATTTTCCGCGTAAAAGTTACATATAAATCTATGAATAGAAGAAGTTAATTGAAAAATCTATTGATTTAAGCGGGGAAAATATTTTCATTTCAGAAATTTTCGCAACACATTTAACTTAAGTGTATAATAAATAATATTTATAATTTTATAAATATAATATTTATATTTATATAAAAAAGTGTATTGCTCCTCCCCCCCAAAAAAACTGGGCAAAAAAATCGAAGCTTTTGTCGCACTGGTGCCGAAAATATTGCTATAGCGATGCAATATTATAAAATATACATATAAAAAAAAACAAACATGAAGTTGAAACTTCTCAAATCTTTCGATTGAGTTCAATCCGACTGTAACTTAGCAACCAGAATTTCTATACCAGAAAATATTAATTTTATCCTTTTTTATTTAGGGAATTTTATCCTTTTTTTTTTCCCTAAAAACGCACTCAATTGAACTTCTCTGTAACTATAATTCAAATAAATTTAGAACTGCAAATTTACAATCAGAAACAATGTAAAAGCAGCAATTTTTGGGGGAAAAAAGTGATAATTTATGTATTTAGTAAATTAATATTTTCTGGTATAGAAATTCTGGTTGCTAAGTTACAGTCGGATTGAACTCAATCGAAAGATTTGAGAAGTTTCAACTTCATGTTTGTTTTTATTTTATACAGGGTGAACAGAGTTATATGCTCCACCCACTTTTTTCTTTTAACGGCGGGAAATTTCGAAAAAATAAAAAACACATATTTAATCATTTTTAGTCTAATTTATTTTCAGTGATTGGCCCATTTTTTGAAACCCCTGTATCTCGAAATACAGCATCCAACTTTGTTTTTTCAAATGGGACGTTATATTTTTTTTTTGCCTATTTTTATAGTATTCGAGCTCCTAAAAAAAATAAAAAAAAATTTTTGAAATCGGTTAGGTTTTTCAAAAGTTATGGTAATTTAAAATATGAAAAAAAAATTGCGTAATTTTTTTTAAAGAATCTGTCCAAACTGGGCACAATCAACGGATAGGCAAGCCAAAACACTGGACTCCCACGTTTTGCTTGTAGCAGCACTTATGGTGGCGAATTCAAGATCTAGGCAGGCTAGAGTTATTCGACGTTTCAGATCTTCGATTGAAGCCACGGGATTAAGGTTACTGTACACTTTATTTTTTAGATATCCCCACAAAAATAGTTCATTGGGATTAAGTCCAGAGATCGAGGTGGCCATTGGATCAGACAATGAGTCTCTAAGTACTTTTCATGGAAATTTCTGTCCAGGTAACCTCGAACAACTCTCGCATTATGTGCCTGACAACCATCTTGTTGAAAATACATATCTAACCGATGTTGTAGAGGAAAATCTTCAAGCAGAACTGGCAAAATGTCTCTTAAAAAAAAAGTTGGATATCTTTCACCAATTAAGTTCTCTCTGTAGAAGTATGGACCGATTAGTTGATTTCCTAAAACTCCACACCAAACGTTTGTAGAAAAAACAACCTGAACGTCGAATAGCCTGCCTAGATCTTGACTTCGCCACCATAAGTACTGCTACAAACAGAGCGTGGAAGTCCAGAGTTTTGGCTTGCCTATCCGTTGATTGTGCCCAGTTTAAACAGATTCTTTAAAAAATATAAAGTAATTTTGACAATAAACTTAATTTTTTTTTTATATATATTTTAAATTACCATAACTTTTGAAAAACCTAACCGATTTCAAAAAATTTTTTTTTGTTTTTTTTAGGAGCTCAAATACTATAAAAATATGCAAAAAAAAATATAACGTTCCATTTGGAAAAACAAAATTGGATGCTGTATCTCGAGATACAGGGGTTTCAAAAAATGGGTCAATCACTGAAAATAAACTAGACTAAAAATGATTAAATACGTGTTTTTTATTTTTTCGAAATTTCCCGCCGTTAAAAAAAAAAGTGGGTGGAGCATATAACTCTGTTCACCCTGTATTTGTATAATATTGCATCGCTATAGCAATATTTTTGGCACCAGTGCGACAAATGCTTCGATTTTTTTGCCCAGTTTTTTTGGGGGGGGAGGAGCAATACACTTTTTTATATGTTTCCCTCCAGATTCACTCTATTACCCAAATCTATACAATATTTAATTTACTTACTGATGATATTACTGAACGACTGTAGATTACTTTCTTCCTTCTTATCGAGTTTTGAAGGTAATCACCATGGCAATTGGCATTGATTAAACATACCCCAGAATCACATACCGTTTCTCCGATTGGTGTACAAATTGGTACTCTAGGATAAACATTGTTAATATCTTCAACAACTTCGTATTCACCATCTTCGTCAATATTTTCAACGTGATCATGTTTTTTTGATGGTCCTGGTTTGCTTGACGATTTATTATTCCAATTAACTTTACGTTCAGGCTTTTGTTCATTGTCTTTTGAAGTACTCGGCTGTGAATTACCTCCGTAATTGTCCTTTACATTTCGTCCTTTGGTAGAGTTAGCAGCATGATCTGGTCTCTTGTCGTCTTGAGTGGGTCCATTATCAGGTAATGGTTGTTGGTCTGAATAGGATGGTCGTGCCTTTCTGCCTTGTTCATCCTTCTTTCCATCGTTGTCGTTGTCATCTTCATGATCATCTTTATTATCCTCATCCTTGTTGTTATCCTTTTTTTTATCATCGTACTCAGCTTCTTCTCGTTCAAGCATGCTTCTAGTTTTTTCCTTATTGCGCAGATAATCTTCAAAATAATCTCTGAGGTCGTCAAAATCAGCAAAAAAGGACTCCTCTGATCCTGGATCCTTATAAGTATTATAATTGATTCCTTTTCTTTCCAGTAACTTAAAAGCCCTTTCACTAAGTCCGTACAACAGTCTCTTTTTACTCCTGTGTGTTTTTTTTTTTAATAGAACATAAATTTATCATTTTAATTTTAAATATTTTGGATGGGAAACCCATAATTTCCTATTTAATTTGATTCTTATCCTTTAAAATGACAATATTCTGGGGATTTTAAGCAAACTCAAGATTTCAGCAACATATTTTAAAAGCTCAAGTACCCTATCCTCCATAAATCCTAGTAAGATCAATTTTTAGCGAACTCAAGCGTAAGCGCAATGCTGTTACCATGTCGAAAGATGGATGGATGGATTAGCCTGCGGAGCTACTTGGTGGTAGTTGAGATTGCCGCCTCTTTTGCAGCTAGAGGGTAATTCATGTTTTAAGGAGTGGTTATCCAAATCTTGCAAGAAACTTTCTGTGGTGATCCTCCAGGTAATTGAGGCAGGCGATATATCCTCCCAGGATGTATTGGGGGGAAAGATAGTCGTGACTCCAAGAAGTGGTTATCCCAAACTATAATGAGCTCCCAGATCTCTTTGGGATCCCTTTAGAGAGTCTGAATGGTTTTCACGATTATTTGGTGTGCTAACCCTAACTTCCTTATTTAAGGGTACCATTTTCGGAATATCTGGGAGTGTGGGTGCGAGGGTACAGGTGGCTGTATCTAATGCAAACTTGGAAGCGCTTTTCCAGATAACCTGCGTAGCTACTTGGTGGTAGTTGAGGTTGCAGCGAGAGAGGTAATTGATGTTTTAAGGAGTGGTTATCCAAATCTTGCAAGAAACGCTAAGGAATGGGTTATTCCTTATGGCTGACTCCCATCTATATCTCAAACTACCTGGAGAACTTACTAGGTGTAAGTGTGGGTGAGGGGACTGGAAATTTGATTTAACAATGAAGCACTTTGGTTGGCAGATTTTTGTTGGTCTTCCAGTGGCACCGGAGCCCAATCTGGAGTATGGACTTTCTGCAAGCCCTCCATTTTTTTTTTTTTTTTTTTTTTTTTTTTAATTATGTTGCAGCAAAAGATCATTTTGATAAACTCATTTCTGTATTCATGATACCTGCAACGAATATATTTGCAGTTGAAGTGCAAAAATTTAAATCTACACGATTTCCGTACTTTCCTCTTATGTAATGTAGAGCAAAAGTAAAAAAAAAAAAAAATTACTTACAATTTAGAACTTTTTGTGGACATGCTATTGGACCTTTTAGAGATTTCATCTTCCGAGGAGATGGATGTACTACTGCTGGAAGAATCACCAGATGAACTACTGCTGCTGCTTACTTCTTCTCCAGGCACCATTTCTGGCCGTATTGTTGTAAAATCCCTTTGTTTTTGTTCCATAGATTTAATTACAGCCCTGTCTAAACGATTTAGTTCGGTATTGATTTTCAATTGAGTTTCTGAATCGGATGCAGTGACAAAAGGCTCGGGAAGAAAGTGTTTCGCACCGCGAAAGTCCAAACGTTTCAATGGGTGAAGTTTTTCTAATACTCTGAGCGGTGTCTCTGATGAAATTATCTAAAAATAAATAAATAAATAATGTCCTCTAAAAAAAAAACCAGCAAAAAATAAATTAAAACAGCCAATCAAACCTCTTTATGTCCCATTTTCCAAGCGAGTTTGAATCCAAGCGTTCTAATATATTTCAACATAAGTACATATTGCTCAAAAATGGGCCGATCCAAAATGTGTGCCCATTTTGGTTCTTCTTCACGTTTCTTTTCCGACCAAAAGTGTATAGATTTTCCTTTCGTATCGTTATCCTCAAGATAACGCTTCTCCAATCTTAATCTATAGATCTTGTAGGCTGTTTTTAAAATCTGTAAATTAAAAAGAAAATTTTAAAGAGAATAAGATAGTAAGTTAATCAATATTCTGTTTATTTTATGGATAAAAAGAAAAAATGGATTTAGAGATGAATTCGTTTAGGCAAATGATGATCTACCAAAAAAAAAAAAAAAAATTAGTAAAACTAACCAGTTCTCTGACTGCAAAAATTTTTATTTGCGACGCAAAGAACATAAATAATAATAATTGAAGATTTTAAAATATGTAGTGTAATGTAATGGTAATGGGAGAATCATGATAAACTTGTTTTATCATGAAATAAAAGTAACCATCACATCATGTTAATTTGGACTCCGTCTGCAAGACTTCTTGAACTGTGATTATGGTAAGAATATCTAGCCAGGGTGTTGGTCTAATGATCAAAAGCATGGCTTTGTAAGAAAGAGAACACCAGTTCGAATCCTGCGTGTGCAGTTACTCATAATACTTAAAAAATCACTTTTTTTTAATAAAATGTAGTCATACGCGGGATTCGAACCAGCTATGTTTCCTTTATTTTCAGGGTAGGCTAAAGCCCAGAAGCCTAAAGGGAAACCACGCATCTATGCCTTCATAAAAAGGGAAGTCACCTGACTGTTTAAAAATTTATAGATTTTATAAATCAACTGTAAAATTCATTCTCAAAGTTTGGCCATACTCAAATTTTATCCACCGTGTTAGGTGTTTTTATTGAATCTTTGTCCGGTTTCGGACTTAATGGCATCATCAGTGGTTGTTCAGCATGTGTAATTGTGATACGGAGATATAGTTGTCTAATTCTCATTAATCTACCTGTCAGGGAAACAATAAACATACCTGCTGCAGCTACCACAGATAAAATCAGCAACAATTAACCAACCCTGGCATACATACAACATATTTTCAACTACTTCAAACTTACAATTAGTAAAAAAGTGAATAGAAAAGTCAAGAATTTACCAAATTTTCCCTGTAAATTACTTAAGCTTACCTTAAGCGTATAATCTGGTTGTGGACAGCTATCCATTAAAATACGATTATGCCATTCATATCTTGGTTGACCTCTTATTCTAAGCTTGGAAGTTTCCATAAAGAGGCCAGATTTTTCAACCGTAGGCGGTATATCCCACCAAATTTGTGCCATATCTTTGGCATAACGTTCATATTCTGTACGTCCCATTCTTCTGTAAGCACGTGAGGCACCATCATCTTTTCGTTTCTGTTTTTCTTCACTGTCCATATATGATCCTCCCATAAATACGGGAATGTTGCTTTTATTTTTTTCTGAAAAACAAAAAACAGATATATTGTTTACATTGTGGCGGCAACGCTACAGGTTTGTATAACCAGACATCAACCTTTTTAGTTACTGTTACATATTCTTTTTTGAGCTTCGAACGTTCTGGACTTTGATTACTTGTGTTTTTTTATAAAGTTAATGTATTCTAATGTGTTTTTAAATAAATAAATCATTTTTTTTTTGGATACAATGACAACGCTTAATAATTGTGCTTCACCTTCCTAATTAAAATATTGAGTGGTAGCTGCAACTGGATAAATACCACCAAAATATATATTCTCTTACTGAGGTTAGAACAGTGTACTGAAAAACAATTTTTTTTCCCACCCAAAGAGCATCAAAATGATGAAAACTCAATTATCTCAATAAATTTGAGTTGATTTACAATACTTCCTCATAACTAGTTAGTGAGCACTTAAACTTTTTCCAACTCAAAGCACACACAAACATACGATGTATTTTCAGTTATAACGCAAAATGTTTCAATAATCCTCACATTTTGCAGCAATAAGCTTTGGATAAATTATCAAAATTCTATTCTATTAAATGTAGGAAATAATTTTTTTGTTATTTCTATTCTTTCCAAAAATTACCTTCCTTGTTTGGTTTGCTTCGTTGCTTCTTACTTCCTTCTTTAACACCCATCTTTAATTTTATAAAGATTAGGTAAATAGTTCGTATTTTTTGGGGATTTCAAAGTTTTTTTTTTTTCACTATATTGGCAATTCATATGATGTTTTGTGTTCGCCCCATGTGTTAATGTAATTTAATAATAATAATAAGAAAGATATTGTTTTATGTTTAAATCGATCATCGTTTTGTTAAAAAAGTGAATTGAATTCGGGATAAATGATCGTTAATGTAATAAGAAATTTACAAGTATTTAAGTACATATCGATACTACCAACCAAAAAAACGTGGTTTCCATAGATGTGCAGGGTAAATTGAAGGAGAAAAAATTGATTTGTAGCATTTTTTTTTTCATACTGCGAAAAAAACGCAGATCTCCATTTTAGGGGAAAATACATATCTCTCAGTACTTTCTCTAATTACAACGATTCTCGAAGTTCTAACATTTTAATAAAAAAAAGTTTGAATTTTAAATTGTTATTAATTAACATGGTATACACGTCGAACGCAGGAGGGCAAAACAACCAAAAGTTTACAATAGTCGTAATAGTCACAGCAAGCGACTTTTTCTGCAATTTCTCTGGGGGCTTACACAGATTACCAGAGCATTCTGTGCTCATTTCAAAAATCTTGCACCGCTTTACGTATGCATTGCTCCTAGTTAACTAGGGACGCAAGACCTTTTTTTACAAGGAAGAAAAGAACTTTGAATTGTTGTGCAAAATGAAATCATGCTCGTACTGAGGTCTGAATCTCTATCTAAAAATTAAAAACGGCATTATGCATAAGGGTTGAGAGCTTCTATTTGTGTGCGTAATTCCCCAATCTCTAATGCGGAGACCAAACATGTACCAACCACTTATCATTTGGCTGACTTCCACCACAGTTCTATTGGTTAAGATAAAGGAAACATCCCACCAAATTGTTGTTTATTCTTTTTGGTGACTGATTCATAGTTTCAATAGGATGAAAAAATAATTGCCATTTCAGTCCATTTAGACCGATCACACACTCAGTCCATGAACAGACAAGACAGAAGACACACCAACCCTGAAATGTAATAGTATTACTTTCTAAACTAGCCCTGAAGATGACCTAGTCCCTAGGTCGAAAGCTCGGCAAAATAAATTTTACTCGACTGAAATGGCAATTATTTTTTCATCCTATCCCACCAAATAATATTCTTATTGTATTTCATTAAAATTTCCGAGTTTTTATAGTTAATGGCAATTTTATATTTTTCACAACGAGTATACGAGGGTCGTTTGAAAAGTCCGTGCAAAAATAAAAACTACTTAATTTTTTGGGGTAAACCTTTTTTATTTTTCAACATAGTCTCCTTTTAGGCTTATACACTTCGTCCAACGCTGCTCTAGTTTGTTGATCCCTTCCGAATATTAGGATTTGTCCAAGTCTGAAAAATAGACATTCGTTTCTGCAATCACCTCCTCGTTTGAATAAAATCTTTTTCCCGCCAGCCATTTCTTCATATTGTGGAACAAATAGTAGTCCGAGGGAGCCAAGTCTGAAGAATAGGGGGGATGCAAAACGAGTTGG
This sequence comes from Rhodnius prolixus, assembly GCF_049639745.1. NCBI lineage: Eukaryota > Metazoa > Arthropoda > Insecta > Hemiptera > Reduviidae > Rhodnius > Rhodnius prolixus. The sequence continues at coordinate 65,050,793 of NW_027411592.1, read as the reverse complement.
AACCCTATTTCCATTAATTTTGCGACCACAACTGCTGAGGTGTGAGCTGGTGCGTTGTCGTGATGGAAAAGGACTTTTCTTGTGGGCCAATCGTGGGCGTTTTTCTTGCAGCTCGGTTTTTAAACGGTCCAATAACGATGAGGATTATTCCTTGCGAATCCCAAAAGGCAGTCGCCATAATCTTTCCGGCCGAAGGAACGGTCTTCGCCTTTTTTGACGCAGATTCCCCCTTGGTAACCCATTGTTTAGATTGTTCTTTGGTCTCAGGAGTGTAGTGATGTATCCATGTTTCATCCACAGTGACGAAACGACGCTTAAAGTCCTGCCGATTCTTCTGGAACAGCTGCAAACCGTCCTTGCAACACTTCACACGATTTCGTTTTTGGTCAAGCGTGAGCAATCGCGGCACCCATCTTGCGGATAGCTTTGTCATGTCCAAATGTTGATGCAAAATATTATGTATCCGTTCATTCGAGATGCCCACATCACTAGCAATCTCACGCACCTTCACTCTTCTATCATCCATCACCATATCATGGATTTTAACAATGATTTCTGGAGTAGTAACCTCAACAGGGCGTCCAGAACGTTCAGCGTCACTTGTGCCCATATGGCCACTCCGAAAATTTTGAAACCACTTATAAACTGTTCTAATCGAAGGTGCAGAGTCACCATAATGTTTATCAAGCTTCTCTTTAGTCTCCTGAGGCGTTTTGCCTTTCATAAAGTAGAGTTTAATCAACACACGAAATTCTTTTTCGTCCATTTTTTGAAAATCACTCGACTTCCTCGATTCAAACGAATGCCAAACACAAAGAAATAGACCGATCTGGCTGAAACTTGGTCTGTGTTCTTCCAAGAGATTTGGTTTGACGTGTATACAAGTCAAACACGCTTAACTGGTTAAAAAAAATAAATAAATACCAAAAATACATTGAATGCATATATTTTACTATCAATAAATTAACAAGAAATACTAATTTACATAAATATACAGGCAAAAGTAAGAAAAAATAAATTAAATAAAAAAAAACAAACAAAAATAATCAATTTGTTGGCATTAAAAATATGGACGACAGAGGCTGAATTTTATCTAATTTGTAAATACATCTAACTTTCCATCAATTTCTCTAAGAACTGTTTAAGTTACAAATACTAATTTTCAAAAAAAAGCAAAAAAAGGCGAAACAAATAAAAAAAAAATCTTAACTTCGCAAACAAAGAACAGAGAACAAACCAAAAATATTATACAGATATATTTTAAATTTCTCTTTACTTTAGAAATAAAGCATCTTTGTATTAATAATTTAAAAATATACACTTAGATTTCCGTAAAATCTTATTTTTTTTTTTTAATCTTGAAATCTATAACATACAATATATTCAATTTTATCTATATTCTCTAATTTTAGTCTTCTTTTTTCACATTTGTATTTAAAAAATTGATTGTTTACTTTCAATCGATTGTTCAACGATCAATATTGAATGCAATTAAAGAAACTCGATTGTTTTGTTTTTTGCAATTTGAACTGAGCTACTGAGGTTTCAGATTGTCAGCTGATTTCTCTATTGGGTTCGAGTAGAGCGTGTCTTATGGTATTTTGATATTTTTTTGCCCATTAACTCAGGGTCAAAATTATTCGATTGGTGCTGGCAGTGATAATTTTTTTTTTTTTTTGATATTATTAAGACGTGGACATGTTACTTTAAACCATTGCGCGTCTCCACTCAAGAAGATCTTACGCGGGTACTAGTATATTTAAATTGGACTTTTAAATAGTCTGTAGCTGGTATAAAATTGCTAATTTTTTTTTTTTTTTTTTTTCTTCTCTTTGAATAAAACAACTTACAGCTGTTCATTATCAGAAGTCTCCTCATTTCCGCTTCCTCACATTGTAATGACACCCTTGAGAAAATCTATAGTAATTTTAATGATTGTGCGGTCTTGTTGGAAAAAGAAAAATGTATATATTTCACCCTTAATAAGGGTTAATCTGGACCCAAGGGTCCAGGATTTTTTGACCACCCTCACTTTAAAAGAAAGATTGGTGGTAAGCCGCAGAAGAGGGGGGGAAAAAAATGTGGATAGGTTTGAAAAGATGTTCAAACAACCCTAAATAAAGGGAGCCAATGTCTTTAGCCATGAAGACGTGTACAAGGAGAGTGTTCCTCCAAAATTGTGGACACTCTGGAATTAATTATTGTTTTATATCCACTCCCTCCCATTCTTAAAAGTCCTTTGTCCTGTTTCCAGAAGTATCTACTTCCATTCACTGATACACTAGTCCAATACAAAAGACTTTGCCTATATTTATACAAACACAATTTGCCATTTAATTAGTACAAATCGTAAGTCTCAATAAGTTCTGCTAAGTTCTGATGTGGACCCACGACAGACTTTTCTTGTAATTTAAGTAAGAATTTATGCTTAAAAAAAAAAAAAACGTCTGGGTTACAAGATCAATCAGTGGTTTTCAAGTTATGATTAAAATTACTCAAGTCTTGAACCACCTGATGCACAGAAAGTTAATATAACTTGAATAATAATAATAATAATAATAACTTGAATTTTTAGTTTTCTTCACTTTAAAACATTTAAATTAAACATTGTAACCATTTAAAAAAGAAAGAAAATAATTGACATTTTGTTTTTGCTTTTTTAAATATAACATTTAATATTATATTTTTCATTATATTATATTGCACTTATACTTTTATTCTTTATGGACCTATTATAATATAAACAAAAATTTTGTTTAAAATGAAAAATAAATAATTAAATATATGGAAGATAGATAGAAAAAGTACATTTACAAATATGACTAAAGCAATCATTTTTTTTAAAATACCATTTTGTTGATTATATTTCTTTTTAATCCTACATTAAAATGTAAGGAATGTCTAAGATTTTATATATTTGCAAATATATTAAAGGAAAACCAAAAAAGTAGGAATGTTCAGAAGTAATTTTAAAAAAATATGTGTATGTATGAATATATAAAGCAAAATTAGGGTAAAATTTACGTGAATTAAAAAAAAATAAATAAAAATTAAAGATATTTGTCACAATTTATTAAAGGCCACAGTTAGTTCTTTTTAGGGGGTGTAAAACAAAGAAGGGGTAAGAAATTAGATCGTTTCTTGTTACACAACTGTTATCTTGTTAGTAAACACTATTCAACTTAAACTCGATCATTTAGCAATCAATAGCTAGGTAATTTTTAAAATTCTGTGACTAGGTAGCTCTTATATTTTTGCCTTTTTTTTTTAAATTTTAATTATGTACGACAATTAAGAATTCTGTGGCATTGCACGGCTTACGCCTCTTTTTTTTGGAGTTTTCGCTCAATTGAGGTTAAAACACTTTAAAAGAAAATTGACTGTAATTTTAAATAATTTTATTATATAGTATACACATTGCAGAAGCAGTACGCCATAAAAAGATAACTTTTTTTTTTGGTAGGTGAGCTCAATAAGAACCGTAAAAATTAAGTCTCGGATAGGGAGGTTCCATGAAGTTGTTCAAGGTTAATATGGGACTCTGCTAAGAGATTCTGATGAGAATAAGCAGCAACTGGATGCAAATCTATGGCCAAAGGTAGGCAGAACTGTTGTTATAACACTAAAGTTATTCCTTACAAGACTAGACAGTCGGCTAGCAGTTGATTGTAAGTCTGTTAACGAGCCACCCCACGGGTAAGCACATGTATTGTGGATAGTTCTCGAGTAGGTTTTGTCAGAAAGAAGTGGAAACGATGTCGTAGTAAAAGTTTTTAATGGCTCTTGTATCCTTCCCTCTTCCCTGGTCTGGGAATGCAGGAAGGCCCTAGAACTACTGGCGCGGCACAAAAAAGTTCGGTTGGAATGGGTGCCGGGTCATGTGGGTATTGAAGGGAATGAAAAAGCTGATCATCTGGCCAGAAATGGAGCTAACACTCCTTTCATCGGTCCAGAGCCTGTCCTGGGGATCACCAGTGGTTCTGGTTGGAGCACGAAAAGAACTGGGTGATGTGTCCTGGAGTTGAACACAGCAAGACCATGATGCCTTGGCTGTGTAAGCAAAGAACCAAAGAGACCCTGTGTTTGGGTAGCAATTAGATTACTCTGATTACAGGCCTATTCACGGGGGCATAGGTAGGTTCAAGAAGCATCTGTGCAAGGTGGGGGCTTATTAGCTCGGAATCATTGTGCAGATTATGTCAGGAAGAGGAGGAAACGGCCTCTCACCTGCTGTTCGATTGTGTTGCAATCGAGCGTTTGCGCTATGAAACCTTTGGAAAGTTGAGGCCGAAGGAGATAGTAGCGCAAAAAGAACTAGTAGGAAAAGTCCTCAACCTCTTTAGGAGGGAAGGGTTCGCTTACTAGAACTAAGAAGGGGCTGGCACAATAAGTGGGGCTAGGTCCCGTCCCATCTACGATTATCTTAATCGTATCGTACGATTAATCTCGTATTATCTTAACAGTTTTTAATTAAGGGCTTGTATAGCTCAAGAGTTTTGGATTTCGTGTTTTGGAAATTGGATTAGAAAAGGCATTCTAAAGTATTGAGTGCCACAATAGATCATTGTAAGTTGCAAATATCTTTAGGCTTGTGGAAAACTCCTTCTTTTTTTTTATTCTGGATGAAATGAATAAGTTATAAGGAGTATGACGGGCTATGTTAGCGCTTCCTGCTTTTGCAGCACCATCCTTGGCTAGACTAGCATAACAATATTTCACGAATCCCAGCCTAAGAACACGCAAGAACATTTCCCTCCTGACACTCTTCAACGGTTCACTGAGAGATTGTGGGAAAGAAAGTCAAAAGTTGAATATTTTACTTACGTCTCCTCAGATACAGCTAAATTCAACAGGACTTGCAAGTACGTAGAAGGCATACAAAATTCCTCCGTTGTATGCCATAAATTTCCATCACTGACCACTCAACTGAGCGAAAACAAAAATACAAAAACTTTTCTAAGCTATAACTTGAAAAAAATATATATATATAATTAAAAATAAGCACTCTGTGACGTACATTCACACTTGGTATACTATCAACATTTCAGATCATATCTTCAGTAAGACTTTTAAGTGCATTAATTTAAAATAATTAATTAAAACAGTCTATTCCTTTTTGTACATATTGTGGCAGGAATAAATTAAAGCAAATTAGGTAATTTATTTGGTTACCTCTTCTTTTTGTTTTTTGTTCAAAACACTAAGTGCAAAACAAAGAAAATAACAAACTAACAAAACAAATCAGAGTGCTTTTAACTCGACAAATTAAATAAATAATAAAAAAATATGCATATATGATCTATATACACTCTTAAAAAATAAATAAAACTTCCCAAACTTTATTCACAACCTCTTCCGCGAAGCAAAAGTATATAAAACAAAAACAATTCAAACCAAAAACACAGCTTGGCCTATTATTAATAAACAGAGGGAAAATTTCTTTAACCAAAGAAGAAAAAAAATATCGTATCTTTTCTAACTGTGTAAACACTGGGAACAAATAAAATCAATCTGCTTTATTAAAAACCTATTAACCAAAAATATAACCTCCTTTTAATTAAAAAAAATATATTGCCAAGCTTTGTTTTTGTTTAACAACCTCTTGAATAATCTTAAAAAAATATATATAAAGTAAACATGAAATACAGTTTTGATATTTTAAAGCCATTGAACAAATTTTTTGAAATTTACTTCTTTATTTTGAACGCAAGCTTTGTAAAATATTCTTAGCCAAAGGCTAAATGTCTTTTGAGATTTTTTTTTTTTCTAACATTTTATGTTACTCTTTTATCTTTTTTGGAATGCACACATTTCTTTGGGCCCTTACCAAAAAAATTAAAAACATAAATAATAATAAAAGCTGCAGTTTAAAAAATAATTTATGTTTTACAACGATCTAATATGCCTAGCTCGCCTAACCAACAATACACATGAACTCAATCCAGAACTGTGTTTAGCTAATTCTGATACGGAGACTGATTTTCGTGAAAAACCTATTCTCTCTGCGAATACCTGGAAAAAAATAAAAGAAAACCAATTATATAACATTTGGTACCTTTCAGATTAATTTAGAGTTCTTTTTTTTTTTTAAATGTTAACTTCAGATTACAAAACAAAACTAGTAAGAAAAAGTCCAAGTGGTAAGTTTTTCAAGCCAGATTTTCTCTTTATTTTTTCTCAATAATTGGCCCTAACGATTTCTCATTAAACTTTAATGATTGTTTATTCTGTTAAAACAAAATCTCTTTAAGTGGAACCTTTTTTTTTTAAGGGAAAAATTTATTCCTGTTCTCCCCTTATAAGAGAGGGGGAGAAAAGTCTCCCGGCCAGATGTCCAAGAGCTCAGCAGGAGAGTTACAAAGCTCTTATTAAGTAAAATGTTAAATTTAGACAGTTCTCAATTCAACCTAACATCCATCAGTACTGTAGCGAACAGACTACTGATAACATTTTCGTAAGTACAGCTGATTAACATGAATTTGTAAATTTTTTACTTTCCACTTTTATTTCACATGATATTAATTCTAAATTACTACATTTTTTTTTTTTTTAATAATTATAGAAATTGAAAGATTTAAAATGCACTGAGAATAATAATAATCTATGTATATCATCGTCTACATTGCTCAAAGATATAGAATGGGAACACAATCACAAGGCAATCTTCTTATTTATTTCAAACGGGATGTAATCTTATTCACTGCCAATTGAATAATAAAATAGTTTGAATGTACATATATTATTTATTGCTTTTATTATACGCAAAATTATATTAACAATATTATCTAAATTTTTTTAAATAACTGAATCATTTCTTTGATATTTTTATTATTTTATTTTTTTGATTTCTCTTTTTTTCTTTAACTTAATCAATAAAAGAATATATTTCGATCATGTACTTTTCGATTTGAGTTTTTCACCGAAAATAACCTTTTAAGGTACGCTGAGGACATAATCAGTAATCTAGAAATACCATAGTCAGATACAATCATTTCCTTGATTACCTGCTAAAAATTGAGCCGTTCAATGCACAACTCAATTAACTACATAAAACAAAAAAAAATAGTGGAGAAATACGATGAAATATAATGTAACGATACATTGTTTACTTAAAATTTCTGTTTATAATATAAATTCAAATAAATTCGGCGTTATCATTCAGCGCCTGCTCATTGCATTTAAGTTGAATTATTGCAACGATTTACACTATCTATCGTACTGGAGTTAATCGAAAATGATTTTTGAAATAAATTATTTATCATTTAATGGCCAACAATTTATTTTTATCGTTTAATGGTGCTTAATCTTTTATTATTCGAGGAAATTTGTGATAAATACGTATAAAAAGCTGTGGACTGAACCATGTACTTTGGACGCTTAAACATTTATTTCAAAAAAAAAGGTGGAGTTAAATCAGTTTGTACGTTGAACGACTCAATTGGCTGTGCAGTAATGTAAGTTGAAAGTATTTTACGAACATTAATATTTAGGGATTAACTGTTTGGTTAATCGGAGATAGCGGGTTCGAATCCAGCTGTTGGTACTTACGATTTTCTTTTTTCTAGGAGCTTCTTGAAAGCACACTATCCGGGGATGGACAGTGTTGTCTGTCAAATGACAACAAGAGAACATTGTCCGTTGGCTGGCAGTGTACTGAATAAAAAAAAAGCTTTAAGCACAAATCGTCGCAGATAATGGACGTGCCTTAAAAAATATATTGGTTTTAGGGATTATCTTCCATAGATGGCTCCAATTACTGTACTGAATATACTTTTTTTTTTCTTTTTTTTATCCAGAGAATACATTTAATTTATTTACATTTAAGTGTAAGCAGTTTTACAAGTTAAGGTTAGCTAGTGAGAAAAATATTTATTCAAAAAGTAGGCGGAAAAGAAATTCACTTTTTGTTTTATCGATCGTTCTCCCCATGCAATGATTATGACTCACAGGGATTTTTTTTTTACCTTTTATTTACCTTCGATTTTATTCCGTGTTTACTTCCGGTTTCACACCCTCTTAAAGTCTTTTAGAAACGAATTTTGATGAACGTAGTTATCTTCATAATTAGGCGACGGTATCGTAGTCTTGTTTCAAATTAAGTCAAGTATAGTACTTACAAACAGGGTAACAATAATTTTTTTTAAAAAACAGCAATAATTTTGTTTTCTTAATGACTAAAATCAGTTAAAAATTTTAATTTTAATAAACTTAAGTAGAAAATTCAATAATATCTCACGCTGTCTATGATAAATTAAAGTTAAAACTCTCTCTCCTGAAGATTTTGTTTAATACTTACAATATTGATTTAAGCCCCGCCTTGACCTTAAGTTTTTAAGTAATAGTATACTATTACATAATTCCCCTACCTACAAAACTTCCATTCGGGCTTACAAAAATAAATTCACTATATAAAAAAAAAAAAATCTAAACTTTACCTTGGCTGAAAGTGGAGTATCATCTGCAGACCTGTGGATTAATGTACCGTTGCAGTAGATGACATTGGCCGCAGTATCTTCGGGAAGTGTCAAGGTTTGGTAAGTAAAGGTGGCCTCTCTTTCGATTCTCTGGAAAAAAAAAAGCAATATTAAAGTTTATTATTGAGTAAAACCAGCATAAGGAGGTGTGGGTCATTACTGCATTGGGGAGGCTTCGCTGCGTAAACTAATTCGGTTTTTACTGGGAATAAAGGCAGCAGATCTCACTTGGATTCTGCGGAGTTTCCAAGGGAACCCAAACTTATCGTGGCATTATTCGCCTGAACTTATTCGCAACAAGACCGAGTCGCCGTTTGGAAGATTGTGGCGCTCTTGACGACTCACTATACTAGGAAAACATTACATGGGGCCTAGCAGAGGATAGTATGTGTCCAGGAGGAACAGGAAATAGCCTCTGCACGTCTTAGGTCACTATGAAGGACTTAAGACTCAATAGAATAAACTAAAACTTTGCCCGCTAGGTACTCCTCACCAGAAACCCCAGTAAATTAAATCAAGTTGAAGGCATTCTGGCGAAGTCCCTCATGGAAGCTATAATGTTCAACCTTTATAGGTCTAACTGCTCCTAGACTAGGGATGAACAAGGCAAACGCCCCTGTTCTTGTCCTAGAAATTGTTTATGTTGCTAGTTAAATCTTGAGCTAAGTTTATTCAGTATTAAGTTCTATTTCTTTCCGATGTAACATCCTTAAAAACTAAAAATAATCAAATAAAATCCTTTTCTATGGATTTGGTTCTGAATTAAGAAACTATGCAGGAAGAGGAGGAAACGGCCTCTCACCTGCTGTTCGATTGTGTTGCAATCGAGCGTTTGCGCTATGAAACCTTTGGAATGCTGAGGCCGAAGGAGATAAGTTGCACAAAAAGAACTAGTAGGGAAAGTCCTCAACCTCTTTAGGAGAGGAGCGTTCGCTTACTAGAACTAAGAAGGGGCTGGCACAATAAGTCTTCTGTGGCTGCGGTGCCATGGGGGCGTAGATCCCGTCCCATCTACTATCTTATCTTATCTTCTCTTAAGAAACTATGCGAAAAACGAACTTAAGTAGAATTACTTGCTTGAAGCTATAATTTGAGCTAAATATTGCCAGAACCATTGTTAAGAACGCTTTTTCAGAATGTCCCTTATTGATGTCTCAAAATGGCAGTGAATCGATCAAGATACAGAACCTTTTTTACAATTCTAGTTGAATCGGAAGTCATATCTTTTCCAAGACGAACGTCACCAGAAAGATTTATCTAATTTTTTTTCATGATTATTTATCTTGTTTTGTTTTTTCATTAATTTTTGCAAGAGGCCTCACAAACGCTGAGCTGAAAAGTCACCAAAAACTTAACTACAAAATACTGGCTTTGCAAATGTGCAGTTACTTACGTATTTTTAGAGTCACTTCTTTTTACTTGATATTTGTGTTAATGTAAAACGAAAAAAAAAAACACAATTTAAGTAGGTAGACCTTAAGAAAATATATTAATTAATAGAAGTTATGTCTACAAAAAATATGATTTAATGTTTAAAAAATAAATACATTTAAAAACACAAACTCAATGAAAATGAATTGATGCAATGAATTACGTAATCTCTCCATATTTAAATGCAAAATCTCGTTTCTAGTTTTTGCAAACTGGTTCACCTTTGGTAATAATAAACGGTGAACTCATACGGTCGTCAAGGGTGACCATTTTGAACTCGCTATCTCTTATCTCGGCTTTATCCTTGCATCTCTTTCAAGTTTTATTTTTATATGATCGTAGCGTATTGGATTTTTTTTTTTTGTTTCTCAAAAGAGAGGGGGGTCAATTAAAGATATTATTTTATTTTCTTTCTCTTTTTTTTAGCAAGAGAAAGTATTGAAATCTTGTAGATTTTATAAATTTAACGTTTGAAGTTTCAAGAAAATGTTGTGGATTCGAAACTTGAGAATAATGAGAGAAAATCGTGAAACACTTCGTACAGTCCAGAATATTTACTTTAATAACTTTTAAATCACAGTAATAAGAGTTGTTTTTTTGCAATTTTAATACACTAATTTTTGTTTTTCTTGTAATAATGAGAATTAAATATTTCGATCAATATTGTGTGAGTAGCGTGAATCCAAGAAATAATATATCTTCTTAACCCAAGAACAAAATTTAGCCAAGCACTTTCGGGATAGAATTGAGTTGCTGATTTTACATAATTTGGAAGTACAAAGATCAAAGATTTAAAATGGTCAGGGAATAGGATGAAAACATAATTGCCATTTCAGTCGTGATACATTTATTCTGCCAAGCTTTCGACCTAGGGACTAGGGTCATCTTCAGGGCTAGTTTACAAAGTAATTACTTTGTAATTACAGGGTTGGTATGTCTTTTGTCTTGTCTGTTCATGGACTGAGTGTGATCGGTCTGTGTGATAATGTGTTACAGACCGATCACACTCAGTCTATGAACAGACAAAATAGAAGACACACCAAGCCTGTAATTACAAAGTAATTACTTTGTAAACTAGCCCTGAAGATGACCCTAGTCCCTAGGTCGAAAAGCTCGGCAGAATAAATGTAACACGACTGAAATGGCAATTATTTTTTCATCCTATTGAAACTCTAATCAGTCACCAAAAATAATGAACAACAATGGACAGGCAATTTTTGGGGCGCTGAAGCATAAACGTTTTCACGACAATATAAACTATTTTAAGAACTTAACGTATATTTAAAAAAAAAAACAACTTTTGACACGAGTTAATAAACAAATTAGCCAGCATTAAGTTTAAAAATAAAAAATGCAATTGTTATACGCCAATTGGAGCACAACTAATTTGAAAAAGTGCTGAATTCATACTTGATAAATAACTGTTTTTATAACTTGAATGGGTTCAAGTGGTGTGTAGCACAATATGTGCTGACTTGGTTGCTATTAATTTAGCTGTTTTTTTTTTTTTATCCCCAGACAACTTTAAATTCTCGTATTGCACATTGTTTTGCTAATTACCTAGTGTAATGTTTGCTTTTGTCGCGATGGAAGCGAGATCTTGACGTACCTTTTTTTAAAAAAAACTTTAAAACGGACTGGTGAAGTAGATTGGTAAATTATAAAATTCATGAAAAATCGGTTCACGCGTTTAGGCGCTACATTGTTTACAAAAAAGGTAACAAGAAGTACAACAACAAGAAGAACAAGAACAAGAACATTTTCTGAAAATGCCATTTTTTGCCCCATTTTCAGCAACGTATTTCTCGAAATCTATTTAACCTATGTTGTTGCCAAAAAAAAATTACAGTTATAAAGGAGGATTTGCCCAATGTTTTTTTAAAGAAAATTTGGAAATTTTATCTTTTTTAGAAAGATCCAAAGTTGGGTGTTTTTCTCAACGTTACGCTTTTTCGTACCGTTTTAGAACGATCAACCCTTATACAATAACTGTCCTACCGGACAGACAGTTTTAATAAGATGAAGATAACCAAATTCCAGAGACATAGTTTTTACTCAGTTATTCAGTCAGCTTTGTTGACTATCAAGTCTCCTTCAAGATGCGGGTGGAGGCGAGGCTGACAGAAAATTCTGTTAAGTGTACTATCACTCGTGTTTTCTAGATTTCTGGATGGTTTTTATGGAAAACTTTAAGGTAGAGGCTGGTGACTGAAAAAGTTTACGATCTAACAATTGTCTAGGCTAACAACGGTACTTTTTTTAATAAAGATGTGCACTCATTTCTGGCTGATCGCAGGCTTTTTGAAGAGCAATCAAAGACTAAGGAAATTACATGCAAAAAGGTCTGCTCTATTGAATGGCTGTGCAAGCTATACCAAGAACTTTCTCACTGGTTCTTAGTTCTGATCAGATGTAGAGGGGACTCTGCTTTGTCCGACATCGATCGCTAAGAAATTACTGGCCAACCCAGATGGAATCAAGTCGAAAAAATTCATCCAAATCTGATGAAGATTGTTTGAATGGAATTCCCAACTTTTACAGTATAATTTTTTCGAAAGGTACCAACGATTCTCTTTAAAAGCCACATCCAAGTAGGTATATTACTTTAATTCGCAAACATTTTTCTAGGTAAACCTCATTTAAAATTGGACATTATTACGACTACCAACTTGGTACGAAACTTTTCTTAAAAAAAAAGAAAAAAAAGCTCACCTTGATAACATCTTGAGAAGGTTTTCCAGAGCTTACACAAAGTATATCTGGTCCAGCCATTGTGACAAAAGCTTTTAAATGTTGTTTTTCTGGTACCTAAACAGAAATTATCTAATGAAGTATTGTTTTTTTAAAAAAAAAATAAATGTTTATTATTAATTTAGGTTAGTTTTTTTAATGATGAAATTCGATAAAAAATAATTAAGGAAACCTACCTGTTGTTTTTGTTTGTAAACAAGATGCTGTTTTTTTTAAAATTGGTTTACTGTGTTCATAAGTTCTAAAGAAAATATTTTGGGAAAGATAAGATTGAAAAAAAAAAAGCGAAGAAACTTAAAGAGAGAGAAAAATAGAATAATCTTTATATTTATATGTACCTTGATTGGTGTACATGGGAATTCGGGAAATGTGGAAGCTACTGCCCTAGCACCTGCTTCATTTGTAAAATCAGATAGCCCTACAAAGAATTCTTGGCCTAAATTTGAAAATGAAAACAAGAAAAGAAAGTGAACAGGTTTTTTTTTTTTTCTTCAAATTGAAAATGATTTAATGTTAAGTAAATAATATTTGGCACTAACCTGTAAACAGAACATCACCTCCTTCTAAATTGGCCTTATCCTCAGTAAGCTCAATTATAGGCATTTCCAACTCCTTCTTAAGAACAGCTCTAACAGTTTCCACCTATATTTCACAGATAATTTGTTTTGTTTTTTTGTGTGTATTTTGCATTTTTTTTTGTAGAACATGCACACAAAACAAAAAATACGACAAAAGAGATTTTTGTTTTGTTTTGTAATTTAAAATTCACCTCTTTCAATCTTTTATCATCTTTTGGACGTCCCATCAATGCTATTCCATTGCATACGATAGCTGTATCTTCAATAAAAACACATTGTGGTAGAGCATCATCAGGTGGGAGTTCAATAACATCAAGACCTGTATCACGTAAAACGCGTACATAGGTTTCATGTTGTCGTTTTGCTTCTTCATAATCAGCCTCGCCAAGTGATTTATACGAACTGGACACTCTAGAGACAAGAGCATGGGTATACCTGAGTGATGCCATTCTAGAGGTTAGGACACGACCAGTTCACCCGGTGAGGATACACTGGAAACTGGGACTCGCTTGAAATTAAAGAAAACAAAAAAACACAAAACTAGAACACTAACTCTGACGTTACTCGCTAGACGGCACTCTCTCTCACTGCCGCCGGCGCGTATTGAATACACAGTGCTCACTTAGTCCATGACGTCATCATTGCCTTTAACAATCAGTTACGCCCCACTCTTAAGAGAGGGCTCTCTCTTAATAGAACGGTCACACATAAAAAAAGAAACAGTCTAAAAAGCAAAGAGAGAATAATTGTAGTCGACTATACTAACCATACATTAGTCTACAACTGTCTGACACTCTGACGTCGAATTATCGACCCTTTACGTACTACCAGCATGGAACTTGTCAGTCTTAAAACGGCACACAATTCAGCTAAGCTGAATTCAAGTAAATAGAGATCATTAACCACAAATCACTTTCTCCCATGGTAACCAGATCAGTAATGACAAAACCAATATAATATAATTTATTCTCATACACTCTTCATGTTCGGAAATATTGTGATCTTGATGAATATTCAGTATTGGAGGTTTTCATCAAAGAAGCATAAACACATGTTCTAACAGTTTTTTTTTACATCAATTTATGTTTCTAAATTTTCTTTTAACCTAGTAATAATTTTGAAAAACTTATTGTTCTTTATTGAAAAACGTTTCCAATAATTCGTACAGGATAAATCAGTTAGTATTGTCCATAGGCCTACTGTGTGTAGTACATCTAAAGTGGAGTTCACTGACGTATTGGCCAACTTCATATTTTCCACTGTTCTTGAGTGACGTCACTTTAAATTTTTTTTCCAAAAACATTACTTTTTTTCCCAATAAAAATGTTATTACTCAGAAAGTTTTCGTCACGAATTCGATTCTGATGACACGGTTAGAAAGACAGATAAATTTTCTAAAAATTGATACCATTTCGAAACATAAATTATTCTCCAAACAGCCTCAATCTTCCTCCTGGATACTGGAAACAATAAAAAGTAATCAAAATTTTTAAGAAAAAAAAACTCATTAGGCCCTTAATGTGATCATTATCAGACCTAGGTGCTGGCCACTTTTTTATAAAAGTTTCCTTGTTTAATGCGGGCTTTCAAACGGTGTATCCTTTGCCCATGATTCCTTTTATCTTCGTATGAGAAATTACGTTTGTTTTGCTAGAAAACGTGTTCACGAGCAGTCACTCAACAGTTTATTAAGTTGTTTAATTCTTTTAGATGGACCAGTAGTCAATTTTTAAAGTAGACTGTCTTAAAATAAGGAAGTCAAAGGTTACAAATTGCACTTTAAACTTTTGATCTCTCTGAAATATTTGAAACAAGTACTTAAACAAAAATTCATATATTAGTTTGTATTTACACCAAATTACAATTTCACACATAACTGCACTGTTGAAAAAGATAAGAATGTGAATAAGCCTTAACAACCCTTTGAATCCACTAACAGATAATCCTTATATCGGAATTAGGTATTAACCAATACAACTAGGTATCTTATAAATAAACTTCCCATATCTGTTAGACTTGGTCTTTCAAAATTTTCTATGGTTTTCTAATGGTTTACAGCCATTTCTATTCTTTAAAACCCGTTAAGAATTTTCTCAAATCGGCTGCTTTGAAGACTTTTGAAAGAAATCACGGGTGTTGGGGGAAACGTTTTGTTCAGAACTTACGAGATTTATTTACAAAGAAGCATCGAGCTTTTTATCTAACCTATTTATACGTAAGAGCGTCCTTTAAAGATGTTAAAAACCATCTGGTTACTTACAAGGCATCAAGGCAAGAATATTTAGTAGGCCTATTCAAGAGGCTAGAAACAAACGATTGTTTATATGGCTAACAATTTGGCTGACCTAAATATATCATAGACAAGATATTAGAACCAGATGTAAGCAAAACAGTTGCAGTAACTGTTGTAGATAAAAAAAAAAATAGCTTGTTCAATGAAATAAAAAATCAAATATTTTACCTCTGAATATCAAGCTTATTCAAAAACTTGAATCAAGTCTTTTGATTTTTTGGCTATTTTAATTCAATATTCTTGAACGTCTGGAAATCTACCGAACATACTTAACCTTTCTTAGCAATACGACAATACAGAGGACCATACATTTAAAAATGTACTTCAGTGAAAAACCAGGAGGGTGACCCCCCTCCTCTTTGTAATATTCAGTAAAATGATACTTCCGCTTGAAGGATTGAATTCGTTACGCTTACTGTCATATCCTGTGGGGGTGCTGAAACGAAATTATAAGACTTCCTGCGGATTTCTCATCAATGAATGAAATATTCATTCACATTTATAGGCCCATTTTCTAGAAACCATATTTTTTTTACTTGACAGGAGATATTTCCTGCAATCTATATCCTCGAAAACTCGATATACCAGAAACTGATACGATCAAAGCACTTACTGAGCCAAAAACTCTGTTGCATCACAAGGTCGATTAAAGGTCAAAAATCCCCATAATTGGCAGTCATTTGTGGTCCGGGTACTTTGTGCAGCAAATTCGCGGTGCTATCGATTTAACATTAGCGAAGCAACACTAGGGGAAACTTAACGGAGGTCTTTGTGGTAATGTTAACGAGTAAATTATAGAGTGAAGCTGTTATAAGAATGCTTTTACTAACCAACATATCGTGAGCGACTGCATTATTTGCGAACTTCAGGAATATCTCCTCCATTAATCCAGCCTAATCTTAGCTCATGTCCTAATATTGAGTCAAAAATTAGGTCTCTGCCTTTAAAAAATAAGAAATATTACTTTCTTCTATTTTCCCACTAAAATTTTATCAAAGATCTCTTTGAACATCAAACTTCTCTAAATGTCACGTTGAATACATTGTAAAGATCATGATAATACTTCGCAGAATCCCTTCCAAAAAATTAATAACTATGAAAAATATTGGTGACTAAAACAATGGCTCTTAAAATGGTGAGAAAGTAACAAAAATTTAAGTAATTATTCAAGTTTCAGACTTGGGGGGGGCCAGCGATTACTTGTTAGAGCTCGAAATTTTATCAACAAATGTAATTATTTCTAGTTTTTTTCATAATGGTGGTAACGCTGTACCGCAACGGCACTTTACAAAGCATTGCGGTTATAGGCGAGGTCCACAAAGCTAAGATGTATTGTTGGTTTAGTGGGTTCAATTCCCGGTCTATGCCTTGAATTTTATTTAATAGTTAATATCAGAAATTTAACAGTAAAATGTGTTGGCTAGTCGCCTGCGTCCACGACACCTACTTCGGGTGGTTGGATGCTGCAGCCTGCTCAATAAAATTAGCATAATTTCACTAATAACGGCACTTAAGAGGGAAGCTGACAAATTCTATTCTTGTGCAAATATTCACGAGACATTCTTTGGCCATAATTTGAGGAGCATGTTGGTTAAAGAAAGCAAAATATCTCATACTGCAAGCTTCGAATTCTCCTCTGTCAACTTAATTAGTTCCTGGGTGGTTGTTTCATTAATGGCAATGCTGCAGAGTCGCAATGAAATGTCAAAATCGAAAATCTGCACGAACACGAACAGGAGAACCCTCTTCCTAGAAGAGAATTAAAGTGAGAGTATAAAACAAAAAAGTTGTTATTGATTTTGTGTAAAAAAGTTGATAAAAAAAAAATTTGCTTACCTACGTTATAGACCAAATATCCGACGACCATTCTAATTTGGTTAATTACATCAGTAGGCGACACTATGACGAGCTATATAACAGGTTACACCAGCACTATAATCTCCTCTTCTCGCTCTCTAATGAATTAACTTCCTTCCTGTGACCTCATCAGAACTCGGCAGACAAGGTTGGCATAGTTACCTCTTCTTCGCCATTAATAATAGTGTAAATTTACAGTACGTTTGAACTTAATTAAAAGTTCCTAATTAGTATAACCTACAGTATGTAAGTAGGTTATAGTTGCATTATTCTGAACGAAAATTGAATTGATTAATCGATATATGTTACTAAAAAAAACCTGCTACCAGCTTTGATATACAGGGTAGCCTGAATTATTAGTTACGATTACAAAATTAATGGATAAATAAGAATTCTCGTCTAGTTTAACTAGAAAGATTGAAATTTATTATTCAGCGAATTAATAAACTAAGCCAGAGTAGGAATGTAATACATACGCAGGGTGGCCTGAGTTTCAAATATCGTCTGAAAAATTGATGGCAAAATAAGAAATTCTGTTCTAGTTTTAGAACAACAGAATGAGAAAGATTGCGAAAAAATTGAAGATAGAAATATCAATCTTTTCAGTCAAACTAGACACGGGAGTTCATTAATTTTGCAATCTTAACTCAAAATTCAGGCAACCCTGTCTGTGTACATTCCTCTTTTGACTTGGTTATTAAAATACAATGAAGCAGAAAACTCAAGAATTCCCCGTCAGATTAGACGGGAGATCCTTTAATTTTCGAATTCTGTGCTATTCTATGTTTACATTCCACCTTTGGCTTTGTAATTAAATGTTTTTAAAGTAGAAATCACAATCTTTCCAGACAAACTTAGTCGAGAATTCCTTATTTTTTTCCAATAATTAATTCTGCAATCATAACTTAACGAATACAAGGTGTGGTTATTAAATAACGAGACTGATGCTGCTGCAGAAGAACTATGCATGCGCCAAATCCTAACGACCAACGGCTGTGCATTGTAAAACCTTGTTTTTCGATTGCAGCGTCTCACGTGTTAGTAGAGAAATCTGTCTGACCGGAACCTTCGTTTATGTAAGAGGTGTTTAGTTTCGTTTTGCCGAAAACATCGATACTACACAACAGAGTAGGGCAAAAATTTAATCAATTCAAAAACAATTGAATTAAACCGAAATTTAATTTTAATCATGATTAAAATTAAAAAATTTAATCGGCCAAAATTAGTTGATTAAAATTAAATTCACTTTTAATTTAATCGGAATTTAATCAATTAAAATTTTTAATCATAACTAAAAATTAAGATTAAAATTAAAATTAAATAATCAGAATTTTAATTGATTGAATCAAAATTCCAAATTTAGTTTTAATCACTTTGGACGATTAAATTTTTTAATTTAATCAAAATTTGAGAGATTAAATTTTTAAAACCAAACATTGCCAATGGTTAAACCAGAATCGGACCAATACATCTTTATTCCGCCTAGCTGATGCCTCTTCTCTATCAATATTATCACCTTTTCCAAACTTGGCACCTTCATCCTACCAGTCCGGTGACTCATCTATACCATGTTAGAAACTCTCAAGACTTATATAGGACCACCTTACACTCACATTTAACCATGTTTACCACTCACTAGACTTAGATAGGACCACCTCACACTCACATTACACCATGTTTACCACTCAATAGAATTTATATCTTCTAAAATTATAGATCTGTGCACAAAATAACTATAGTTTATAATTGGGAAAAACAAAGTGTACAAGAGAACAAAATTTCATACGAATACGCGGTTCACAGTGGGAGATATAGAACGGCCATAATTTTACAGAATTTCATGACCCAAAAAATTTTCAACCTTTTATATCTTCTACCTTTTTAGATCTGTGCACAAAATAACTATAGTTTATTATTGAGAAAAACAAAGTGTACAAGAGTACAAAATTTCATACGAATACGTGGTTCACAGTGGGAGATATAGAACGGCCACAATTTTACAGAATTTCATGACCCAAAAAATTTTCAACCCTTTATATCTTCTACCTTTTTAGATCTGTGCACAAAATAACTATAGTTTATTATTGAGAAAAACAAAGTGTACAAGAGTACAAAATTTCATACGAATACGCGGTTCACAGTGGGAGATATAGAACGGCCATAATTTTACAGAATTTCATGACCCAAAAAATTTTCAACCTTTTATATCTTCTACCTTTTTAGATCTGTGCACAAAATAACTATAGTTTATAATTGAGAAAAACCAAGTGTACAAAAGAACAAAATTCCATACCAATACGTGGTTCACAGTGGGAGATATAGAACGGCCATAATTTTACAGAATTTCATGACCCAAAAAATTTTCAACCCTTTATATCTTCTACCTTTTTAGATCTGTGCACAAAATAACTATAGTTTATAATTGAGAAAAACAAAGTGTACAAGAGAACAAAATTTCATACGAATACGCGGTTCACAGTGGGAGATATAGAACGGCCATAATTTTACAGAATTTCATGACCCAAAAAATTTTCAACCCTTTATATCTTCTACATTTATAGATCTGTGCACAAAATAACTATAGTTTTTAATTCAGAAAAACAAAGTGTATATGAGAAAAAAATTCCATACCAATAAGTGGTTCACAGTGGGAGATATAGAGCGGCCATAATTTTACAGAATTTCATGACCCAAAAAATTTTCAACGCTTTATATCTTCTACATTTATAGATCTGTGCACAAAATAACTATAGTTTTTAATTCAGAAAAACAAAGTATATAAGAGAAAAAAATTCCATACCAATAAGTGGTTCACAGTGGGAGATATAGAGCGGCCATAATTTTACAGAATTTCATGACCCAAAAAATTTTCAACCCTTTATATCTTCTACCTTTTTAGATCAGTGCACAAAATAACTATAGTTTTTAATTCAGAAAAACAAAGTGTATAAGAGAAAAAAAATCCATACCAATACGTGGTTCACAGTGGGAGATATAGAACGGCCATAATTTTACAGAATTTCATGACCCAAAAAATTTTTAACCCTTTATATCTTCTACCTTTTTAGATCAGTGCACAAAATAACTATAGTTTTTAATTCAGAAAAACAAAGTGTATAAGAGAAAAAAAATCCATACCAATACGTGGTTCACAGTGTTAGATATAGAACGGCCATAATTTTACAGAATTTCATGACCCAAAAATTTTTCAACCTTTTATATCTTCTACCTTTTTAGATCTGTGCACAAAATAACTATAGTTTATTATTGAGAAAAACAAAGTGTACAAGAGTACAAAATTTCATACGAATACGTGGTTCACAGTGGGAGATATAGAACGGCCACAATTTTACAGAATTTCATGACCCAAAAAATTTTCAACCCTTTATATCTTCTACCTTTTTAAATCTGTGCACAAAATAACTAGAGTTTATTATTGAGAAAAACAAAGTGTACAAGAGTACAAAATTTCATACGAATACGCGGTTCACAGTGGGAGATATAGAACGGCCATAATTTTACAGAATTTCATGACCCAAAAAATTTTCAACCTTTTATATCTTCTACCTTTTTAGATCTGTGCACAAAATAACTATAGTTCATTATTGAGAAAATCAAAGTGTACAAGAGTACAAAATTTCATACGAATACGTGGTTCACAGTGGGAGATATAGAACGGCCATAATTTTACAGAATTTCATGACCCAAAAAATTTTCAACCCTTTATATCTTCTACATTTATAGATCTGTGCACAAAATAACTATAGTTTATTATTGAGAAAAACAAAGTGTACAAGAGTACAAAATTTCATACGAATACGCGGTTCACAGTAGGAGATATAGAACGGCCATAATTTTACAGAATTTCATGACCCAAAAAATTTTCAACCCTTTATATCTTCTACTTTTTTAGATCTGTGCACAAAATAACTATAGTTTATTATTGAGAAAAACAAAGTGTACAAGAGTACAAAATTTCATACGAATACGTGGTTCACAGTGGGAGATATAGAGCGGCCATAATTTTACAGAATTTCATGACCCAAAAAATTTTCAACCCTTTATATCTTCTACATTTATAGATCTGTGCACAAAATAATATAGTTTATTATTGAGAAAAACAAAGTGTACAAGAGTACAAAATTTCATACGAATACGTGGTTCACAGTGGGAGATATAGAACGGCCACAATTTTACAGAATTTCATGACCCAAAAAATTTTCAACCCTTTATTTCTTCTACATTTATAGATCTGTGCACAAAATAGCTATAGTTTATTATTGAGAAAACAAAGTGTACAAGAGTACAAAATTTCATACGAATACGTAGTTCACAGTGGGAGATATAGAACGGCCACTATTTTATAGAATTTCATGACCCAAAAAATTTTCAACCCTTTATATCTTCTTCATTTATAGATCTGTGCACAAAATAACTATAGTTTATAATTGAGAAAAACAAAGTGTACAAGAGTACAAAATTTCATACGAATACGTGGTTCACAGTGGGAGATATAGAACGGCCATAATTTTACAGAATTTCATGACCCAAAAAATTTTCAACCCTTTATATCTTCTACATTTATAGATCTGTGCACAAAATAACTATAGTTTATTATTGAGAAAAACAAAGTGTACAAGAGTACAAAATTCCATACGAATACGTGGTTCACAGTGGGAGATATAGAACGGCCATAATTTTACAGAATTTCATGACCCAAAAAATTTTCAACCCTTTATATCTTCTTCATTTATAGATCTGTGCACAAAATAACTATAGTTTATTATTGAGAAAAACAAAGTGTACAAGAGTACAAAATTTCATACGAATACGCGGTTCACAGTGGGAGATATAGAACGGCCATAATTTTACAGAATTTCATGACCCAAAAAATTTTCAACCCTTTATATCTTCTACGTTTTTAGATCTGTGCACAAAATAACTATAGTTTATTATTGAGAAAAACAAAGTGTACAAGAGTACAAAATTTCAACGAATACGTGGTTCACAGTGGGAGATATAGAGCGGCCATAATTTTACAGAATTTCATGACCCAAAAAATTTTCAACCCTTTATATCTTCTACATTTATAGATCTGTGCACAAAATAACTATAGTTTATTATTGAGAAAAACAAAGTGTACAAGAGTACAAAATTTCATACGAATACGTGGTTCACAGTGGGAGATATAGAACGGCCATAATTTTACAGAATTTCATGACCCAAAAAATTTTCAACCCTTTATATCTTCTACATTTATAGATCTGTGCACAAAATAGCTATAGTTTATTATTGAGAAAACAAAGTGTACAAGAGTACAAAATTTCATACGAATACGTAGTTCACAGTGGGAGATATAGAACGGCCACTATTTTATAGAATTTCATGACCCAAAAAATTTTCAACCCTTTATATCTTCTTCATTTATAGATCTGTGCACAAAATAACTATAGTTTATAATTGAGAAAAACAAAGTGTACAAGAGTACAAAATTTCATACGAATACGTGGTTCACAGGGGGAGATATAGAGCGGCCACAATTTTACAGAATTTCATGACCCAATAAATTTTCAACCCTTTATTTCTTCTACATTTATAGATCTGTGCACAAAATAGCTATAGTTTATTATTGAGAAAACAAAGTGTACAAGAGTACAAAATTTCATACGAATACGTAGTTCACAGTGGGAGATATAGAACGGCCACTATTTTATAGAATTTCATGACCCAAAAAATTTTCAACCCTTTATATCTTCTTCATTTATAGATCTGTGCACAAAATAACTATAGTTTATTATTGAGAAAAACAAAGTGTACAAGAGTACAAAATTTCATACGAATACGTGGTTCACAGTGGGAGATATAGAACGGCCATAATTTTACAGAATTTCATGACCCAAAAAATTTTCAACCTTTTATATCTTCTACATTTATAGATCTGTGCACAAAATAACTATAGTTTATAATTGAGATAAACAAAGTGTACAAGAGAACAAAATTTCATACGAATACGTGGTTCACAGTGGGAGATATAGAACGGCCATAATTTTACAGAATTTCATGACCCAAAAAATTTTCAACCCTTTATATCTTCTTCATTTATAGATCTGTGCACAAAATAACTATAGTTTATTATTGAGAAAAACAAAGTGTACAAGAGTACAAAATTTCATACGAATACGTGGTTCACAGTGGGAGATATAGAACGGCCATAATTTTACAGAATTTCATGACCCAAAAAATTTTCAACCCTTTATATCTTCTACATTTATAGATCTGTGCACAAAATAACTATAGTTTTCTATTGAGAAAAACAAAGTGTACAAGAGTACAAAATTTCATACGAATACGTGGTTCATAGTGGGAGATATAGAACGGCCATAATTTTACAGAATTTCATGACCCAAAAAATTTTCAACCTTTTATATCTTCTACATTTATAGATCTGTGCACAAAATAACTATAGTTTATTATTGAGAAAAACAAAGTGTACAAGAGTACAAAATTTCATACGAATACGTGGTTCACAGTGGGAGATATAGAACGGCCATAATTTTACAGAATTTCATGACCCAAAAAATTTTCAACCCTTTATATCTTCTTCATTTATAGATCTGTGCACAAAATATCTATAGTTTATTATTGAGAAAAACAAAGTGTACAAGAGTACAAAATTTCATACGAATACGTGGTTCACAGTGGGAGATATAGAACGGCCATAATTTTACAGAATTTCATGACCCAAAAATTTTCAACCCTTTATATCTTCTTCATTTATAGATCTGTGCACAAAATAACTATAGTTTATTATTGAGAAAAACAAAGTGTACAAGAGTACAAAATTTCATACGAATACGTGGTTCACAGTGGGAGATATAGAACGGCCATAATTTTACAGAATTTCATGACCCAAAAAATTTTCAACCCTTTATATCTTCTTCATTTATAGATCTGTGCACAAAATAACTATAGTTTATTATTGAGAAAAACAAAGTGTACAAGAGTACAAAATTTCATACGAATACGTGGTTCACAGTGGGAGATATAGAACGGCCATAATTTTACAGAATTTCATGACCCAAAAAATTTTCAAACCTTTATATCTTCTACATTTATAGATCTGTGCACAAAATAACTATAGTTTATTATTGAGAAAAACAAAGTGTACAAGAGTACAAAATTTCATACGAATACGTGGCTCACAGTGGGAGATATAGAACGGCCATAATTTTTCAGAATTTCATGACCCAAAAAATTTTCAACCTTTTGTATCTTCTACATTTATAGATCTGTGCACAAAATAACTATAGTTTATTATTGAGATAAACAAAGTGTACAAGAGAACAAAATTTCATACGAATACGTGGCTCACATGGGAGATATAGAACGGCCATAATTTTACAGAATTTCATGACCCAAAAAATTTTCAACCCTTTATATCTTCTACCTTTTTAGATCTGTGCACAAAATAACTATAGTTTATTATTGAGAAAAACTAAGTGTACAAGAGTACAAAATTTCATACGAATACGTGGTTTACGGTGGGAGATATAGAGCGGCCATAATTTTACAGAATTTCATGACCCAAAAAATTTTCAACCCTTTATATCTTCTACATTTATAGATCTGTGCACAAAATAACTATAGTTTTTAATTCAGAAAAACAAAGTGTATATGAGAAAAAAATTCCATACCAATAAGTGGTTCACAGTGGGAGATATAGAGCGGCCATAATTTTACAGAATTTCATGACCCAAAAAATTTTCAACCCTTTATATCTTCTACCTTTTTAGATCAGTGCACAAAATAACTATAGTTTTTAATTCAGAAAAACAAAGTGTATAAGAGAAAAAAAATCCATACCAATACGTGGTTCACAGTGGGAGATATAGAACGGCCATAATTTTACAGAATTTCATGACCCAAAAAATTTTTAACCCTTTATATCTTCTACCTTTTTAGATCAGTGCACAAAATAACTATAGTTTTTAATTCAGAAAAACAAAGTGTATAAGAGAAAAAAAATCCATACCAATACGTGGTTCACAGTGTTAGATATAGAACGGCCATAATTTTACAGAATTTCATGACCCAAAAATTTTTCAACCTTTTATATCTTCTACCTTTTTAGATCTGTGCACAAAATAACTATAGTTTATTATTGAGAAAAACAAAGTGTACAAGAGTACAAAATTTCATACGAATACGTGGTTCACAGTGGGAGATATAGAACGGCCACAATTTTACAGAATTTCATGACCCAAAAAATTTTCAACCCTTTATATCTTCTACCTTTTTAAATCTGTGCACAAAATAACTAGAGTTTATTATTGAGAAAAACAAAGTGTACAAGAGTACAAAATTTCATACGAATACGCGGTTCACAGTGGGAGATATAGAACGGCCATAATTTTACAGAATTTCATGACCCAAAAAATTTTCAACCTTTTATATCTTCTACCTTTTTAGATCTGTGCACAAAATAACTATAGTTCATTATTGAGAAAATCAAAGTGTACAAGAGTACAAAATTTCATACGAATACGTGGTTCAAAGTGGGAGATATAGAACGGCCATAATTTTACAGAATTTCATGACCCAAAAAATTTTCAACCCTTTATATCTTCTACTTTTTTAGATCTGTGCACAAAATAACTATAGTTTATTATTGAGAAAAACAAAGTGTACAAGAGTACAAAATTTCATACGAATACGTGGTTCACAGTGGGAGATATAGAGCGGCCATAATTTTACAGAATTTCATGACCCAAAAAATTTTCAACCCTTTATATCTTCTACATTTATAGATCTGTGCACAAAATAATATAGTTTATTATTGAGAAAAACAAAGTGTACAAGAGTACAAAATTTCATACGAATACGTGGTTCACAGTGGGAGATATAGAACGGCCACAATTTTACAGAATTTCATGACCCAAAAAATTTTCAACCCTTTATTTCTTCTACATTTATAGATCTGTGCACAAAATAGCTATAGTTTATTATTGAGAAAACAAAGTGTACAAGAGTACAAAATTTCATACGAATACGTAGTTCACAGTGGGAGATATAGAACGGCCACTATTTTATAGAATTTCATGACCCAAAAAATTTTCAACCCTTTATATCTTCTTCATTTATAGATCTGTGCACAAAATAACTATAGTTTATAATTGAGAAAAACAAAGTGTACAAGAGTACAAAATTTCATACGAATACGTGGTTCACAGTGGGAGATATAGAACGGCCATAATTTTACAGAATTTCATGACCCAAAAAATTTTCAACCCTTTATATCTTCTACGTTTTTAGATCTGTGCACAAAATAACTATAGTTTATTATTGAGAAAAACAAAGTGTACAAGAGTACAAAATTTCAACGAATACGTGGTTCACAGTGGGAGATATAGAGCGGCCATAATTTTACAGAATTTCATGACCCAAAAAATTTTCAACCCTTTATATCTTCTACATTTATAGATCTGTGCACAAAATAACTATAGTTTATTATTGAGAAAAACAAAGTGTACAAGAGTACAAAATTTCATACGAATACGTGGTTCACAGTGGGAGATATAGAACGGCCACAATTTTACAGAATTTCATGACCCAAAAAATTTTCAACCCTTTATATCTTCTACATTTATAGATCTGTGCACAAAATAGCTATAGTTTATTATTGAGAAAACAAAGTGTACAAGAGTACAAAATTTCATACGAATACGTAGTTCACAGTGGGAGATATAGAACGGCCACTATTTTATAGAATTTCATGACCCAAAAAATTTTCAACCCTTTATATCTTCTTCATTTATAGATCTGTGCACAAAATAACTATAGTTTATAATTGAGAAAAACAAAGTGTACAAGAGTACAAAATTTCATACGAATACGTGGTTCACAGGGGGAGATATAGAGCGGCCATAATTTTAAAGAATTTCATGACCCAATAAATTTTCAACCCTTTATTTCTTCTACATTTATAGATCTGTGCACAAAATAGCTATAGTTTATTATTGAGAAAACAAAGTGTACAAGAGTACAAAATTTCATACGAATACGTAGTTCACAGTGGGAGATATAGAACGGCCACTATTTTATAGAATTTCATGACCCAAAAAATTTTCAACCCTTTATATCTTCTTCATTTATAGATCTGTGCACAAAATAACTATAGTTTATTATTGAGAAAAACAAAGTGTACAAGAGTACAAAATTTCATACGAATACGTGGTTCACAGTGGGAGATATAGAACGGCCATAATTTTACAGAATTTCATGACCCAAAAAATTTTCAACCTTTTATATCTTCTACATTTATAGATCTGTGCACAAAATAACTATAGTTTATAATTGAGATAAACAAAGTGTACAAGAGAACAAAATTTCATACGAATACGTGGTTCACAGTGGGAGATATAGAACGGCCATAATTTTACAGAATTTCATGACCCAAAAAATTTTCAACCCTTTATATCTTCTTCATTTATAGATCTGTGCACAAAATAACTATAGTTTATTATTGAGAAAAACAAAGTGTACAAGAGTACAAAATTTCATACGAATACGTGGTTCACAGTGGGAGATATAGAACGGCCATAATTTTACAGAATTTCATGACCCAAAAAATTTTCAACCCTTTATATCTTCTACATTTATAGATCTGTGCACAAAATAACTATAGTTTTCTATTGAGAAAAACAAAGTGTACAAGAGTACAAAATTTCATACGAATACGTGGTTCATAGTGGGAGATATAGAACGGCCATAATTTTACAGAATTTCATGACCCAAAAAATTTTCAACCCTTTATATCTTCTACATTTATAGATCTGTGCACAAAATAACTATAGTTTATTATTGAGAAAAACAAAGTGTACAAGAGTACAAAATTTCATACGAATACGTGGTTCACAGTGGGAGATATAGAACGGCCATAATTTTACAGAATTTCATGACCCAAAAAATTTTCAACCCTTTATATCTTCTTCATTTATAGATCTGTGCACAAAATATCTATAGTTTATTATTGAGAAAAACAAAGTGTACAAGAGTACAAAATTTCATACGAATACGTGGTTCACAGTGGGAGATATAGAACGGCCATAATTTTACAGAATTTCATGACCCAAAAATTTTCAACCCTTTATATCTTCTTCATTTATAGATCTGTGCACAAAATAACTATAGTTTATTATTGAGAAAAACAAAGTGTACAAGTGAACAAAATTTCATACGAATACGTGGTTCACAGTGGGAGATATAGAACGGCCATAATTTTACAGAATTTCATGACCCAAAAAATTTTCAACCCTTTATATCATCTTCATTTATAGATCTGTGCACAAAATAACTATAGTTTATTATTGAGAAAAACAAAGTGTACAAGAGTACAAAATTTCATACGAATACGTGGTTCACAGTGGGAGATATAGAACGGCCATAATTTTACAGAATTTCATGACCCAAAAAATTTTCAACCCTTTATATCTTCTACATTTATAGATCTGTGCACAAAATAACTATAGTTTATTATTGAGAAAAACAAAGTGTACAAGAGTACAAAATTTCATACGAATACGTGGCTCACAGTGGGAGATATAGAACGGCCATAATTTTACAGAATTTCATGACCCAAAAATTTTCAACCCTTTATATCTTCTTCATTTATAGATCTGTGCACAAAATAACTATAGTTTATTATTGAGAAAAACAAAGTGTACAAGAGTACAAAATTTCATACGAATACGTGGTTCACAGTGGGAGATATAGAACGGCCATAATTTTACAGAATTTCATGACGCAAAAAATTTTCAACCCTTTATATCTTCTTCATTTATAGATCTGTGCACAATATATCTATAGTTTATTATTGAGAAAAACAAAGTGTACAAGAGTACAAAATTTCATACGAATACGTGGTTCACAGTGGGAGATATAGAACGGCCATAATTTTACAGAATTTCTTGACCCAAAAATTTTCAACCCTTTATATCTTCTTCATTTATAGATCTGTGCACAAAATAACTATAGTTTATTATTGAGAAAAACAAAGTGTACAAGAGTACAAAATTTCATACGAATACGTGGTTCACAGTGGGAGATATAGAACGGCCATAATTTTACAGAATTTCATGGCCCAAAAAATTTTCAACCCTTTATATCTTCTTCATTTATAGATCTGTGCACAAAATAACTATAGTTTATTATTGAGAAAAACAAAGTGTACAAGAGTACAAAATTTCATACGAATACGTGGTTCACAGTGGGAGATATAGAACGGCCATAATTTTACAGAATTTCATGACCCAAAAAATTTTCAACCCTTTATATCTTCTACATTTATAGATCTGTGCACAAAATAACTATAGTTTATTATTGAGAAAAACAAAGTGTACAAGAGTACAAAATTTCATACGAATACGCGGTTCACAGTGGGAGATATAGAACGGCCATAATTTTACAGAATTTCATGACCCAAAAAATTTTCAACCCTTTATATCTTCTACGTTTTTAGATCTGTGCACAAAATAACTATAGTTTATTATTGAGAAAAACAAAGTGTACAAGAGTACAAAATTTCAACGAATACGTGGTTCACAGTGGGAGATATAGAGCGGCCATAATTTTACAGAATTTCATGACCCAAAAAATTTTCAACCCTTTATATCTTCTACATTTATAGATCTGTGCACAAAATAACTATAGTTTATTATTGAGAAAAACAAAGTGTACAAGAGTACAAAATTTCATACGAATACGTGGTTCACAGTGGGAGATATAGAACGGCCACAATTTTACAGAATTTCATGACCCAAAAAATTTTCAACCCTTTATATCTTCTACATTTATAGATCTGTGCACAAAATAGCTATAGTTTATTATTGAGAAAACAAAGTGTACAAGAGTACAAAATTTCATACGAATACGTAGTTCACAGTGGGAGATATAGAACGGCCACTATTTTATAGAATTTCATGACCCAAAAAATTTTCAACCCTTTATATCTTCTTCATTTATAGATCTGTGCACAAAATAACTATAGTTTATAATTGAGAAAAACAAAGTGTACAAGAGTACAAAATTTCATACGAATACGTGGTTCACAGGGGGAGATATAGAGCGGCCACAATTTTACAGAATTTCATGACCCAATAAATTTTCAACCCTTTATTTCTTCTACATTTATAGATCTGTGCACAAAATAGCTATAGTTTATTATTGAGAAAACAAAGTGTACAAGAGTACAAAATTTCATACGAATACGTAGTTCACAGTGGGAGATATAGAACGGCCACTATTTTATAGAATTTCATGACCCAAAAAATTTTCAACCCTTTATATCTTCTTCATTTATAGATCTGTGCACAAAATAACTATAGTTTATTATTGAGAAAAACAAAGTGTACAAGAGTACAAAATTTCATACGAATACGTGGTTCACAGTGGGAGATATAGAACGGCCATAATTTTACAGAATTTCATGACCCAAAAAATTTTCAACCTTTTATATCTTCTACATTTATAGATCTGTGCACAAAATAACTATAGTTTATAATTGAGATAAACAAAGTGTACAAGAGAACAAAATTTCATACGAATACGTGGTTCACAGTGGGAGATATAGAACGGCCATAATTTTACAGAATTTCATGACCCAAAAAATTTTCAACCCTTTATATCTTCTTCATTTATAGATCTGTGCACAAAATAACTATAGTTTATTATTGAGAAAAACAAAGTGTACAAGAGTACAAAATTTCATACGAATACGTGGTTCACAGTGGGAGATATAGAACGGCCATAATTTTACAGAATTTCATGACCCAAAAAATTTTCAACCCTTTATATCTTCTACATTTATAGATCTGTGCACAAAATAACTATAGTTTTCTATTGAGAAAAACAAAGTGTACAAGAGTACAAAATTTCATACGAATACGTGGTTCATAGTGGGAGATATAGAACGGCCATAATTTTACAGAATTTCATGACCCAAAAAATTTTCAACCTTTTATATCTTCTACATTTATAGATCTGTGCACAAAATAACTATAGTTTATTATAGAGAAAAACAAAGTGTACAAGAGTACAAAATTTCATACGAATACGTGGTTCACAGTGGGAGATATAGAACGGCCATAATTTTACAGAATTTCATGACCCAAAAAATTTTCAACCCTTTATATCTTCTTCATTTATAGATCTGTGCACAAAATATCTATAGTTTATTATTGAGAAAAACAAAGTGTACAAGAGTACAAAATTTCATACGAATACGTGGTTCACAGTGGGAGATATAGAACGGCCATAATTTTACAGAATTTCATGACCCAAAAATTTTCAACCCTTTATATCTTCTTCATTTATAGATCTGTGCACAAAATAACTATAGTTTATTATTGAGAAAAACAAAGTGTACAAGAGTACAAAATTTCATACGAATACGTGGTTCACAGTGGGAGATATAGAACGGCCATAATTTTACAGAATTTCATGACCCAAAAAATTTTCAACCCTTTATATCTTCTTCATTTATAGATCTGTGCACAAAATAACTATAGTTTATTATTGAGAAAAACAAAGTGTACAAGAGTACAAAATTTCATACGAATACGTGGTTCACAGTGGGAGATATAGAACGGCCATAATTTTACAGAATTTCATGACCCAAAAAATTTTCAACCCTTTATATCTTCTACATTTATAGATCTGTGCACAAAATAACTATAGTTTATTATTGAGAAAAACAAAGTGTACAAGAGTACAAAATTTCATACGAATACGTGGCTCACAGTGGGAGATATAGAACGGCCATAATTTTTCAGAATTTCATGACCCAAAAAATTTTCAACCTTTTGTATCTTCTACATTTATAGATCTGTGCACAAAATAACTATAGTTTATTATTGAGATAAACAAAGTGTACAAGAGAACAAAATTTCATACGAATACGTGGCTCACATGGGAGATATAGAACGGCCATAATTTTACAGAATTTCATGACCCAAAAAATTTTCAACCCTTTATATCTTCTACCTTTTTAGATCTGTGCACAAAATAACTATAGTTTATTATTGAGAAAAACTAAGTGTACAAGAGTACAAAATTTCATACGAATACGTGGTTTACGGTGGGAGATATAGAGCGGCCATAATTTTACAGAATTTCATGACCCAAAAAATTTTCAACCCTTTATATCTTCTACATTTATAGATCTGTGCACAAAATAACTATAGTTTTTAATTCAGAAAAACAAAGTGTATATGAGAAAAAAATTCCATACCAATAAGTGGTTCACAGTGGGAGATATAGAGCGGCCATAATTTTACAGAATTTCATGACCCAAAAAATTTTCAACGCTTTATATCTTCTACATTTATAGATCTGTGCACAAAATAACTATAGTTTTTAATTCAGAAAAACAAAGTATATAAGAGAAAAAAATTCCATACCAATAAGTGGTTCACAGTGGGAGATATAGAGCGGCCATAATTTTACAGAATTTCATGACCCAAAAAATTTTCAACCCTTTATATCTTCTACCTTTTTAGATCAGTGCACAAAATAACTATAGTTTTTAATTCAGAAAAACAAAGTGTATAAGAGAAAAAAAATCCATACCAATACGTGGTTCACAGTGGGAGATATAGAACGGCCATAATTTTACAGAATTTCATGACCCAAAAAATTTTTAACCCTTTATATCTTCTACCTTTTTAGATCAGTGCACAAAATAACTATAGTTTTTAATTCAGAAAAACAAAGTGTATAAGAGAAAAAAAATCCATACCAATACGTGGTTCACAGTGTTAGATATAGAACGGCCATAATTTTACAGAATTTCATGACCCAAAAATTTTTCAACCTTTTATATCTTCTACCTTTTTAGATCTGTGCACAAAATAACTATAGTTTATTATTGAGAAAAACAAAGTGTACAAGAGTACAAAATTTCATACGAATACGTGGTTCACAGTGGGAGATATAGAACGGCCACAATTTTACAGA
Source organism: Rhodnius prolixus (assembly GCF_049639745.1). Classification (NCBI taxonomy): domain Eukaryota; kingdom Metazoa; phylum Arthropoda; class Insecta; order Hemiptera; family Reduviidae; genus Rhodnius; species Rhodnius prolixus. The sequence goes on along the minus strand of NW_027411592.1, from coordinate 65,017,398 downwards.
ATTTCATGACCCAAAAAATTTTCAACCCTTTATATCTTCTACCTTTTTAAATCTGTGCACAAAATAACTAGAGTTTATTATTGAGAAAAACAAAGTGTACAAGAGTACAAAATTTCATACGAATACGCGGTTCACAGTGGGAGATATAGAACGGCCATAATTTTACAGAATTTCATGACCCAAAAAATTTTCAACCTTTTATATCTTCTACCTTTTTAGATCTGTGCACAAAATAACTATAGTTCATTATTGAGAAAATCAAAGTGTACAAGAGTACAAAATTTCATACGAATACGTGGTTCACAGTGGGAGATATAGAACGGCCATAATTTTACAGAATTTCATGACCCAAAAAATTTTCAACCCTTTATATCTTCTACATTTATAGATCTGTGCACAAAATAACTATAGTTTATTATTGAGAAAAACAAAGTGTACAAGAGTACAAAATTTCATACGAATACGCGGTTCACAGTAGGAGATATAGAACGGCCATAATTTTACAGAATTTCATGACCCAAAAAATTTTCAACCCTTTATATCTTCTACTTTTTTAGATCTGTGCACAAAATAACTATAGTTTATTATTGAGAAAAACAAAGTGTACAAGAGTACAAAATTTCATACGAATACGTGGTTCACAGTGGGAGATATAGAGCGGCCATAATTTTACAGAATTTCATGACCCAAAAAATTTTCAACCCTTTATATCTTCTACATTTATAGATCTGTGCACAAAATAATATAGTTTATTATTGAGAAAAACAAAGTGTACAAGAGTACAAAATTTCATACGAATACGTGGTTCACAGTGGGAGATATAGAACGGCCACAATTTTACAGAATTTCATGACCCAAAAAATTTTCAACCCTTTATTTCTTCTACATTTATAGATCTGTGCACAAAATAGCTATAGTTTATTATTGAGAAAACAAAGTGTACAAGAGTACAAAATTTCATACGAATACGTAGTTCACAGTGGGAGATATAGAACGGCCACTATTTTATAGAATTTCATGACCCAAAAAATTTTCAACCCTTTATATCTTCTTCATTTATAGATCTGTGCACAAAATAACTATAGTTTATAATTGAGAAAAACAAAGTGTACAAGAGTACAAAATTTCATACGAATACGTGGTTCACAGTGGGAGATATAGAACGGCCATAATTTTACAGAATTTCATGACCCAAAAAATTTTCAACCCTTTATATCTTCTACATTTATAGATCTGTGCACAAAATAACTATAGTTTATTATTGAGAAAAACAAAGTGTACAAGAGTACAAAATTCCATACGAATACGTGGTTCACAGTGGGAGATATAGAACGGCCATAATTTTACAGAATTTCATGACCCAAAAAATTTTCAACCCTTTATATCTTCTTCATTTATAGATCTGTGCACAAAATAACTATAGTTTATTATTGAGAAAAACAAAGTGTACAAGAGTACAAAATTTCATACGAATACGCGGTTCACAGTGGGAGATATAGAACGGCCATAATTTTACAGAATTTCATGACCCAAAAAATTTTCAACCCTTTATATCTTCTACGTTTTTAGATCTGTGCACAAAATAACTATAGTTTATTATTGAGAAAAACAAAGTGTACAAGAGTACAAAATTTCAACGAATACGTGGTTCACAGTGGGAGATATAGAGCGGCCATAATTTTACAGAATTTCATGACCCAAAAAATTTTCAACCCTTTATATCTTCTACATTTATAGATCTGTGCACAAAATAACTATAGTTTATTATTGAGAAAAACAAAGTGTACAAGAGTACAAAATTTCATACGAATACGTGGTTCACAGTGGGAGATATAGAACGGCCACAATTTTACAGAATTTCATGACCCAAAAAATTTTCAACCCTTTATATCTTCTACATTTATAGATCTGTGCACAAAATAGCTATAGTTTATTATTGAGAAAACAAAGTGTACAAGAGTACAAAATTTCATACGAATACGTAGTTCACAGTGGGAGATATAGAACGGCCACTATTTTATAGAATTTCATGACCCAAAAAATTTTCAACCCTTTATATCTTCTTCATTTATAGATCTGTGCACAAAATAACTATAGTTTATAATTGAGAAAAACAAAGTGTACAAGAGTACAAAATTTCATACGAATACGTGGTTCACAGGGGGAGATATAGAGCGGCCATAATTTTACAGAATTTCATGACCCAATAAATTTTCAACCCTTTATTTCTTCTACATTTATAGATCTGTGCACAAAATAGCTATAGTTTATTATTGAGAAAACAAAGTGTACAAGAGTACAAAATTTCATACGAATACGTAGTTCACAGTGGGAGATATAGAACGGCCACTATTTTATAGAATTTCATGACCCAAAAAATTTTCAACCCTTTATATCTTCTTCATTTATAGATCTGTGCACAAAATAACTATAGTTTATTATTGAGAAAAACAAAGTGTACAAGAGTACAAAATTTCATACGAATACGTGGTTCACAGTGGGAGATATAGAACGGCCATAATTTTACAGAATTTCATGACCCAAAAAATTTTCAACCTTTTATATCTTCTACATTTATAGATCTGTGCACAAAATAACTATAGTTTATAATTGAGATAAACAAAGTGTACAAGAGAACAAAATTTCATACGAATACGTGGTTCACAGTGGGAGATATAGAACGGCCATAATTTTACAGAATTTCATGACCCAAAAAATTTTCAACCCTTTATATCTTCTTCATTTATAGATCTGTGCACAAAATAACTATAGTTTATTATTGAGAAAAACAAAGTGTACAAGAGTACAAAATTTCATACGAATACGTGGTTCACAGTGGGAGATATAGAACGGCCATAATTTTACAGAATTTCATGACCCAAAAAATTTTCAACCCTTTATATCTTCTACATTTATAGATCTGTGCACAAAATAACTATAGTTTTCTATTGAGAAAAACAAAGTGTACAAGAGTACAAAATTTCATACGAATACGTGGTTCATAGTGGGAGATATAGAACGGCCATAATTTTACAGAATTTCATGACCCAAAAAATTTTCAACCCTTTATATCTTCTACATTTATAGATCTGTGCACAAAATAACTATAGTTTATTATTGAGAAAAACAAAGTGTACAAGAGTACAAAATTTCATACGAATACGTGGTTCACAGTGGGAGATATAGAACGGCCATAATTTTACAGAATTTCATGACCCAAAAAATTTTCAACCCTTTATATCTTCTTCATTTATAGATCTGTGCACAAAATATCTATAGTTTATTATTGAGAAAAACAAAGTGTACAAGAGTACAAAATTTCATACGAATACGTGGTTCACAGTGGGAGATATAGAACGGCCATAATTTTACAGAATTTCATGACCCAAAAATTTTCAACCCTTTATATCTTCTTCATTTATAGATCTGTGCACAAAATAACTATAGTTTATTATTGAGAAAAACAAAGTGTACAAGAGTACAAAATTTCATACGAATACGTGGTTCACAGTGGGAGATATAGAACGGCCATAATTTTACAGAATTTCATGACCCAAAAAATTTTCAACCCTTTATATCTTCTACATTTATAGATCTGTGCACAAAATAACTATAGTTTATAATTGAGATAAACAAAGTGTACAAGAGAACAAAATTTCATACGAATACGTGGTTCACAGTGGGAGATATAGAACGGCCATAATTTTACAGAATTTCATGACCCAAAAAATTTTCAACCCTTTATATCTTCTTCATTTATAGATCTGTGCACAAAATAACTATAGTTTATTATTGAGAAAAACAAAGTGTACAAGAGTACAAAATTTCATACGAATACGTGGTTCACAGTGGGAGATATAGAACGGCCATAATTTTACAGAATTTCATGACCCAAAAAATTTTCAACCCTTTATATCTTCTACATTTATAGATCTGTGCACAAAATAACTATAGTTTATTATTGAGAAAAACAAAGTGTACAAGAGTACAAAATTTCATACGAATACGTGGCTCACAGTGGGAGATATAGAACGGCCATAATTTTACAGAATTTCATGACCCAAAAATTTTCAACCCTTTATATCTTCTTCATTTATAGATCTGTGCACAAAATAACTATAGTTTATTATTGAGAAAAACAAAGTGTACAAGAGTACAAAATTTCATACGAATACGTGGTTCACAGTGGGAGATATAGAACGGCCATAATTTTACAGAATTTCATGACCCAAAAAATTTTCAACCCTTTATATCTTCTTCATTTATAGATCTGTGCACAATATATCTATAGTTTATTATTGAGAAAAACAAAGTGTACAAGAGTACAAAATTTCATACGAATACGTGGTTCACAGTGGGAGATATAGAACGGCCATAATTTTACAGAATTTCATGACCCAAAAATTTTCAACCCTTTATATCTTCTTCATTTATAGATCTGTGCACAAAATAACTATAGTTTATTATTGAGAAAAACAAAGTGTACAAGAGTACAAAATTTCATACGAATACGTGGTTCACAGTGGGAGATATAGAACGGCCATAATTTTACAGAATTTCATGACCCAAAAAATTTTCAACCCTTTATATCTTCTACATTTATAGATCTGTGCACAAAATAACTATAGTTTTCTATTGAGAAAAACAAAGTGTACAAGAGTACAAAATTTCATACGAATACGTGGTTCATAGTGGGAGATATAGAACGGCCATAATTTTACAGAATTTCATGACCCAAAAAATTTTCAACCCTTTATATCTTCTACATTTATAGATCTGTGCACAAAATAACTATAGTTTATTATTGAGAAAAACAAAGTGTACAAGAGTACAAAATTTCATACGAATACGTGGTTCACAGTGGGAGATATAGAACGGCCATAATTTTACAGAATTTCATGACCCAAAAAATTTTCAACCCTTTATATCTTCTTCATTTATAGATCTGTGCACAAAATATCTATAGTTTATTATTGAGAAAAACAAAGTGTACAAGAGTACAAAATTTCATACGAATACGTGGTTCACAGTGGGAGATATAGAACGGCCATAATTTTACAGAATTTCATGACCCAAAAATTTTCAACCCTTTATATCTTCTTCATTTATAGATCTGTGCACAAAATAACTATAGTTTATTATTGAGAAAAACAAAGTGTACAAGAGTACAAAATTTCATACGAATACGTGGTTCACAGTGGGAGATATAGAACGGCCATAATTTTACAGAATTTCATGACCCAAAAAATTTTCAACCCTTTATATCTTCTACATTTATAGATCTGTGCACAAAATAACTATAGTTTATAATTGAGATAAACAAAGTGTACAAGAGAACAAAATTTCATACGAATACGTGGTTCACAGTGGGAGATATAGAACGGCCATAATTTTACAGAATTTCATGACCCAAAAAATTTTCAACCCTTTATATCTTCTTCATTTATAGATCTGTGCACAAAATAACTATAGTTTATTATTGAGAAAAACAAAGTGTACAAGAGTACAAAATTTCATACGAATACGTGGTTCACAGTGGGAGATATAGAACGGCCATAATTTTACAGAATTTCATGACCCAAAAAATTTTCAACCCTTTATATCTTCTACATTTATAGATCTGTGCACAAAATAACTATAGTTTATTATTGAGAAAAACAAAGTGTACAAGAGTACAAAATTTCATACGAATACGTGGCTCACAGTGGGAGATATAGAACGGCCATAATTTTACAGAATTTCATGACCCAAAAATTTTCAACCCTTTATATCTTCTTCATTTATAGATCTGTGCACAAAATAACTATAGTTTATTATTGAGAAAAACAAAGTGTACAAGAGTACAAAATTTCATACGAATACGTGGTTCACAGTGGGAGATATAGAACGGCCATAATTTTACAGAATTTCATGACCCAAAAAATTTTCAACCCTTTATATCTTCTTCATTTATAGATCTGTGCACAATATATCTATAGTTTATTATTGAGAAAAACAAAGTGTACAAGAGTACAAAATTTCATACGAATACGTGGTTCACAGTGGGAGATATAGAACGGCCATAATTTTACAGAATTTCATGACCCAAAAATTTTCAACCCTTTATATCTTCTTCATTTATAGATCTGTGCACAAAATAACTATAGTTTATTATTGAGAAAAACAAAGTGTACAAGAGTACAAAATTTCATACGAATACGTGGTTCACAGTGGGAGATATAGAACGGCCATAATTTTACAGAATTTCATGACCCAAAAAATTTTCAACCCTTTATATCTTCTTCATTTATAGATCTGTGCACAAAATAACTATAGTTTATTATTGAGAAAAACAAAGTGTACAAGAGTACAAAATTTCATACGAATACGTGGTTCACAGTGGGAGATATAGAACGGCCATAATTTTACAGAATTTCATGACCCAAAAAATTTTCAACCCTTTATATCTTCTACATTTATAGATCTGTGCACAAAATAACTATAGTTTATTATTGAGAAAAACAAAGTGTACAAGAGTACAAAATTTCATACGAATACGTGGCTCACAGTGGGAGATATAGAACGGCCATAATTTTTCAGAATTTCATGACCCAAAAAATTTTCAACCTTTTGTATCTTCTACATTTATAGATCTGTGCACAAAATAACTATAGTTTATTATTGAGATAAACAAAGTGTACAAGAGAACAAAATTTCATACGAATACGTGGCTCACATGGGAGATATAGAACGGCCATAATTTTACAGAATTTCATGACCCAAAAAATTTTCAACCCTTTATATCTTCTACATTTATAGATCTGTGCACAAAATAACTATAGTTTTCTATTGAGAAAAACAAAGTGTACAAGAGTACAAAATTTCATACGAATACGTGGCTCACAGTGGGAGATATAGAACGGCCATAATTTTACAGAATTTCATGACCCAAAAAATTTTCAACCTTTTATATCTTCTACATTTATAGATCTGTGCACAAAATAACTATAGTTTATAATTGAGATAAACAAAGTGTACAAGAGAACAAAATTTCATACGAATACGTGGTTCACAGTGGGAGATATAGAACGGTCATAATTTTACAGAATTTCATGACCCAAAAAATTTTCAACCCTTTATATCTTCTACATTTATAGATCTGTGCACAAAATAACTATAGTTTATAATTGAGATAAACAAAGTGTACAAGAGAACAAAATTTCATACGAATACGTGGTTCACAGTGGGAGATATAGAACGGTCATAATTTTACAGAATTTCATGACCCAAAAAATTTTCAACCCTTTATATCTTCTACCTTTTTAGATCTGTGCACAAAATAACTATAGTTTATAATTGAGATAAACAATGTGTATAAGAGAACAAAATTACATACCAATACGTGGTCCACAGTGGGAGATATAGAACGGCCATAATTTTACAGAATTTCATGACCCACTAAATTTTCAACCCTTTTTATCAGTGCTTCTTATCCTTTTCATAGACGCGAAACCCAGTTATATGTATATATTTTCCTCGCCTGACACTAACATTAAATAATTTGAAATTCGGTATTCAGCAAGAACTTAAAATTAAAAAAAAAGGAACAATTTTTTGTTTCTGTATCTTTCGTAAGTTTCTCAATTTCAATACATTTAACACTTGGACCATATTCGCGGTTCACCGGTTAAGAACCACTGGTCTAGAGACTCGTGAAGAAGTCCAAGTCTACAAAAATTAACCGAAAAGTATTTATTGAAGACGCTCAGAAAAAGGGCCTCGCCAAAACGTGGTTCGAACCATTGGTTGAAAAGCCATAAAAGTGGATGATTAAATTAGTTTGATTAACGATTGAAATTGAACTAATTTGGTGATTAAAATTAAAGTTCAATTTAATTCTCAGATATAATCATAATTTTTTTAATTTGATTAAATTAGTTTGATTAACGATTAAATCTGAAATTTAATTGATTAAATAATTGTCATATGATTAAAATTACGATTAAATTCGCCGATTAAATTCTGATTAAAATTAAAAATAAATTTAATCAATTAAATTTAGGATTTAATTTTTTTTTTAATCAGTGCCCAACTCTGCTACACAACGTAGTAGAGCAAAGATTTGTCGTGAAATTTCACATCAAAACTTGGTAAAAACCGCTACTGAAACTTATCTTTTATTAAAAGAAGTTTATGGCGATGAATGTTGTATCACGTGCGCGAGTTTTTGAGTGGTTCAAGTGGTTTCCAAGATGGCCGAGAAGACGCCCGGAGATGATGGCCGCCCGGGTCGTCGCCCTTCCACGTCCAAAACGGATGAAAATATCGATTATAATTAATCAAACATTACTACCGTGAGGTGCTTGCTCAACTCCGTGAAAGAGTAAGGGAAAATAAACGACCCGATTTGAGGGAAGAACAAGTCACGGGGGTTCTTCAACAAGACAACCGCGGCGCCGGCTCACACTGCATTGGACTGTCAAGACGACGTTTCTACCCAAGTACAACATCCCAGTTTTAGGCCATCCGCCTTATTCACCTGACCTGGCGGCCCCATGTGACTTTAGATTTGTTCCCCAAAGTCAAATCTGCATTTTAAAAGGAACAGGATTTCAGCGTCGAAGCTGTGAAAGAAAAAGCGGCACGCGTCATGCAGGAACTCACAGAAAAAGACTTCCAGCACTGTTTCAGAACAATGGTAAATTCGCATGGAGCGTTGTAGGGCTAGGGGAGGGGTGTATATTGAAGGTGATAATAACTAAATATGTACAATGTATTACAGCATCAGTCTCGTTTTTTAATAGCCACACCTCGTAGAATGGTTATACTAAAAACTACGTAAGTCTATTAAAACCAGACCAGCGATGTTTTTTAAAGCCAATAAACCTATAAGCCCCTATAAGCCTAGTTCCATGAATGATGTTTCTGTCTGAAACCTTCAATGCGACCTAGTTTCTTGTTATTTAGGCTTGTTATTCAGGTTATTTAGGCATGTTAGTTTATGTGTAAATAAACTACAACAGTTCGTCATTTACAAACAGGAAGGAAGCAGTATTTTTTTTATTTCTGCAAATTTAATTATGGTTAATGATTTCTGAAAAAATATTACTTTTTTACAAAATATTTTCTACAGGTGAGAGAAAATACTCTTTGTTTTTCAGCAACAAATTTTCTTTAGTAAGTTTCTCTTGGGCAATATTTCAAAACAGATTTTTCTAGTGAAGGCTCAAGCTAAAAAGTCTTAACGATTACCATAATTCTCTTTGCTCTCCTACTGTAGAGTGTAGGAGTAAAAGAGAGTGTCTTTTAACTTCAAGTTTAAACAATTTTCCGAGACAATTTTAGCTAGAACTATTTCTAATTGACAGTTTTCCAGCTTTTACTGCTCTTAAATTATTTTTCAATTAAACCCTTTATTACTTAGCTCTTTTCTTCAATCACAATGAAAGTACCAGTTATTTAAGAAAGTGTAATTGATAAATCAAAATACCTTTTATTTTCTTTTTATTGGAGCTTAATTTACAATTAGAAAGTGTAAAGTTAGGTTTTATTTATTGTGTACACTTTATAAAAGAATCACCATATCCTGTTGTTGGCAACAATTCCATTCATATTATCAAAGTTGTTTTATTGTATGCAATCAGTAATTGCACGCTGCATAAATTTCTCTACCGCTTTTACCTGGTATTAGTGTATAAATATATCAATTGGTTACCAAAGTTCAACGCACCTTTTATGCATTATACTGCATTCTCTTAGCCAATCATATCCCGGGTTCACTTATTGTTACATGGTTAATTTATCAAATATCTTGATATTATATTACAATAACAATTATGGGCAATAAAACTTTGAAGCAAGTTCATTAAAGCAATGCGTGGTTCTATTTTTTGGAGATATTTTTATTGATTTAATAGCTATCATCTGTCCAGTCAATTGAACTGTTTAGTACATTATTAATGAGAATCGTAATAGTAAGAAGATTTTGGTGAGAGTTTGGAGGGAAGTTTGTAACTAAGTAGGGAACTCGTATTCTTTATATCCAGTCAAATTTCATCAGAAATGGGCTAAGATTTGCAAGAGTATTATTTACTAATAATAGCTTTAAAAGGCGCTACGGTAGCCGAGCGGTTAAGAGACTAGACCCGCAATGCTAAGATGTATTGTCGGTTTAGTGGGTTCGATTCTCGGTCTCTTAGCCTTGGATTTTATTTAATGGTTAATATGAGAGAATTTATAGTAAAATGGGTTAGGCGGTTAAGAGACTAAACCCGCAATACTAAGATGTATTGTTGGTTTAGTGGGTTCGATTCCCCTGGTCTAGGCCTTGGATTTTACTTAATGGTTAATATGAGAAATTTACAGTAAAGTATATTTGCTAGTCGCTTACGTCCACGACACCTAATTTGGTAGTTGGACGTAAAGCCTGCCTGAAAAAATAGGCAATTACTTTACTTTTTAATAACTTTAAAAGGGCCTGATATTAAGCTGAGTGGTTATCATGTACTGGATTCCCACGCGGTGATACCGGGTTCGAATCCAGCAGCTGGCTCACTGTCCGGTGATGTATACTGTCCAACAGCTGGCGGTGCACTGATAAAAAAAAAAGCTCCAAGCGCCAGAAGACGTCAGACGTTGTTGCGCCTTGCACGAAAAAGCTTAATGTTGGGAGAACATCCAACTTTGCTAGTTTTTGTCCCCTCTTTACCTTTAAAAGTTACTAATTCCTAACAAAGCTTTTAAATCATCTTTTTAAGTCGCAGTCATTTTAGGCGGCCATCTTTTAAAGTGAATTTGATCAGATCTTCAGGCAACATCACCGGGACAGGTGCGGTTTTGTAGGAAGTGGAAATCTAAGCATAGCAAACAGGACTCGAACCCAGGACTTCTACGTCACTCATTCAATGCTTTAAATAGATTGCTCAGTAATAATAAATCATTTGTTCCCTATTTGAAATACTATTACTTAGTAAGTTTCAATTACTTTTGTCCTTACAAACTGCTCTAGTGATACGAGCGCTGACTTCTAAGTTAACCAGCTCGTATTTCAAGATTGTTTACTGTTAAAGAAAACATCCTTCATGCTATTACAAAATATTGTTTTGATTTTGTGCTCTCAACCTTAAATTTCTCATGTTTCAATTTTGGTTTTATTATTCAATATTACTGTAGGAGGCAGTGGGTATAGACATTTCTTCAGGAAGTTTGGCGTTCCTGTGGGGGGGGGGGGTATCCCAGCCTAACAATACGAACAAATTTTTACACTGATACAAATAGAGCCTGCTGAGATAGTTGCTGTGTTCAACTATATGGGTTTAGCGAAACCATAGTGACAACAAACCCTTCTTCATACCGACGTGTCCATTCCTTTTCACTGGTGCAGATGAAATCTTTCTCTTCCTCCACTAATGCATACGAACAACCATAACAAAACTAATTTTCACGGAAGTTGCTTCAAATCAGCTGACTATACTTGTAATTGATTTTTTATTCACTCATTTCCGCTAAAGCAAAGTTAAAATTTTAGTTTTATATTTTGTACAATCACAAACTGGACGAAACAAAATCTCAAAATATTACCTTCACTCTTCGACGTATCATTCTTCCTCCTGCCTTTTACCATCTAATTCCTTTACTAGTAGTCAACGTCGTCCGCTACCTTGGGCTTTACCTTGTCAGAAGACTTACATGGGAATCCTCATACTCGACTTAAGAGAACAGACGCTTCCGAACAACTGAAAAAACAACTCGACAACAGATCAAAACTCACTCTAGACAACAAAAGACTTATATACTCGTATGTAAGGTATATTAAAGCCAGTCTGGGCTTATGGCATCGAACTGTAAGGGTTCAACCAAACGCTCAAATCTGCAAAGGATCCAGGTTCTTGCAGTCTAAAATTCTTCGCTCTTATAGTTTAACGCTCCTTTCTACGTACACCAATCAAACCATTATTCTTCGCTCTATAGTAAACGCTCTTTTCTACGTCCACCAATCAAACCATTCACACAGACTTAAAACATTCCTTTCGTCACACAAGTTGCTATAAAACCTGTTACAAGAAAAATCCATCTTAACCTTCAATCCTCATCACAATCCCTCACTGGTATCCAACATCGTATCTTCCAGAACATTTCCAGACACAACACTTCTAGGACAGTCTTAAAAGACGAGAGAGAGTCTGTAGAATGTAGAATGTATATTGGAGTGTTACCGCTGGGGCAACTTCTCCACTCCTGATATGTGTGATATGTTGCTTATTGTTTACCCTTTTTGCTTGTAATGCAAAATGCGTTGATTGTAACTAAATAAATTATTAAAAAAACATATATATAGGTATATTTTGTACAATAAAATTAACAAAGTTAATAAAGTTTATTTTTTGTATGAATAAATGTATAAAATATATTACGTACAAGTTAAACAAAGCGGAAACTCTGGATTCATTTCCGGTTTTATGGGCGAGTTTTGCCTCAGTGCGCATGCACTTCTGTCCGACACTAATTTGTGAAATATTAAAAGAAGAAGGTAGGTAATTAGTTATGGTTTACTGTTATAATCACTGACTGTTATATACGTATAAACTCAATTGAATGCTCTGTGTTATTATTCAAGAATAACACAGTAAATTGTTTGTTAGGTTTCCTTTTTTTTAAAAAAAACTTCTTTGGATATTCTTATTCTTATATAGGAGGCGGAAGTTCTTTGTGCCAGAGTCTAGAGTCTCAATTCTAAGTACAATGTTATCACTTCGTGACATTACCAGAGTCATGCTAATAAAGAGCTATTTCCCGGCCCCTTATAAAACAAACAATTTCCGGTAATGTCACAATTTTAAAAAAATTTAACACGATCGCACGATTCATTTCCTCTTTTGAACAAAAGGAAGTGGAAGTAATCATTTTTATTTAAAGATATATAATATATATATATCACGAAAACTGTGTTTATTTTTCTCTTTTTATAAAAACATTTTTTTTAAGTAAATAAAACATATAATTTACGATGACACCCCCCCCCCCCACAGTTGAGGGAGCCGAGATCATGTGACCCTGTTATTGAACTTTTATTCCTGACCTGTTTTATTCCCTAAATTAGAACTCGTTATTCCCAGGGTTTACGCACGCTCTGTCACGTGTGTGTAGGTAGTTCGCTCGGCAGATCACGTGACTCGCACGAAAATCAATATGTATTTAATATACTAAATGGTGGCGAGGGTAGGGGGAGGAAAAAAAAGTGTGAATACGGTTCCGAGAACAAGTTTTCCGCCTAGTTTACTTTAATGGAAATATTCTGCCAGAATTAACTCTCAACCACTGTGCCGCGCGGCACTTTTGCGTTTGCCGCCAAAGTTTAGAAATGCATACAATAAAAATTATATATTAAATTGTAGAAGACGATATGAGAGTAGCATTATCATTTATACGACCAAATATAAACTGTAATTATCAAGAAAACATCAAGCTCAAATTTCTCATTAAAAGTGTTCTTATTAATAACTTGTAATTAATCCCTTACTAAACAGATACTGTTCGTTTTTGTAGTACATTTTTTTTGCTTTTTTTTTTTGGCATTGGCTTTCGCCACACAGCCAGCATCGTCTAGGTGCTTATCACTAGAATATCACTCACTCTCCATTCTTACTTATAAATACATTCGCTTCACTCATTCATCCCTCTAGTATATACAAACTATTTACATACAAACTTACAGCTAATGGATGGATCAGTACTCCTTTATTCCTGCCATCCTTATAGCTTAACCGAAATAAATAATCACGTAATCCTTCTCTAATCATTTTCTTGCATTCATTCTAATTCGGCTATAACTGTTAAATACATTCATATTTCATTGCTAGCTCTGCTATAGATTTAAGCACATAGATGTTGGTGGAGAATATTATGTCTTCGTAGCGAAATGGTGCATCTAAATATCTGTATAAGTCGTCAAACATTCGTTTCCTTTCTACTACATAAAGTGGACATATCACTCCTCATTGCAATTTACGCAATTGTAGTACATAATATTTTATTTTATATTGAAAATAAACAAACTATTTTACACAGTGTATTACGGGATAAGTAAAATACTTTTAAACTTAATCTTATTGTTAGTGTACCGCCCCAAATTTTGAAATTATTAAAAATGTGCCGCCGCGACAAAAAAATAGTTGTGAATCACTGCTCTAAAGGTATAAATATTCCGGTACAATGTCTTATATACCAGGATAAATGGAAGTTTAAGTGTGTTACGAAAAGTCCATGTTTGAAGAAAATCTCTCTCCCAAAAAGAAAATACTATTTTATTGGATAGAATTTTCCATTTTTTTTCGGGATTCACTCAAAAATTTCACTATCTCTAAAGATGTCTTATCATTTCTGTTAAGTGTAAAGATAATCCGCAGCATCAACTGAAACCCAAACTGTATGATCCACACTCTGGATACCATTCCATATCCTAGTATTGGTAGATGATGTTCTTCAGGAAGCAAGAATTTTCCAAGGTTTTTGAAAACAATGCTGTCTTAAAAAAAAAAAAAAAAAAAATTAAGATAAAACGAAGCTCTATCTATATAAGTTTCAGGTTTGGTAACAGGATCTGTCGGTTTACAAAATGCCCACTATTAATGGGTAAATAAAGACGTGACGGTAAACCTAGCAACCAAAATGCCCCACTATTAATGGGTAAATAAAGACGTGACGGTAAACCTAGCAACCAAAATGCCCCACTATTAATGGGTAAATAAAAACGTGACGGTAACCTAGCAACCAAAATGCCCCACTATTAATGGGTAAATAAAAACGTGACGGTAACCTAGTGACCAAAATGCCCCACTATTAATGGGTAAATAAAAACGTGACGGTAACCTAGCAACCAAAATGCCCCACTACTAATGGGTAAATAAAAACGTGACGGTAACCTAGTGACCAAAATGCCCCACTATTAATGGGTAAATAAAAACGTGACGGTAACCTAGTGACCAAAATGCCCCACTATTAATGGGTAAATAAAAACGTGACGGTAACCTAGCAACCAAAATGCCCCACTATTAATGGGTAAATAAAAACGTGACGGTAACCTAGTGACCAAAATGCCCCACTATTAATGGGTAAATAAAAACGTGACGGTAACCTAGCAACCAAAATGCCCCACTATTAATGGGTAAATAAAGAGTGACGATAACCTAGCGACCAAAATCCCTATACCGGAAATAGCACTTCACACAACGGATTTTAGACTCCTTTGAGATTTTCCCTGCTACGACTCCAACGATTTCCTTTGAACTATACGCACACACACACACACCAGTGCTCAACTAAAGATTTTTCCAAGGAAAATACGCTTAGGAGGTGGAAGAGGAAGATAGGTAAAATTCCCTTTAAATATCAAGGACAGACCGTTCAGTTTCCACTTTATTTCTGGATATCTCTAAAAGATATTGGCATGGAAAGATATCGGCTCTTACTGGCCTCCTTATTCCGCTAATATCATCAAATTTATCACATTTCAAAACGTATCCTACTAAAAATGATAAAGGATATCAATTAAAAAAAAAAAAAACTGCACATTGCACCATCTCACTCATGCAATCATTGCATGATAAGGCAACAGACAGGAATTTACATAACAACTCATACAGGCCGCAAAAAAATAAATATTAAAAATTAAAATGATTTAGTCATCATCACTGATGACTCTCACCATTAATTTCCGTTTTCCGTCTAATTCATATCGCACAGCATCAGGCTATTTTTATCTGTTTTCTATTTTCAATAAGAATGCAATTATTATTATTATTTTTAGATGAAATATTTCTGAGAAATCGTGGTGATAAATGTCTATTTACACAAAATGAGTCACAAGAGTCTGCATAGTTTTCACCGGATGCAAGCTGTTAAACGTCTCTTGATATAAGTGATACTTCCTTGAGTTTTATTAGATGTTGTTG
The DNA here is from genome assembly GCF_049639745.1 of Rhodnius prolixus. NCBI lineage: Eukaryota > Metazoa > Arthropoda > Insecta > Hemiptera > Reduviidae > Rhodnius > Rhodnius prolixus. Next base: position 65,001,469 of record NW_027411592.1, on the reverse strand, counting down.
TATACGAACTCGAATCCAAAAAAAAAAAAGTGTTCTCTCAGTTGCCAAATGAATAATTATTTTTCCATAACATTAATAGTAATTACTTACGTGGTTAACAGACGCTGAACTATATTCTAATAAATACTTACATAAAATTTCCAAGCTGACCTAATCATGGAAATTAATGATTTAAAGGTGCTCCAGCCAGAGAGTGGCTGAAATGGAGAACTGTTCTCGTGCAGTAAATTCATGATGATTATTGATGAGTACGTTTGTTTGCAAGACTACGAAGTGTGGCTATAAAATAACGAGACTGATGCTGCTACAGAAGAACTATACATGTGAGCCAAATCCTAAAGACCGACAGCTGTGCAGCGTAAAGCCTTCTCTTTTGATTGCAGCAGCGTCTCACGTGTTTGTAGAGAAATCTGTCTGACCGGGACCGTCCGTTTGTGTAAGAGGTGTTTAGTTTCGTTTTGCCGAAAACATCGATACTACACAACGTAGTTAGAGCAACGAATTTCACATCAAAACTTGGTAAAACCGCTACTGAAAACTTATCTTTTATTAAAAGAAGTTTATGGCGATGAATGTTGTATCACGTGCGCAAGTTTTTTGAGTAGTTCAAGCGTTTCCAAGATGGCCGAGAAGACGTCGGGAGATGATGACCGCTCGGGTCGTCGCCCTTCCACATCCAAAACGGATGAAAATATCGATTATAATTAATCAACATTACTACCGTCTTGAGGTGCTTGCTCAACTCCGCGTGAAAGAGTAAAGAGAAAAAAAAAACGACCCGATTTTGTGGAAGAACAAGTCACATGGGTTCTCCATCAAGGACAACCGCGGCGCCGGCTCACACTGCTTTGTCTGTGAAGACGACGTTTCTAGCCAAGAAGTACAACATCCCAGTTTTAGGCCACCCGCCTTATCTGGCAGCCCTATGTGACTTTAGATCTGTTCTCCAAAAGTCAAATCTGCATTTTAAAAGGAACAGGATTTCAGTCCGCTGTGAAGCTGTGAAAGAAAAAGCAGCACACGTCATGCAGGAGCTGACAGAAAAAGACTTCCAGCACTGTTTCCGAGCAATGGTAAATTCACATGGAGCGTTGTAGGGCTAGAAGAGGGGTGTATATTGAAGGTGATAATAACTAAATATGTACAAAATTTAAAAAATGTTTTACAGCATCAGTCTCTGGTTATTTAATAGCCACACCTCGTACAGACCTTGATGGGGTTGTCGGCAAATGAGGCCCCTTCAACTTCTTCCCCTCTCTAGTTCTTTTTTTCAGTTGTTTCTCTCTCTCTTTCAGCCGTAACTATATCTTACAATTGTAAGAATATCAGTTAAAAAAGAAAAAAAATCTGGTAGTGTTTTACCTGACTGTGGTAGCTATAGATTTTCATTTTATAGATTGATCTTACCTAAAAAATTACCATCTTATCTGATATACTAAACTTTAAAAAAATCTGTCGTGCTTAAACTGCCAAAAAGATCGATCGTTAAAATCTCTGATTACGTCTTTTGCCGACGTAAAAAAAAAAGGATCAGAGCTAGCTTCGAAGACAGCGGATTTTTTTTTTTGTCCAGCTAATCGAAGCAATTATTGAGCATGCGCAATAGAAGGACGAAATGGGTCCTAAGGAAGAGCGGGAGGAGCCCTATGAAATCATATAATTTCATAGGGCCCCCCCTCCAAGAAGAAGAAGAAAAAGAAAGAATTGGCTGAGACATCGTAGAATTTTGCAATTCCAACGTACAAGAATGTCTGCAGCAATGTGAATTCTGAGCAGATATGGTTCCATAGAACATTATTTGTTGTTCCTTAAAAGGTAAATCGGCAATTTTAAAAAAATCGATTAACAAAATAATCAACCCAAAATTATTTACTTCTTTTTTTCCATTCTTGTGTATACAAATTTTTTTATTCATGAATCCGGGCATCTTTATTTATTTTTTTAAAAACATAGCATTTTTATTTACACCATTACGTACATTATACATTAATTGCTTTCATGATTATATAATATTTACATTTATTAAAAAACAATTACACAAAAGAAATGTTGAACACATCAGCAGTTTAAAAGTATTTTCATATTTTTCTGCAACCTCTTAAAAATAATAATGAATGTCTAAATTTACACTTCTCTTTTATTCACATGTCAGAACAAGTCAAAAGCAGCCATTACATTTTTCTCACTAAACACATTTATGGGAATATTTTTTCAACTGGCGGCCATTTTTTTCGAAGTTCACCAATCAAAAGTGGTGATTCCCCCCCCCCCCACCCCTTCCAAACGTAAAAGTTATTGAAAAAGCAAAAGTATGCAAGATTTATACATTAAGAAGTTTTTTTTATATACAGGGTGTCCCAAGCTATATGGATAACGACTTTTTCTCGGAAACTAAGATAGCTAGAAAAAAACTAAAAAATACGTGTTCCCTTAGTTTTTTGTTAGAAATCCAAATTTACTTTGTAAATTTTTTTTCGGTGCTTCCAGAAGCGAGATACAGGCACCAACTTCATTTTTTCAAATGGGAAGGTGGGGTTTTTATTTCAGAAATAGATTCCTCTATTTTTTTAAAGAAAAATTTACTTGAACGGTTTTTTTCTGTGAACGATATTTTGCAAGTTATGAATGAAAACATGATTCTTATAAGAAATGTCAAAATGATAATATTATAACGGTTTTTTGATAGAATAAGAAGAAAAGTACTATTTTATTATAAATTTTACTCCTCATTAATATTACAGATCATGCTCGAAATGGCCTCCACCATTAGAGATGCATAGACATGCACTTTCCTGCCAATTGCCCCTTACTGTCAAAGAAATAGATTCGGCTTTAACCGACTTAAAGGTATCTAGTATTCTCTGCTTTAGTTCATCTACAGATGCCATCCCGACTTGATTCTGATGCACCTAGATTTAGAAATGCTTTTAGATAAGCAGAAATAAGGAAAGAAAGAAAAAAGTTATGAATAATCTCCTTGTTTTTCGGGTATCCCCAAAGGAAATAGTCCATAGGTGTCAAATCCGGTGAGAGAGGTGGCTACTGAATCGTCCCCTGTGTCGATATAACACTATCAGGCATGTAAAGAGCTATCTCGATAGTCATTTTGATGGGCGTGTTATATCGACACGGGGGGCGTTTCAGTGGCCACCTAGTTCACCGGATTTGACACCTATGGACTATATTTCCTTTGGGGATACCTGAAAAACAAGGTGATTATTCATAACTGCTTACCTAAAAGCATTTCTAAATCTGGGTGTATCAAAATCAAGCCGGGATTGCATCTGTAGATGAACTAAAGCAGAGGATAATAGATGCCTGTAACTCGGTTAAAGCCGAATCTATTTCTTTGGCAGTAAGGGACAATTGGCAGGAAATAGCATGTCTATGCATCTCTAATGGTGGAGGCCATTTCGAGCATGATCTGTAATATTAATGAGGAGTAAAATTTATAATAAAATAGTACTTTTCTTCTTATTCTATCAAAAAACCGTTATAATATTATCATTTTGACATTTCTTATAAGAATCATGTTTTCATTCATAACTTGCAAAATATCGTTCACAGAAAATTAATATTAATGAGGAGTAAAATTTATAATAAAATAGTACTTTTCTTCTTATTCTATCAAAAAACCGTTATAATATTATCATTTTGACATTTCTTATAAGAATCATGTTTTCATTCATAACTTGCAAAATATCGTTCACAGAAAAAAACCGTTCAAGTAAATTTTTCTTTAAAAAAATAGAGGAATCTATTTCTGAAATAAAAACTGCACCTTCCCATTTGAAAAAATGAAGTTGGTGCCTGTATCTCGCTTCTGGAAGCACCGAAAAAAAATTTACAAAGTAAATTTGGATTCCTAACAAAAAACTAAGGGAACACGTATTTTTTAGTTTTTTTCTAGCTATCTTAGTTTCCGAGAAAAAGTCGTTATCCATATAGCTTGGGACACCCTGTATAAAGAAAGATTTTTTAAACACAGAATCAGAAAATAAAATCGAGAAATCGTTTTAAAATCACTCAAAAATACAAAATTTAGTATTTTTCAATTAATTCTAAAAAAATTAAAAACAGATTTAGTTTGGTTGCAGTAAAAAAAGATTATATACAATCAACATATGAGTAAAATACGTCCACACTTTTGCGCTTGTGTGGTCAACATCTAAACTCAAGCATAAAAAAAAGTACTTTACTCATTTGTAGATTAACTTTTTTCTTTTTTACATCGTTCTCTATTCTAACAAGATTTTATTTATTTACAAGTTTCTTTATTATTTATTTTTACAGAACAATAAAAATAGTGTCTAAAATCTAGAACAAAATATATTTATAATACATTTATAGTACAAGAAAAAAAAAAAAAAAAAAAAATGAGAATAAGAACAGAAAAAATATTTCTTTGTTCAGTATAAGAAAACAATCTGGGTAGAGTGACGCCATTACACTTAATTATTATTATTTTTATTTTAAAAAAAAGATGCTGAAACTTAAAATTTAAATAATTATTAAAATTATAATATTTCTTTAAAAGTAAAACAAATTAAATTAACTTGGCAACACTGAGACATGATACACTAACCTTGCCTTAAATGGTTTTGTAACCTCCCATCCAAATATCGTATTATTTTTTTCTAGATTGGTTTTAGAAAATATATTTACATTAATTTCTAAACATCAACATAATTATCTTCTTTTCTTATCACAGTTGTAAATTTTTACAAATTTTCCCCTTTTTTTTTGTAACAATTGTTCGAATGACTAGTGCTTATTTTTATAGATGTACAGTTGGTTATTGTTGTTTCTGGATTACTTTTCTTCTATTTCGACTGAAACATAAATGGTAAGTTATTTAAGTAATACGAGTTATTTAAGTAAGGGTCGTTTGAAAAGTCCGTGCAAAGTCAGAGAGATAGCACCAATGGCGCGTATCGAGGTTATGTTTAGTTAGTAGCATCTCTTGGAAGAACACACACCAAGTTTCAGCCAGATCGGTCTATTTCTTTGTGTTTGGCATTCGTTTGAATCGAGGAAGTCGAGTGATTTAAAAAAAAAAAATGGACGAAAAAAGAATTTCGTGTGTTGATTAAACACTACTTTATGAAAGGCAAAACGCCTCAGGAGACTAAAGAGAAGCTTGATAAACATTATGGTGACTCTGCACCTTTCGATTAGAACAGTTTATAAGTGGTTTCAAAATTTTCTGGAGTGGCCATATGGGCACAACAAGTGACGCTGAACGTTCTGGGACGCCCTGTTAAGGTTACTACTCCAGAAATCAATGATAAAATCCATGATATGGTGGGCATCTCGAATGAACGGGTACATAATATTTTGCATCAACATTTGGACATGACAAAGCTATCCGCAAGATGGGTGCCGCGATTGCTCACGCTTGACCAAAAACCGAAATCGTGTGAAGTGTTGCAAGGACGGTTTGCAGCTGTTCCAGAAGAATCCGCAGGACTTTAAGCGTCGTTTCGTCACTGTGGATGAAACATGGATACATCACTACACTCCTGAGACCAAAGAACAATCTAAACAATGGGTTACCAAGGGGGAATCTGCGCCAAAAAAAAAAAGGCGAAGACCGTTCCTTCGGCCGGAAAGATTATGGCGACTGTCTTTTGGGATTCGCAAGGAATAATCCTCATCGACTATCTGGAAAAGGGTAAAACTATCGTTATTGGACCGTTTGAAAACCGAGCTGCAAGTAAAACGCCCACGATTGGCCCACAAAAAAGTCCTTTTCCATCACGACAACGCACCAGCTCACACCTCAGCAGTTGTGGTCGCAAAATAAATGGAAATAGGGTTCCAACTCGTTTCACATCCCCCCTATTCTCCAGACTTGACTCCCTCGGACTACTATTTGTTCCCCAATATGAAGAAATGGCTGGCGGGAAAAAGATTTTATTCAAACGAGGAGGTGATTGCAGAAACGAATGGCTATTTTTCAGACTTGGACAAATCCTATTAATCGGAAGGGATCAACAAACTAGAGCAGCCTTGGACGAAGTGTATAAGCCTAAAGAGGAGACTATTTTGAAAAATAAAAAAGGTTTACCCCCAAAAATTAAGTAGTTTTTATTTTTGCACGGACTTTTCAAACGACCCTTGTAATAAAGAAATAATGAGGTTTGAGTTGAGGCTTAGTGGTTAGGGAACTGGAATTAATTACAAGCGGAGATACTCAGTTCAAATACTGGCTCTTAGCTCTTAGACAATTCACTGTCTGGTGATGAACAGTATTGTCTGTAACGAGAGAACAGTGTCCAGAGGTCGGCAGTGCGCTAAAATAAGACTCCTAGTGTCAATGATCTAAGTCTAAATTGATGATTGGGGTCTTGAAATACGAGAAAAATTATTGTTTTGGGGGCAAATACGAAATTAATAATGTTTTTTATACTTTGATCAACATAACTCAAAAGTGAAACGTCACAAGTGGCTCAGAAATGTGTATATTTTTCTTTTTCACAGAAATGTCTCCCAAAATTCTATGTCTACAGTTTGACCTAGTTCTAAGAAAGAACTCAAAGAGACTGTAATAAAACGGTGCACAAATTAATGGACTCTCCTTGTAGGACCAATAATTACGTTGACCTCAATTGATACTAACATACAACGTTAACACAATTAATGTAACAAATTTAAAGTAGTGAACAAACTAAGGATATTTAAGATTGGCTGAGGAATCGGTCCAAATAAAAACAACAACTCGTCTTTTTTGGCAACGTTTCGACAAATATTCTTCAGGGCGTGCTATGCGGGTTGGTTGAATTACAGAAAACTGTTACAGAACAAATAATGGCCCAGTTTTTAGTGAGTGTCTATTTGATTACTTAAACCGCTCCTCTGTGTCCCCAAAAAAAGTGTTTTTTCAAGAAAATAGTCTGTGGATTTGTGGAAAAATAGAAGATGAAAATTTAAATCTTGCGATTAGTTGGGAAAATCACGCCAGTTATGGAAATAGTAGATGAATCCTCGATTAGCACAGTTTTCCATACAAAAAAGGAAATGATGGCCGATTTACGTGGTATTCTCGGAAACTTACTTTGTTTGAAGTCCGGAAATAGATGAATTTATTTTGCAAATCATTGTGTATTTCGTATTGACAGAATTGTGGCGACTCCATTTGAAAAGTAAGAGTTTCAAAGGAAGCCGCTGATAACGGGCACTTAGTGAAAGCGATCGGGCTCTATCCCGATGATATTCTTATCTGCTTCTCCTTCTTTTCCCTAAAGATATTTATTCAGTTCACGCGAAGAGATAAAGGAAATACGCGTCCTGTTGGGTCAGACTGGATATTGATAGTAAAAATTTCTCAAGGTCTACAAGTAGAAACGCATTTTTACAAAGCACCTATGAATTGCCTTGAATATGTCAGTGTCTATAACTCAACTTATCTCCACCTGTACCCTCATGTATGTCATGTATCTGCCGTAAGTATTTTTAATAACCCTGTACATGTTCGTGCATGTTCAAAATAGTCGCTATTAATAAGCGGGCCTTATCTGAAAGGTTTTTTAGAGTGATTATTGAGAATGTATGTTATAGAAAAATTTTGGCACTATAAAAGGAAGCGAATAAAAGCGTAACAGATACTTGGGCTACCCTGAGTGTATCTCAGCCTAACAACAACAAATATTTATCTTAACACAATCAACAAGAAATTTAGACATTCCTTGCTTGACAAAACGATTTTTCCGCCACTAGTGGTTTCCTGTTCTATAACTGTATATAGACCAGGGATTCTCAACCTTTTTTATTGTCGCGGCGGCACACTTTTAACAATTTCAAAAATTTGGCGGTACCTAACAATAAGATTAGTTTAAATGTATTTTACTTATCTATAATAAACTGTGTAAAATAGTTGTATGTTTATTTTCAATATAAAATAAAATAATATGTACTACAAAAACAATAATATTACAGTGGTACCTCGGTTCTCGACCACAATTCGTTCCGGAAGTACGGTCGAGAACCTAAACAATTTATCCCATAAGAAATAATGTAAACTATGTAGTTTATTTCGTTTCCTAAGCCCCAGAAATATTAGGCCGTTTTACTGGCCTAATATTTTATATTTTATGTAAAAAACAAGCTATCTAAACAAGAAATAAGATCTCAAAGTGTAAATATAAGACAACAACTCGGCTCATCTCGGTGGTGTTCGAGTTCCTCCAAATGTTTGTTCGGATTTCAGGACAATATTTTCCCGAATTGCTTGGTCGAATACCAATTCGTTCGAAAGTTAAGTCGTTCGAAAACTGAGGTACCACTTTATATGTTCAATTAAGGGATTAATTACAAGTTAATAATAAGAATACTTTTAATGAGAAACTTGAGTTTGAGGTTTTTTTGATAATTACAGTTAATATTTGGTCGTTTAAAATGATAATGCTACTCTCATATCGTCTTCTTACAATTAATATATAATATATAATATAAATATATAATATTTATTGTATGCATTTCTAAAATTTGGGCGGCACACTTCAAAACATTCGCGGCACAGTGGTCGAGAATCACTGCTCTATACAGACGATAATCCTCATGATTCTAAGTTCAGAATGCTATCCCTCTAAAGCAGAGGGGACTTATCAAAATTAGGTTAGAGATGCTGTACTTAAGATTAGATTTCGATTTCGAAAGACGGGACGGGACCAATGCCCCATGGCACCGCAGCCACCGAGAGGCTTACTGTGCCTTCCCCATGTTGTAGTTAAATTTGTACTCCTTGTATCAGAATTAGAGATTAAATTATGTTCCTTGCAGCAGTTTTTTGGACTGCACAAGGATTCAGGTTCCTTGTATTTTATCAGAGCTTCCTCGTTACTAAGTAATTCAAAAATTCTTAAATTCGAATTGTGAAGTATAACTGCATGGTCTTATCAAGAACTAATTCCAAAAAAATCATTTTCCAATCCGGCAGCTGAATTTAAAAAAAGTTTTCCGTTACTTGTAATAAATTTATTGAAAGTTAGGCGCCACGGTAGCCGAGCGGTTAAGAGACTAGACCCGCAATGCTAAGATGTATTGTTGGTTTAGTGGGTTCGATTCTCTGTCTCTAAGCCTTGGATTTTATTTAATGGGTAATATGAGAAATTTATAGTAAAGTATGTTAGGCGGTTAAGAGACTAGACCCGCAATGCTAAGATGTATTGTTGGTTTAGTGGGTTCGATTCCCAGTGTCTAGGCATTGGATTTTATTTAATGGTTAATATGAGAAATTTATAGTAAAGTATGTTAGGCGGATAAGAGACTAGACCCGCAATGCTAAGATGTATTGTTGGTTTAGTGGGTTCGATTCCCCGGTGTCTAGGCCTTGGATTTTATTTAATGTTTAATATGAGAAATTTATAGTAAAGTATGTTTGCTAGTCGCCTCCCTTCACGACACCTAATTGGTAGTTGGACGTAAAGCCCGCCTGAAAAAATAGGCGATTACTTCTTACTTATTGAAAGTTTTTCTTTCTTTTCATGAATTTTCATTTTATCTGATCTATTATTCCATTCACTCACAAAACGTGCCTCATTATTTTTTTAAGAATTCAAATCGAACATAATTCGATTATCAAATATTTCCAATATTACTTTAAATATAACCAAGTGTAATGTAACCTTCTCATGTTTAATTTAATGGACTCTAAAATAATATTATAATACAACAATGAATTTATTAGCTGACCTATGAACTCAGTGTTATTCCTTTTAAAGATTAAACGACAACTAAAAAATGGCAATAAACCGAGTATAAAGTGTAGAGAACAAAAGAGGCACTTTTACTGTAAACGACAGCAATAAAGTGTAGAAATTATGACTACGATTTACTATTTATAGAATCGGTTTCAACTCTATTGTGTAACTCACTTGTTTAAGTAGTAGAAAATTATTTTTTTGTTTAAACAAATAAATATATAGAATAATGTTTTCTGTTTATTCTGAAAAAATATTGAAATTTTAAAATTAGAATATGAATTATTCAATCGATAAAAATCGATATTCTATTGAGATTTGGATGGTTTAGTGCATCACTTAAACTAAAGATCTAAATATAGATCTAATTATAATTTTGGAAATAAAAAAAATTATGTTTTAGAGGTAGTCATTTAGTTTTTCCTCTAGTAATCTTCCTAAGTTGTTGAAAATAGTTGTTTAGGATTTGCCTTTAAGCCTGGAGTGGGGATTCCAAGTAAGGCGGCCGTCTAAATAGAATCCTAGATCGCAGTCTTCTGTGAGAACCAACTTTAGTTGAAGAATACTGTCTGGCAGGTGTGATTGTTTTTTGATAACAAAATTCTAAGTTGTTCAAACTGTTGAAATTATTTTAAACTTAAAAAAAAAGAAAAAGAGAAATCATAGCAACATGATTGACTAGTATTATTTCCCCGCAAGGAGTATCCCCACGGGGTTACCACAGCACAATATGCACATTCACCAGAACAATATGCGCATATATACATATATACAAACACACAAATACACAACTCAAAGGACACAAAATAGTGCACAACCTAGGGCCTACCTTCCTTCTGGAAGAGCTCTGGAATTTAGGGCACTTTAATCGATTTCCTTCTTAAACTACTGTCAAGGAACTTAAGATTAAGATTGCTTTAGAAGGGCGGCTCCACCAGAAAGGGGAAAGGAACGCAGGCAATCCAAAATGGTTCCCATTGTTCCCCGCCCACCACTCATCTCATGAGAGATACCGGGGCTTTAAAACAACAACAAATCCGGCTAAAGATTACCAAATGCCAATACAATAAACTAATAAAGTAGTAACAGGACACTAGGGGAGCATGGCGACTCAATCGCCTCAGTACACTGGAATAAACCTAGAAAGTTCTGGTAAAGATTACCAGATGCCACAATCTCCGGAATGGGAGACATTTAACCTCCCCAAAGCGCGAGAAATCCTAGTTTTAGAATAAACGGGGACACACCTCCTACAAAGAGCCGCACAGTCTCCATTGGACTCAGCACAATTTGGCGAGACTGGATGAGGCCGCCATCTGTCAAAGAACTACTTGCGGTCCTTTTGCAAAGCCTGTGTACCATAAGTTTGATGAGGTAATCGATTATGAAACGAAGATAAGTATTATTAGAAAATAATAAAGAAATGGCAATTATCAAAAACTATGGCAAGATAATAAAGCTTTAAAAAAAAAAACAAAACAGTTTTTCTGTTATCATCTGAGCGGTAGGGATTTTAATTACTTTAAAAGCAAAACAATTGGTAATCCTGAAAACATTGGCTACACTGGGGGGGAAAAAAAACTACCAAATTTATACACTAGTAAATTAGGATTGTTAACTATATATTTAGACACGTTATCCGCCGGTGATTGGACAAAACAAACTCTGTTCATGTAGAGAGGTTAAAAGAGGTTTGCATAATAACGTTTACATTATTTACAAAACAAAACGATGCTATTGAAAGAATCTTTCTGTAGATAGCAGCACAATGTGTTGGATTAAAATACCGATTACTTTGTTTTGTATAGGTTACATTGTGAAAGGTTAGGTTAGGTTTTGTGTTGTTGATTGTCGCCACATTGATTTGATCATTTCCTTTTAACTAAATAAACTCTCTACATAGAATTGAGAAAATTTAAAACAGAACTAGAATAAAAAAAAAAGACATTTTATTCATACAAGGTTAAACTAATTTATCTTCCATCAATCATTTAGTAGCTCGTAATTTTTTTTTTTTAAAAGATATCTCGTTTCATGAATGACTGACATTATTCATATTAAATTATTTTTGAATATATTATTTAAACTATTAGATAATGTTAACATATTATTACGAATGGCGTATTCTGGCTATACAAAAAGTAAACTTGTCAAGGTTCTTGGCAAACACATCTGTTTAGAAGCAGCTAACAAAAAAATTAGGGTCAAACTCTAATAAATAAATTAGATTAACCTTTTATCTGAAAATAAATAAGTAAATAATTAGAAACTACACCATATTTTGGGATTCTGCGTCCTTCTTCTTGTTCTGGATCCAGATCTATGTCCTCGTCAACTTCCTGGAGAGATGTGAGCGCTCCCACTTACAAAGCCTAACCCAGTCAGCCCTATCCCTTAACCTTCCTTCTCAACCAATCTACTCCCCTTTTCCCATTCTGCACTACTTCTTCCCGTCTCCTAAACGGGCTGCACTAGGTGTCTTATATCCTCAACATCATTCACCGATGGACACAGAGGCCAAACCACCATAAACGTATTCTCTTCAAATAAACGTTTCAATTGCTTTGAAATGCAAGCCCTGTCTTGATGACCGTATTTCAAATCCAGTTGCCCTCTACTTTTTTTTTTTTCTTCAGGAACCGCATCGCCATGGCTTTGTCAGTGTCCAGGATTAGATAGGATGAGTGACAATGGAAATAAACTTGTTGCTGAGTTTTACCTCTTATTTTTTTTGTCTGCGATTTAAATAGATCTATAAGATCCTTCTAAATCCTAAAAATCTAAGATACTGGGAGAGCTCTAGGGAAGGCTCTCCAGTAACACCAGGTAGAACGCCTACTAATTCAAGAAACAGTGCAGATCTAAATAGAGCTTCTACTGCCTTAGCTGTAGTTACTTGAAGATTGGGCAGTGGTCGATAAGAGGCTACCTCCCAAGCGAAGAGCTGGGAGATGTAGCCTCAAAAGAAGATTTGCGTTTCCTCCCTTCCGAGCCTCATCGTCCAAACTTGGCTCTCTCTGGTTACCCTATCTCAGCTGCTCTACAGTTCTCTTTTTTCATGTTGTAAAAAGGGCAGATGACAATAAAAAGTTGCAAAGGGCTTTAAATCACTTGCAATCCACCAAAATTAACTACAATCGTAAAACTACAACAAATAAATGACACAAACCCCCAAAAAAATACTTACCACCCTCGCATCTGACCATCGTCTCAGATGTGGCGAAATAGATCCTTTATAAACGGCAGGTACGTCACTTCTTGCTCGCCTCAATGTGTTTCGGAATCCTTCCAGTATACCACCGCTACTGCTACGTGTTCTTGGAGTGTGCGCCACTTCCGGCGCCGATGCAGAGCTTGCGTTATCCGGATGTGATTCTGGCGGACTTGGTTCACGTACGGTTAAACAGCTGTAATAGATATTATTATTTTTAGAATAGAAATGTGCATAACATTTATAACATATGGCTCAAATATTTTAAGCATTCAATCTTGAAGGGGGATATCTAATTTATATGACTCTATATTATCGTCTAAATTTATGTCCAATCTATTCTTGGACCTAAAACGAAACTAATAAAAGAACTAACTTAAAACTACTTCATGCAATTTGTAAAGCACATTCCAAACTTTGTAATCTAGTCTGGGCAGAATAAATCTTTTTAAAGCCACAAAAATCACAGTTAATGAGGAAGATAATATATATATTTAGTAAATTCTTAAGACAGTAATCTTGAAAAGTTTGCTGTTTCTTAGCCATTGCAAGTATTTATAGGGCCCCTACCAAAAAAAAAAAGAAAGAAAAAGAGCATCCTCTTTCTCTTATTAGTTAGTTGCGGAAGTTATTATGATCGTTAGTTTAGATGCACCGACTCAGGATCCGATAAACACCAAACGGAAATGCCAACGTTTTCCGTTACTTGTAATAAATTTATTGAAAGTTAGGCGCCACGGTAGCCGAGCGGTTAAGAGACAATGCTAAGATGAATTGTTGGTTTAGTAGATTCGATTCCCCAGGTCTAGGCCTTGGATTTTATTTAATGGTAATATGAGAAATTTGTAGTAAAGTATGTTAGGCGGTTAAGAGACTAGACCCGCAATGCTAAGATGTATTGTTGGTTTAGTGGGTTCGATTCCCAGTGTCTAGGCATTGGATTTTATTTAATGGTTAATATGAGAAATTTATAGTAAAGTATGTTAGGCGGTTAAGAGACTAGACCCGCAATGCTAAGATGTATTGTTGGTTTAGTGGGTTCGATTCCCAGTGTCTAGGCATTGGATTTTATTTAATGGTTAATATGAGAAATTTATAGTAAAGTATGTTAGGCGGTTAAGAGACTAGACCCGCAATGCTAAGATGTATTGTTGGTTTAGTGGGTTCGATTCCCCAGTGTCTAGGCCTTGGATTTCATTTAATGGTTAATGTGAGAAATTTATAGTAAAGTATGTTAGGCGGTTAAGAGACTAGACCCGCAATGCTAAGATGTATTGTTGGTTTAGTGGGTTCGATTCCCAGTGTCTAGGCATTGGATTTTATTTAATGGTTAATATGAGAAATTTATAGTAAAGTATGTTAGGCGGTTAAGAGACTAGACCCGCAATGCTAAGATGTATTGTTGGTTTAGTGGGTTCGATTCCCAGTGTCTAGGCATTGGATTTTATTTAATGGTTAATATGAGAAATTTATAGTAAAGTATGTTAGGCGGTTAAGAGACTAGACCCGCAATGCTAAGATGTATTGTTGGTTTAGTGGGTTCGATTCCCAGTGTCTAGGCATTGGATTTTATTTAATGGTTAATATGAGAAATTTATAGTAAAGTATGTTAGGCGGTTAAGAGACTAGACCCGCAATGCTAAGATGTATTGTTATACTGAAATGGTACTTAGAGGGAAGCCTACCAATCCTCCTCTTCCAGAAGTGCCCTTATTTTCGAATTTTCTTGAGGAATCGTTACGAAATCGTGATTCTTTACTTAACAAGTAAAAGAAAATAATAAATGCATTTTTCCCAATCCTGAGTCCAAAAAGATAGAATAGAAAAGATCAATGGGCAAGCCATCTAGATATGGATTTTTTTTTTTAAGCACATTTTTTTATTCTGAAGAATAAAGATTCTCTATCTTTAGTTTTTGGTAGTGGAACCTTATTTGGCGGAAACGCGAAGAAACACTTCCTTCCGTTAGATCTTTTGAAAGAGATATAGAGAGAGTCAAGAGAGACATTTAGACGAATCAGCCCTTCGGAGTTCGCGCCCATCTTCTTAGCACTTTTCTGCACGCATTTCTAGGGCTGCTACATCACGGGGGGGGGGGGGGTCATTATTACAATAACTGTATCCGTAGCGGAGACACGATCATTCTCTTTCCCCTACCTCTTGGAGGGGGACGCCATGCCTCGAATATTTTATATAATAGTTTCTTTATTCTCGAACTAAACTATCTTCCCCAGTTTGGTTGTAATAAACTAGTGACGTCAGTCACTACTTCGTGCTTTGTCATGTCATGACTGGCATCCTAACGACATGCAATCCTTGCCGCTTACATCGATATTCACCGTCTAGCTCAGCTACTGTCCAATTATCCTAACTGTCTAAAGGTACAATACCAAAATTATACAGATTATTGGTACCATAATTTTGTATCTAATGACTTAAGTCATGAAAAAAAATCTAGTGTGAACTCACACCACTTTTTCTTACTTATTTTATTTTATATATTTTAATGGATTAATATGAGAAATTTATAGTAAAGTATGTTAGGCGGTTAAGAGACTAGACCCGCAATGCTAAGATGTATTGTTGGTTTAGTGGGTTCGATTCCCCAGTTCTAGGGCTTGGATTTAATTTAATGATTAATAAAAGAAATTTATAGTAAAGTATGTTAGGCGGTTAAGAGACTAGACCCGCAATGCTAAGGTGTATTGTTGGTTTAGTGGGTTCGATTCCCCAGTTCTAGGGCTTGGATTTAATTTAATGATTAATAAAAGAAATTTATAGTAAAGTATGTTAGGCGGTTACGAGACTAGACCCGCAATGCTAAGGTGTATTGTTGGTTTAGTGGGTTCGATTCCCCAGTTCTAGGGCTTGGATTTAATTTAATGATTAATAAAAGAAATTTATAGTAAAGTATGTTAGGCGGTTAAGAGACTAGACCCGCAATGCTAAGATGTATTGTTGGTTTAGTGGGTTCGATTCCCCAGTTCTAGGGCTTGGATTTAATTTAATGATTAATAAAAGAAATTTATAGTAAAGTATGTTAGGCGGTTACGAGACTAGACCCGCAATGCTAAGGTGTATTGTTGGTTTAGTGGGTTCGATTCCCCAGTTCTAGGGCTTGGATTTAATTTAATGATTAATAAAAGAAATTTATAGTAAAGTATGTTAGGCGGTTAAGAGACTAGACCCGCAATGCTAAGATGTATTGTTGGTTTAGTGGGTTCGATTCCCCAGTTCTAGGGCTTGGATTTAATTTAATGATTAATAAAAGAAATTTATAGTAAAGTATGTTAGGCGGTTAAGAGACTAGACCCGCAATGCTAAGGTGTATTGTTGGTTTAGTGGGTTCGATTCCCCAGTTCTAGGGCTTGGATTTAATTTAATGATTAATAAAAGAAATTTATAGTAAAGTATGTTAGGCGGTTAAGAGACTAGACCCGCAATGCTAAGATGTATTGTTGGTTTAGTGGGTTCGATTCCCCAGTTCTAGGGCTTGGATTTAATTTAATGATTAATAAAAGAAATTTATAGTAAAGTATGTTTGCTAGTCGCCTCCGTCCACGACACCTAATTGGTAGTTAGACGTTAAGCCCGCTTGAAAAAAAAATGGCAGTGTGACGAAATGATTAGATCACTTATCCTAAATAACGCTCTTAGTACGGCCTGCGTCCAATTTTAGAAGTCTGTCTCATAATGTCAACATGATTGCATGAATATGACAGTATTATTAGAAGCTTTATGATATTAAGTGATGGCGGGGGAACCGTGTGAATGTATTGCTATGGTTACGTCATTTCTTTTCTCCTTGTTACGCTCCATGTTGTAATTTCGTTACGCACAAAAAAGAAGTCTTAAAACTGCGTAGTGTGTATTTAAGTTTTGTGTCAGGCACTCGTCATTTTATTTTTTGCTTGCACATTTTTCACATTAACAAAAATTGAGCATTTCCGGTTTTAATTCAGAAACGTTTCGATGGCAACGAACTTTCTATTACCGAGGTTACAATTATTCTTCTTTCATTCTTTTTTGTTTCCAGAAGCTACCTGGAATTCAGTGACGAAAATTGTATAACTGCAAGGTTCGTGACTTTATTACAACGGAAATGGGACAAAATCATACCGTCTGTAACAAGAAGAAATTCACAAGTTCTGCAGTTCACCATCAAAAATTATTCATTACCCCTTGGATTATTTATCTTTAACCAATTGTGCCATCAATCTTGTTCAAAAAAACTCAATTTGATCAGCTTAACTTGCAGAAAACTCGAGAATGAGTTGGTATGATCTTGATAACAGTGGACTCAAAAACAATCCTACAGCTCAACGAAACCATCTTTTGAATTTCGTTAAAATGAAAGTTTTTCTTTAAATAATCAATATTTTTAATTTTTACAAAATAAATAACGAATATGTAAAACAGGAACTTTAACCACAGGAAGTTGAACTCTCTGGACTTTGTTACTCTAAAACTCTATTATTAAATTTGTGGTGGTTACCTCTACTCTCAGTGAGTAAGTACTCGGTGAGTTAAGTAATAGTTAAATTACTGAAATTACCTAATTATCATCAAATTGTAGTACAATACAATATAAAAAAAACTATTTTTCTGCCAAATTTGGTAAACCAAATTAATTTTTGGAATATGCGTGATGTTTTCATTACTGTAATTGCGTATTTCTTCAAAGAAACAAAGAGGGAAACGAATTTGAATCATATTTTTCATAGAAATAATTAGCTATAAACTATTGCATCAATTACAGGACAGACTTGAATGTGTTTGTGTTCAATTACAGGAGTTTCGATTATTGGGTTAAATCGAAAAAAAAAAAAATGGTTTTATGAGATCTGAGAATTTAGTTTAAGTTTAATTGTCAAAAAGGTTCAAAGCAAGAGAGATTACCGCTGCCAAACATATCGTAACATGTTCCAGCCGGAACTTGGGGAATGAACATCTATCACACCATTGGTGGAGAGTGTACTGTTCCATTTATGGTTTAGGTTAAGTTTAATATTCTAATGAGAGGCAGTCTTGTGGTTATTCACTTTGAAAAATAATAAACAACTTCCGCCTAATTTGCATGCAGCAACAATACTCAGAAAAAAAGAAAAAATACAGATCTTCTTGCGGAAGTAATCTTAGTTATAAGTTGTTGCTGATTGTGCTGGACGCTAGGCGAATAGATCCTATTCAAAGTTGTTTTTTTTACACAATATGGTTGAACTTCCGGAATTGATCCATTCATTTCCCTTTCTTAAATTGATTTAGTATTCTTACGTATTTCCTTTTTTTTTAACTCTCGGTGAATTTCGATGAACTTCCCTGACGTCACGATTTATTTCATCGCAATGGACGTGGAATACCATGTGTATTGTGATGGTATTTCACAATGAATATCTTCTGCTCAGCTTTTTTAAAGTTTACAAAATGGCGATAAAGCATAAAATGCAAAAAAAAAAAATAAAGCAATAAAATAAATAGTGCTATTGCATCAACAAAAGTCTAAAAATTTACAAACACTCGACCATTGAGTAATAAAAAAATTAAATTCAAGGACAATAATTTTTTGTTTACTTCCTATTGGTTCTAAAAGTATTGTGTTACTAGACAAAACTTCGTGATAATGAACCGGAAATACAAGTTTCACAGGAATTCTGTGTGGTGGTGATAACGGAAAATGGTGAACATGAAGTAAAGTAAAGTAATCGCCCATTATTTCAGGCTGGCTTTACGTCCAACTACCAAATTAGATGTCGTGGACGGAGGCGACTAGCAAACATACTTTACTATAAATTTCTCATATTAACCATTAAATAAAATCCAAGGCTTAGACCAGGGGAATCGAACCCACTAAACCAACAATACATCTTAGCATTGCGGGTCTAGTCTCTTAACCGCCAAACATACTTTACTATAAATTTCTCATATTAACCATTAAATAAAATCGAAGGCCTAGACACCAAGAATCGAACCCACTAAACCAACAATACATCTTAGCATTGCGGGTCTAGTCTCTTAACCGCCTAACATACTTTACTATAAATTTCTCATATTAACCATTAAATAAAAACCAAGGCCTTGACCTTGGGGAATCGAACCCACTAAACCAACAATACATCTTAGCATTGCGGGTCTAGTCTCTTAACCGCCTAACATACTTTACTATAAATTTCTCATATTAACCATTAAATAAAAACCAAGGCCTTGACCTTAGGGAATCGAACCCACTAAACCAACAATACATCTTAGCATTGCGGGTCTAGTCTCTTAACCGCCTAACATACTTTACTATAAATTTCTCATATTAACCATTAAATAAAAACCAAGGCCTAGACCCTGGGGAATCGAACCCACTAAACCAACAATACATCTAAGCATTGCGGGTCTAGTCTCTTAACCGCCTAACATACTTTACTATAAATTTCTCATATTAAACCATTAAATAAAAACCAAGGCCTAGACCCTGGGGAATCGAACCCAATAAACCAACAATACATCTTAGCATTGTGGGTCTAGTCTCTTAACCGCCTAACATACTTTACTATAAATTTCTCATATTAACCATTAAATAAAAACCAAGGCCTTGACCCTGGGGAATCGAACCCACTAAATCAACAATACATCTTAGCATTGCGGGTCTAATCTATTAACCGCCTAACATACTTTACTATAAATTTTTCATATTAACCATTAAATAAAATCGAAGGCCCAGACACAGGGAATCGAACCCACTAAACCAACAATACATCTAAGCATTGCGGGTCTAGTCTCTTAACCGCCTAACATACTTTACTATAAATTTCTCATATTAAACCATTAAATAAAAACCAAGGCCTAGACCCTGGGGAATCGAACCCACTAAACCAACAATACATCTTAGCATTGCGGGTCTAGTCTCTTAACCGCCTAACATACTTTACTATAAATTTCTCATATTAACCATTAAATAAAAACCAAGGCCTAGACCCTGGGGAATCGAACCCACTAAACCAACAATACATCTAAGCATTGCGGGTCTAGTCTCTTAACCGCCTAACATACTTTACTATAAATTTCTCATATTAAACCATTAAATAAAAACCAAGGCCTAGACCCTGGGGAATCGAACCCAATAAACCAACAATACATCTTAGCATTGTGGGTCTAGTCTCTTAACCGCCTAACATACTTTACTATAAATTTCTCATATTAAACCATTAAATAAAAACCAAGGCCTAGACCCTGGGGAATCGAACCCAATAAACCAACAATACATCTTAGCATTGTGGGTCTAGTCTCTTAACCGCCTAACATACTTTACTATAAATTTCTCATATTAAACCATTAAATAAAAACCAAGGCCTAGACCCTGGGGAATCGAACCCAATAAACCAACAATACATCTTAGCATTGCGGGTCTAGTCTCTTAACCGCCTAACATACTTTACTATAAATTTCTCATATTAAACCATTAAATAAAAACCAAGGCCTAGACCCTGGGGAATCGAACCCAATAAACCAACAATACATCTTAGCATTGTGGGTCTAGTCTCTTAACCGCCTAACATACTTTACTATAAATTTCTCATATTAAACCATTAAATAAAAACCAAGGCCTAGACCCTGGGGAATCGAACCCAATAAACCAACAATACATCTTAGCATTGCGGGTCTAGTCTCTTAACCGCCTAACATACTTTACTATAAATTTCTCATATTAAACCATTAAATAAAATCCAAGGCCTAGACCCTGGGGAATCGAACCCAATAAACCAACAATACATCTTAGCATTGTGGGTCTAGTCTCTTAACCGTTCGGAACTGGAAAACGGAAAATTCTAGTACTTTAAATTTTATATTTCCACTTAATACCCGTCAGATAGTGCTACAATCAAATTGAGGTCAAAGCCAACCTATCATAAGTAACCACTACTTTTTTTTTATTTTTTCAGTTTTTCCTCTTATCTTCCCCTCCTCCCACAATGATTTTTCTTTAAACCAATTTTCCAAGTTTACAGATCTATAACTTTTAATTGAAAAATTTTACCAAGAAAATTCTAATAAGGACCCCTTCTGTACAATTATTGGTGGGTAGGTTTTCCTCAAAGGCGCCATTTCAAGTACAATGTATGGTTTTTACATATGGTACAATTGATTAATAATTAAATATTTACGAATTTTCGTAGATTAGAAAAAAAGTCATTAGAGTGTTCATGCCAGATTTTTTGGGTATGATACCCTGGATTTGATACCTGAAATAGAAGTTTACATATTTTTTTGCTTTGTTTTACACAATATTCATATGTGACTGTGTGATAAAATCACAAAAAGTTTTCCACAATAGCACAATCTGCTTTTCCTTCTTCGTAACAAAATATAATAGACATTTTCCTTAAATAAACAATTCAAGCGTAAAAAAAAGGAAAAGCACTCTTTTTTTTCCCTACTGTGATAAAACTAATTCAAGTTATGGCGTAAATTTTTCGAATGTGTAAATATCGATTTGTAGAAACAATTTTCAATGAATTCATATGTTTATAAATATAATGGTTTATTATTTTTTTTGTAACAAAATATCCAGAAGCGGGTGTTTACTAGGAAAAAATCGATTTACTAGAACAAAAAATCGATGAGTCTTAAATATCGAATTAATCATTTTTTTTTTTAAATACTTTTCTGAAGTTTTTTTTTTTTGTAGGCTAACACATATATCGATACAATCATTCAATTTTGTGTGTCCAAAAAGGGTAAAATATATACTTACATATTCATGCAGAAGACATAGAAATTCATGAAGTAAATAAACTTGGTAAATAGATTAAAAAAAATAAATAAATAAAAATAACTTAAAGCAATGTTTTCCTAAGAAAATGAAAGACTGTAGACGAAGTTGGTAAAGTTTAAATTGGCTTGCAGAACTTCAAAGAGGTTTCATAAAACAGGAAACAAGTTTCACAGGAAGTCTTCTTATTGAGTGGAGGGGCGGCATTTATTATGAAATATTTTTTTTTTTTCATGGATTGCTTTTCTGAGAGAGAGAGTATTTTTAGTCTGGCTTGTCTCTAACGTGTCATTTTTGTCATTTCTGTACTGGCTAAAATCAGGTGTATGATGATATTTGGTTACAAAATTTTCGAACTAAATTTTTGCACAAAAAATTTGAAGAAATGAAATCAGGCGTGTAGGTTCTATTTGACAAAATGTTTTCCACCAGACCAAGTTCTCTTTTGGTTGAACTGGAGAAAGATCCCAGTATACAGGAAGTGTGAATATTCTGTACGATTTGATTTTTTTTTTTTAAATATTCTGTGATTGCCTTGAGAATCACCAAAGATATTTCATCAAGAGAAAAGCAATGATTCTAGAATTAGATCGTGTGAGGGTTATCATCAAACAAAAATTTTTTTTGTCTTGCCCTCATCAGTGGCTCTGATGTTTATTTTGAGCTGTGTCTACATGGGAGGAATATTAATAATATTGTGCTTAAAACAAAAATTACGTTATTTCTGAATCAGGGAGAATTCAGACTTGCTGAAGCAAGTAATCAGGACCGGATTTTCCAATAGGCTAACTAGGGGCCTACATTCAAATTGCTAGCAAAATTAAAATTACACTATTCTAAAAACAGTACCAATAACAATATGTTTCACTTAACATATTGATATATATCATAGTAGTGATGTATTTTATTATCTCTCATGTAATTTACAAACTTAAAAATGGGAGGTGAAAGGGCCCCTCATAAGTGGAATAGCCTAGGGCCTCTTTTCATCTAAATCCAGCCCTGCAAGTAATCTATAATATGTACGCTAACCTGTAGAATATTTAGACTAATTTTACTCAAGCCTAGATAATTACAGAAATGGGCTTTAAAATTAACAAATTAGCAAAGAGCTATTACTCTATTTTTTTTTTTTTTTTATCATTTTTTCGAATAAGTACTTCTGCAAGTCTCTTATAATTCATTAGAAAAACAATAAACAGCTGTAATTCCTTTATATAGCAATTTTTTCCTTATTCAAAAGAAATAAATAAAAATCAACAATTTATAGACACAATAAATAATTAATAAATTGCATGCAGAGTTATACCACTACCAATAAAATTAACATGCACTTTTACCAAGAGCGCAAGCAAAAATTAGTCCCAAGTTTTTTAAAAGTACTTCCAAAACATGTTTTCTAAATTTTATAAACATTGTTGTCTCACAAAAAAAAAATAAAATAAATAAATAAATAAAAATAAATACTATAATATTCAACGTAAATGTTACTAATATTTTGCTGCAAAATAAATTCACGAACAAGAGAGACAATAGCAAAAAAAAAAAAAAGGAAGCTATAAAATTTTAGACTTTAAGAAATCACCAACTTACCTTATTTTTTTACAAAAACACAAGAAAGATTCAAAAAAGAAAAAGGAGAGATAATTTAGGGGAATCAACAATCAATAAGAATGGAGAAAAGTATTGTTTCTGTAGAACAAGATATAAAACAGAAGAATTACAATTAAGAAGAAACAAATAATATTGTATTTTTTGGTTTTTAATTACACTCAGAAATTTTAAGAAGTAAACTACGTCTTCTTTTTTTTTTCTTGTATTTATTTTTATTGCATTCAAAACTGTTTCCGGTAGGACAGTTGTATCAAAGGGTTGATCATCCAAAAACTACACGAAAAAGCTGTAACCTTGAAAAACACCCAACTTTGACCATTTTTTTTCACTCTTTCTATAAAGGATAAAATTCCCAAATTTTCTTTATAATATAAGGCAAATCCTCCTTTATAACTGTAATTTTTTTTTTTTGCAACCACATAGATTAAATAGATTTCGAGAAATATGTTGCTGTAAATGGGGCATAAAATGGCATTTTCAGAAAAAGGTTCTTGTTCTTCTTCTTGTGTTAGGCGGTTAAGAGACTAGGCCCGCAATGCTAAAATGTATTGTTGGTTTAGTCGGGTTCGATTCCCTGCCGCTAGGCTTTAGATTTTATTTAATGGTTAATACGAGAGAAATTTACAATAAAGTATGTTTGGCGGTTAAGAGACTAGGCCCGCAATGCTAAGATGTATTGTTGGTTTAGTGGGTTCGATTCCCGGTGTCTAGGCCTTGGATTTTATTTAATGGTTAAATTGAGAAATTTTGTAGTAAAGTATGTTAGGCGGTTAAGAGATTAGACCCGCAATGCTAAGATGTATTGTTGGTTTAGTGGGGTTCGATTCCCCTTGGATTTTATTTAATGGTTAATATGAGAAATTTTGTAGTAAAGTATGTTAGGGCGGTTAAGAGACTAGACCCGCAATGCTAAGATGTATTGTTGGTTTAGTGGGGTTCGATTCCCCTTGGATTTTATTTAATGGTTAAATTGAGAAATTTTGTAGTAAAGTATGTTAGTTAGGCGGTTAAGAGACTAGACCCGCAATGCTAAGATGTATTGTTGGTTTAGTCGGGGTTCGATTCCCCTTGGATTTTATTTAATGGTTAAATTGAGAAATTTTGTAGTAAAGTATGTTAGGCGGTTAAGAGACTAGACCCGCAATGCTAAGATGTATTGTTGGTTTAGTCGGGGTTCGATTCCCCTTGGATTTTATTTAATGGTTAATATGAGGAATTTATAGTAAAGTATGTTAGTTAGGCGGTTAAGAGACTAGACCCGCAATGCTAAGATGTATTGTTGGTTTAGTGGGGTTCGATTCCCCTTGGATTTTATTTAATGGTTAAATTGAGAAATTTTGTAGTAAAGTATGTTAGTTAGGCGGTTAAGAGACTAGACCCGCAATGCTAAGATGTATTGTTGGTTTAGTCGGGTTCGATTCCCTGCCGCTAGGCTTTAGATTTTATTTAATGGTTAATATGAGAAATTTATAGTAAAGTATGTTAGGGCGGTTAAGAGACTAGACCCGCAATGCTAAGATGTATTGCTGGTTTAGTGGGGTTCGATTCCCCAGGTCTCTAGGCCTTGGGATTTTATTTAATGGTTAATATGAGGAATTTATAGTAAAGTATGTTTGCTAGTCGCCTCCGTCCACGACACCTAATTGGTAGTGGGACGTTAAGCTCGCCTGAAAAAATAGGCAATTACTTTACTTATAATTATGCTAAACAAAAAAAGACGTAGTTCATATTGAAAAATAAATAAATAAATAACACATGAATAAACTTTTTTTTCTTTGAAGAACATAAATAATGAATAACACTTAAAAACGGGAGAGGGGAAAAAAAACAAAAAAAAACGGGGAATTATTCCTCTTAAAATAAATTACAGAGAATTTTTTTTTTTTTTTAAGAATAAAAGAGTAGAGGAAAAACAAATAGATAAGAGCTGAGAGAAAATGAAAATTTGAAGAGAAAGAGAGATAGAGAAAAAAACTCCAGAATAATTTTTTGTAATTTTTTTTTAAATATTTTATTTATCGAAAACTTTTCTCTGCTTTTCTTTATTTCTTTTTCTTTTTTTTCAATTTATTTACAAACATACATACATACGTCTACTATTTATATATTTATATATTTTCATCATATGTACAAAAGAAAAAAAAATCTTTTTTTTTAATGAAATATAACATTTTTTTTTTTCTATCTTCCGAATTTATTATTATTATTTTTTATTTATTAATTTATTTTTGTCGGTATTACGAAATAAGCACATACAGAGAAATTTGGCTTTAAGGTTTACTTCTTCTTGATGGGAAAAAATTCGAAAAAAATTTTTTTTTCTTATCGTTATTATATAATATTTTTGTTTTATATAATAATAAAACAAGATTTGAAAATCCTTAAAATAAAATATATATAAAAAAAATTTATAATAACTAATAATAAACTAAAAAGCAAATCGTTCCTATCGTTGGTTCTTTTTTTTTAAACCAATAATTGAAATATGATTTACATTCTAAGGAAATTTTGAAAATAATAATAATAATAAGGGCAAAGTAATAAATGAGATACAAAAAAAATAAATAAATAAATAAATAACAAAAAATAACCCGTTATGTTAAATTTAGTTCTGTACCTCGGAGGGAAAAGGCACCATGTCCATTTTTTTCGATTTTCATATTTTGGCATCATTTTACAAATTTGTTGTTGCTCTTTCTACAGGTGTAAAGCACTATGTCCTATGTTTACTATTAAGCGATATATGTGTTTTTAAAAAAGCGCTATGAAACTTCATTACTTTAAGGGTAAAAGGCACTACATAAATTTTTTTTCACAATGGAGATGAAAGTAAAATATTTTATAAAATATGGGAGTTTAAAGTGGCCATGCCAAACTTATAATAATTATGGTGAGAAGTACAGGGGCGGCTCAGAGCTCGTGTAGCGCCCGTGTGCAATGAAACCCTGGCGCCCCCTAGGCCTGCCACACCCCCCCCCCGAACGCGGCTATAACTATTAACTAAGTTATCAGGTTTGATAACTGCCGCCACCGCGCTGGCTGGGGCCGCTTCATTGTCATATCATTGTTTGTACCAATGATGGTCCAAGGCGATGCTCTTAGCTGTCTCAGGGAGCGCCCGGTGTGCATTGCACAACCCTGCACTATAGAGGTTAAGCCGCCCCTGTGAGAAGTACAGGAAAGAGTATAACCGGAAAAGTGGAACAAAAAATGAATTTGGAAAAATATCTTCATTTGGCTCCCCCCCTGTAAAATTTACTTTTTTGTGACATGGTGCCTTTTCCCTCCGAGGTACAGAGGTTTTTCTTTATAAATCAGTACGGCGGTGTAATGGTACGAAAACCATTTTTTTTTTTTTTTTTTTTTAGGGATGATTCGCCATGGAAAAAGATGGATTTAGGTACATTTATTGAAACGCGAATAAAAATTTACAATAAATACCAGACATTTTTACGAGTATAGGTAGGATGAACCACAAAATTAAGGAAAGGTTTTAGGGCATCATATGTAATCATGCAAAAAAACCACAGGGGTGGTGATGCCACATAAAATTTGAGGCGATTTTAAGGGTCCTCCAGATGGTTGATCAAAAGGGAATGCGACAAGAACGGTTTTGAAAACGAAAGTACACAAAAACACAAAACAAACCCTATGTTTTAGGGTTCTTGGTAGAACACTCACTGGGGTTTTTTTTCACTTAAGAAAAAATTAGGGCTTCTTCCTTTTATCCACGGCCCTTAAAAAATTTGGATGAGATTTATTTGTAGGTGTCATTTTCTTGCAGTACTCTTTTAGCAACATTTCTTTTTCTTAGCCATTAAACTCTGATTTTTGAGCCCTTCTCAAATTGGTACACAGCTGTCCAGCAATTTGTGATTCAAAATAAAAAAAAAAAAAAAAAGGGGCTGCATGTTCCAGACATTTTACGGTTTTTTTTTTTACTACTGCGTACCTCTTTCTGCGGCGAAACCCTTTTTACAGAATCTTGAGAACAAATAAAAGTAGCTGTATGATGGGGGAATGAGGACTCAAAACTCAGGGATCTCCCACTTCACTCGCCTCCGGGAAGACAACAGTGTGTAAGCGGAGAGAAGATTTAATTTTTTTTCCCTCTAGACCTAAAGGGGGACTTTAGGGCATCGTAGGGTTCCAGAGAGAGAGAGAGAGAGAAAAAAAAACCCATACTTCGCCACAAGTTCTCTAAAGTATACCTTTCTGAAGAAAGTTTTACTTCTTAGGTTTATAACTGGTGGTGGGGAATGAGATATCTCACTAATTCTCAACAGCATCACTTCTTATAAAAAGAAGCAATACTATATAATAATCAAAAGATAACATTTTATTTTATTTTTATTATTTTTTTTAGTAAAAATTAACAGTTTTAATAAAAATTTTAAAACCTACATGAGGACACCTTTTAAAATGGTTGTCGGATGATACAGTATACGTAACTTATTTCAAAGTAATTTAAGAAACACTTAAAATTAATCTCATCCAAATCCTTGACGATAAAGGAGCCCTTAAAAAATGTTTTTTTTTGCAGTTCATCTTTTTATACTTTCAAGAAATTCAAGTAGTATTTTTACTGAAACGGGAAATTTCTTTAACAAAAAAAATAAGGAAAAACTAAAATAACAAGATTTTCAACTCTTTCAACAATCTATACGAAAAATTTTCCGGCCAGTTTTTCACAGTAAAAAAATTTTTTTTGTAAACTAAATCACTATTATTTTTTTACATTTAGAGACAAAGAAAAAGAAACTGTCTTATATAATATCTATATGTATATAAAAAAAAAATTAATATTTATAAAAAACTAAGGAAAATTATATTTATATTATGTATAATAAATTTTTTTTTTTGTGTAAATTAAATTAATTAATTTTTAATAAAGTCTTATTTATAAAATTTATTTACACAAGTACACACCTATACAAATGATTAAAAAAACACTTTTTTTGCTCTTTATTTATTTATAATAATTATTATTTTTTTTAATCAAAGAGAAAGAAGATTTTCTTTTTATTTTTAAAATTTATTATAAAGGGCGGAAGGGTGTTTTTTTTTTTTTTTTTTTTTTTTTTTTTTTTAATTTTTTCATTAAAAAAACTATCATTAATTTATTAATTATATACTTCTTTTCGTAAATAATTAATTTTTTTTAACAAAATTGACTAGATAGTTTAGTTTCATTTATTTATTTATTTTTAATTTATGTTTATTAGTTTTTTTTATTCGCAAATTTATCGCGAATTACAAGTTTTTGGTTTTATTTATTTATTTATTTTTAAGAGAGGGGGGAATAAGTTTTTTCTTTTTGATAATCGATTTTTTTTTATTAAGTTAAAAATTAGGTCAATAATTGGGGGACAAAAAATGATATTTTTTGGGGGGGTTTCTTTTCTCTTTTAGCGCAGTTATTTTAGTTATCTTTTATTTTTCGATCGTACTGAAGTAGTAATTTTTTACTTTATTTTTATTTATATTCAATTATTATTATTTTATTAAAAATAATTGACTCTTCAAAAAAGTATTAAAATTAAATTAAAAAATTAGGTTTTTATTGAACAATATGATTGGATCTTGCAGTAGTACAAAAAATACGTTCATTTTTACTCTGTCCATGTCCAATGCAGATATTCTTTGAATTCTGGACTATTTTTTTTTTGCTGGTTTTCATCTGATCTCCTGGTCTTTATTGTTTTTTGCAGTTGACAAGTCGGAACATGCCTGCTGTAAAGCTACAGCTGGATTCCCCCCCCCCAATTTAGGTCAGAATTTTTTAAACTTGACTCGAATTGGGAGTGGCTAAGTGGGATCTAGTTGCCATAGCTTGTGAAGGAGGCTACTGCGGCGTGCGTCCGTCATTGGTAGCCAAAATGGAGTCTCAGGATGCCCCGTACATTTCGGGATACAAGGGGGCAATGAGTAGGAGTAGTGGGTGGAGGAGGAGGAGGAGGAAATTCGCTTTACCCGGTAGGAATACCTGGGCAGATTACACGACTAACTGCAGCCATCCAAGAATCAGGCGCAACAAATGGCGCATAGAGACGCCATCAGGCAAAGAACATGGGCGGCGGAGGCGACCATTTTAAATGGAGTCACTCCCCCTTCTCTAGAGTTTTTAATGAAACAAAAGGCAGAACTGGGGGAGGAAGTGTTCAACTAACTAAACGGAAGTCCCTCTTGGCCAATCCCTGTATTAAGAGCTAATCTAACTAACCAGTAAGTCTAAAATTGATGCTGTGACCCCCCCCCCCCCCCACACACACGCAGTTCTAACCTAAGCTGCCAAAAAATGATTCACAATTCTGTAAAAAAAAAAAAAAAATTGATGGTACCTCCTCCCAGACGGAGGATTCAACAAATCTTCATCTTAACCAAATCCTCCCTGACTGAATTGCACAAGTTAAGAATTTTTTAGCTTCAGTCTAGGCTTTTGTTTCTTCTTCGTTTTTTTTAAAAAAACACTAACACGTCATGTTGGGGGACAGGGAAGGATCTCAAGGGAAATAAGGAAGTGAAAATGTATGTCCACCCAAAATAGGAGGTTCAGGATGCCCCGTACATTCCGGGATACAAGGGGGGCAATGAGGAGGAGGAGGAGGAAGAGGAGGAAAATCGCTTTACCCGGTAGGAATACTGGGAAGATTACACGACTAACTGCAACCATCCAAGAATCAGGCGCAACAATGGCGCGTTGAGACGCCATTAGGCAAAGAACAAGGCGGCGGAGGCGACCATTTTAAATGGAGTCACTCCCCCTTCTGTTCTGAAACAGAAGGCAGAACTGGAGAGGAAGTGTTCAACTAACTTAACGGATGTTACTCTTGGCCAATCCCAAAGAGGTCCTAGAAATACTTCCAGAAAATCTTTCTAGATGAGCTGGATTGTCTACGATCTAAAATATGATTTCATCATGAATCCTAGAGGTTGGCAATTTTTTTTTTTTTTTTCCGCCGCTCTGATTAATATACACAAGTCAAATTCTCTACACTACTCAGAACCACCATAACTGCGAAGATCAGATGAAAATAAATAATAAAAAAATAAATAGTTCCAGAATTGAATGAATATCAGCAGAAATGGCTGGTAAAAATAACATTTACTGAAAAATTTATTAATATAAATTTTCATCAATCCTTGCATATAAAAAATCGCATAATTTTATTTTTTAAAAAAACTTTATATATTTATAAGCAAAATCAGCACCAAAGTTAGTTTGTCGTTTCCACACACCTTATGATTAGTTATTTATTTTAAAAAAACCACCAAAAATAAATTCATTTCCCTGGTATTTTATTTTATAATTTCTTATAATCAACAAACAGCTGATTGAAAACAGCTGATTTTGTTTTATAATAATTTATTTTCATGAGATTAACGTTTGTTTGTTTGTTTATTGACTTTTTATTTATTAAAAATTTATTAAAGCCACTACTTTATAACTACCAGCTGTTATAATTATTTTCAATCAGCTGTTATTTATTTATTTTATTTTTTCAAAGTAGGTTACAATTTGTCGATTAAAAAAAATGTTTTCTTTCTTCTTTATAGATTTTTCTTTTTAGATTGGTGATTAAAATATGTATAGCCATTTTTTTGTTCTTTTTTTTTTTTTTGGTTTTTTACGAGTTAAAATTTAAAAAATTGGTTAGAAAGTTAATTATCCATTTTATTATATTTTTAAATTCCAATTTTTTTCCCCCAAATTTAGAGTAGTAAAAAAAGCGAGGAGGGAGAGCTCTACTGTTATTTATTAAGATTAATGGTTAGAAATGTGTGATGTTTTGTTGAATTAAAATTGGAATGACCCTGTCTCCTTTTTTTTCTATCCTTAATTTCCCCCAAATTAGAACCAATATCCAACAAATACCACCTGTTTTCCTCCACACAACAACCAGAGGGTGAGTTATTTTTTTAATTTTTGGTAAATCTAAGGAGGTTATTTTTGTTTACTGGGTTTTCTTTTGTTTCTGTTTTTTTTTTTTTTTTTTCTTAGAGAGCCACTTACAATAATGGATCCCTTGTTAATTCCTTTTGATAGGCAATCGGTGATTGTATTGCCTTTAAGAAATCTCTTTGCTTCTTCAACAGGTCACGTAAATTATCTAGCCATTCTTTTCTAGATTCAGCGTTCGGTGCTATACATGCGTAAGCTATGCCTGGCTTTTTTGGATCCGTGGAACGTACGATAAATGATTCATTTGGCTCTTCAGCTGTAGCAGCAGCAGCAGCAGCAGCGGCGGTGGTGGTGGCTCCACCTGTTCCAGTCGCTCCTCCTCCTCCTCCTCCTCCTACTCCACCACCTCCACCACTACGTTCTGGTTGTTCCACTGGTGAGCCTTCATCTAAACTCATTTTGTTTACCTAGAAAAAAGAAAAATCCAGTGAAGATATACCCTCTAAAAATGTTTTTTTTTTTTTTTAAACAAAGTGACAAAGCAAATCTGCACTGAATTCTTTCAAGAATTTGAAATCTCCTAGACAACAAAACAGTTAGACTTGATACGAGTTGGGGAGCCGAAATGGAGAGGCATTTAAGAGGCAAGCAAGAGCCTCTTGTGAGGGTCATCTATCAGCCCTTTTTGCACCATCTGTGTCGGTAATGACTGTTAAGTTTCTTAAGAAGAGGATCTTAAGATCAGAGCAAATCCAGTAAGTGGTCTAGAAACTTAAAAAAAAATCAAGCTCCTCTCCCACAATTCTGGAAAAGAAACAGAAGGCTATTCAGTAGCATATGAGTAACAACAATCAATCAACCAACTTTTCTAACCTGAATATGAGCTTTATATATGTACACAGGATTGGTAAACTGCGTCTTCTTGCCGACCGCTTCGCTAAAGATAATGTTCTGCTCGAATAGAAATACGAACAGTTCTTTGCTTTTCATATTCGACGTAGACGTGCCCTCTGAACAAAGCAGAGGGCCATGCTTTAATAGTTTTCCTTGTGCGGTGATCTTGCCCTGTAAAAAGAAATAGTTTTATTAATAGTTTTTATGAAATATATAATTCAACAGAATTTACTTTGACCAGCTTTGACCACTAACATTACAAATGACAATAAGCAAAGTAATTGCCTAGTTTTTCAGGCGGGTTTTACGTCCAACTTCCAATTAGGTGTCGTGGGTGGAGGCGACTAGCAAACATACTTTAGTCTCTTAGGGTACGTTTACAACGGAGCTGTGAGTATAGATGATAGCAGAGATGATAGCTGATAGATAGAGTAAAATATAATCGCTGATTAGTGTGCATAACGGAGCTGTGATACATGCAACATGCCCGAGTAGTGAAGAAGAGTTTTTATGATCAGCAGCCACGAAATGGTATATTTTAAAGAAAAAACGCTTTTTAGAAAATATCATGTACATCCCATAAATAAAAAACGAAGTACATTATGTGAATTTCACCATTTATATAAGGAACTTAAAAATTATCCGGATCGTTTTTTTGAATATGTGAGGATGGGTCCTCCCACATTCAACTATATTTTAGAAAAAATAAGGTCAAAATTAAGAAAACTTTGGAAAAATTGTCATGGAAATCCTATAACCATAGAAGAAAAACTAGTGATTACTCTTAGGTAAGTAATGATTTTATTGAAAAAAAAACAAATAAATACACATGAAAATAAATGTAAGCACGATTTAAAAAACAAAATATTGTTTAAAAGTAAATAATAAAAAATAATGAGTAAAGACAGCACTAAATAATTTTTCGACGTCCATTTTGAAGCTCCGATACTGGAGTTCAGCTAGCAGAAAAATGAAAAATTCAATTCTATCATCTATGCTCGTTTATAGCAGCGAGTATGAGTCACTAGTCGCAGCTTCGTTGTGCACGCTCACATAAGAATGTACTAGGTTATTCTATAAGCGCTGATGCATCACTCCTATCATCTCCGCTATCATCTATGCTCACAGCTCCGTTGTGAACGTACCCTTAAACGCCTAACATACTTTACTATAAATTTCTCATATTAACCATTAAATAAAATCCAAAGCCTAGAACTGGGAAATCGAACCTACTAAACCAACAATACATCTTAGCATTGCGGGTCTAGTCTCTTAACCGCCTAAAATACTTTACTATAAATTTCTCATATTAACCATTAAATAAAAACCAAGGCCTAGACTCCGAGGAATCGAACCCACTAAACCAACAATACATCTTAGCATTGCGGGTCTAGTCTCTTAACCGCTCGGCTACAGTGGCCGTAAAGTTTGCGGAATCTTTAACTAGGTTCAAATTGTTGACTTCTAATATCTCGCAAAGTAATGCTCACAATTACTAAATAAATGATAGCTACATTAAAATTAATTTTTTTTTTTTTTTTTTTTTACTCACATCAAAGCCTTGCAATCTGCCCACATCCATCATATCGTTTGCTGCTTTCGGAACAAATTGCATAACAACTAATGCTTGTCTTAACGTTTCAGTCTCGTAAGTGAGACCAGCTCGTTCAGTATATTTGTACAGATCTCTTAATAACAGTTGATATTTCATTATCCTTTGAACTGGCTTAATCAATAGATCGCATAATTGTAATTTATGACCTAATTTCTGACGTAGTTCCTGTTTGCAAGAAAAAAATTGTGCGTTATTTAATTTTTATTGTTTGTCATCTTTTACAGATTAAAAAATGAAATATGAATAAAAATTATTTTTTTCTGTTAATATTTCTTAAATGTTCTTTTCCTTTTGTAATGCAGTAAGTAGTAGAATGCGTTGCATTTGGAATAGGGCAGGATAAGTTGTAGTCTACTTGGGCAGTTAGACATTGCCAACCTTCCTAGGTTATGTTAGGGCTTACTGACTATGAATTTATGATGTTGATGAAACAGATCGTTTAGCAAATAAAGGTAAACTATTAGGGTTTACTATATTCTTAAGACTGGGGTCGCCAAACGTTTTTGTTCATGGACCCCCTATATAATTTTTCAGAAATCTCCATCGACCCCCTCCATATAAAAGTAATTTTCAGTTAATTAAAATAAAACTATCTATTTGATACTGTGTTTGTACATTTATTTTATGATTTAAAACATTATTAAAGTAATTTTACATCGTGTAACAAATAGTTTTATGAAAAATATCTTAATGTTGAAATTTAAATACCTTAATATTTATTAAATAATAAGTAAAGTAACTACAGTATTGCTTCTTAATTAATGAGATGGGTGTGTGCCTGGTGTTTCTTTGCAAGGTTCTCGCTATATTGGGTTCGAAATTGTTTTTCCTTCGTACCCCCTGGCCCAGATCGACCTATACTTTTGTTAAATAGACACCTGGAGGTCTATATAGACCACTTTGGCGACCTCTGACTTAAGACTAAGCCCTCAAAACCATATTCCAAAGTTCAGTGATACTAACCTCAAAATAACTGTCATACTCTGAGACAATATATTCGGAGACGGGTTTGTTTTGGCAATATACTACATACATGAACAATTTCCTTTCTGATCGTTTAAATAGAGCGCCCAAAGATCCTGGCACGCCGATACACTGTTCCAACGCCTTCAGGAACACACTGAAATGGAGAGAGAGGAAAAAAAAGATTAATTATTAATTATTAGCAAGATAATGCACTAAAGGTTAAATCTGATGAGTTATCACTCAACATTTTTCTCTAACTCGGCAAGGAAATGTAAAATTTTCAATACTGATTTTTCAAGAGGAAATACCCCATTTTGGAGATCCTCTGGGGCGGAAAAAGTGATTTTTAAAACATTTTCTGTGCGCGTGTTTATCGTATTCTTTACTTTTTCAGCGCTTTTCTTTAAAATTTTGTTTATCAAAGGAGATGAGTAGGCTTTCCCCTACCATTATTGTACTGTAGGTAATTTTTAGTTTTGAAGGAAATTCCGCAACCGAAAGTATCTCTTTTCTGAGATTTTTTGGAAAATATTTCATACGAATATCTCTAAACTTTGTGTATCATTTATATATACACACAGATTAACTTTTTTTCGCCTAATTTTTCGACTTAAATTTGTTTAGGTCATTTTGTAGACTTATAGGGACACGCGTTTTTCCTAAAGCATCGTTTCAGTGAAATTTGCAGACTCTCTATCTAGATAATGTACTCAACAATTAAATATTTTTAAAATTTAGACTCCAGCTTCGAGTTCTTTATGGATGCTGTGACCTATTTTGTCTCGTAAAATCGCGGGTTTTTTTTTTAAAAAATACCAAAATGGTGGATTAAATGCTCCATTCCATTCTGGTGTCCAGCCTTACGAGAAAAATTCCTGACTCATTTCCAATTTTATGCATCCCCAATGGGGAATACCGTCGCTTATAGACCGGAAAGAAGTTGAACCTTATCAAAGGCGGCCAGTTTGACCTTGCCTGCCCAGGACACCCTTCCATTTGATCCTATCTCCTTAGCCATTTTCTCTATTACAGGATTCCTGCGATCCTCGCATCTGTTTGGTCCATTATTTGTAATACCTTCGTTACGAAATTTTTTTTATAGACATCAACGAGCGAAAATTACAAGAGAAAAGTATTCTACATTTTCGTACTCACTCTTTATGCCAGTCGTAGATAACCTCAAAGTTTCCAAAAACCATCTTATCTTTACCACCTTTCAAGTCTTCTGGCATTGGTATCTCACATTCTGGATCTCTCATCAAGGCCATATAACCATCCACGACCAGGCTGAGATCTTTTACATAGTCTCGTTCGGTTTCGATTAATTCTCGTATAACGTACTCCCTTTTCTGTACGGCCGCTTCTACGTCATCGCCGCCTCCACTGGACCCAACAATGCTGCCATCATTAGTAGTGGCGCCACCTCCAACCGCACTACTTCCGCAGATCGGCGACGAGGTCCTATCTGACGAGGAAAGTTCACTGACGCCTCCCACAGCGTTACTACTACTGCTCACTATATTTTTGGTCTGTTGTTTTTCTACATGTTGTTCCTGGGGAAATAGGAGAAAAGCACACGGTTAGAAAAAAAAGAAGAAAATTCAGCAAACTGATTACAAAACAAATAGAAAAATCAAGTCCTCTGGAGCTGGAATACCCACTGTCTTGCACTACAATAGTGTGCACTTGCAGTTCCATTGCTTTGCACTTTTGGACCATTTTCCCAGGAAAATTTGGAGTAGGGCACATCCTGGAGAGAGGGTTTGACGTCCCTCTCTCCAGAGCGCAAATTCTTGAGCGTTAAATGAGTTACTAAAACTTTTTTAATTCAATGAAAAATCCTGTCACAATGAACGTCCTGAAGGATGATGAATCACTACATTGTTGAAATGCACAGTTCCAATAAACTGTACCAATGGAAGTGAAAAGTTGTTTTGAAATTGATGTTTTGAAATTCCTAGTTTAAATAAAATTTATAGGTTCGAACTGCACAGTTAAGGCAGACAGTACAATACATCTTAGCATTGCGGGTCTAGTCTCTTAACCGCCTAACATACTTTACTATAAATTTCTCATATTAACCATTAAATAAAATCCAAGGCCTAGACAGAGGGAATCGAACCCACTAAACCAACAATACATCTTAGCATTGCGGGTCTAGTCTCTTAACCGCCTAACATACTTTACTATAAATTTCTCATATTAACCATTAAATAAAATCCAAGGCCTAGACCGGGGGAATCGAACCCACTAAACCAACAATACATCTTAGCATTACGGGTCTAGTCTCTTAACCGCCTAACATACTTTACTATAAATTTCTCATATTAACCATTAAATAAAATCCAAGGCCTAGACCGGGGGAATCGAACCCACTAAACCAACAATACATCTTAGCATTGCGGGTCTAGTCTCTTAATCGCCTAACATACTTTACTATAAATTTCTCATATTAACCATTAAATAAAATCCAAGGCCTAGATACCGGGAATTGAACCCACTAAACCAACAATACATCTTAGCATTGCGGGTCTGTATAATAAAATGTGGAATGCTTTAGGATTTTGCGTGTCATCCTTGCGCATGGGCCATGCTAATCTTCTCTGCATAATACTCATAAAGAATGAGTAAAAGTAAAAACGAAACTTAGAATAATTTACAATAAAAATCTATATTTAGAGTAAGCTGCTAATTACAAAGTGAGAGATGCATAATAATAAAAAAAAAATCAATAAATGCAACCATTTCTAATGATCAGAAAGTGCATTTTACATTCTTAAGTTTTAAGGCCTAATAAATAAAAAACAAACTACACCAAAATTTTGATGAGCATGAAAGCTGTTTAAAAAATTAAAAAGACAAAAAAAACATTAAAATAAATGAATGACCAGTTCGAGATTAAAGACCCTGGGTCTTAAAATCGAATGAAAGGGGTAGCCTAAACCGTCCACAGCTAGACGTCTTAATTAAGTTGGCCAATAACTTGTGTATCTTCGTCAGCATCCCGGTTAAGTGAAGCTCAGAAGCATTAGCTTAAGAAAGAAAATCCTTGATGAATAGAGAGTGCGAGGGAAACATTAAAACAATGCACAGAATACGTGAAAATTTGGGGAAAGTGTACATTTTCAGACCGGAAATCACTTGTCTGTGTGATTTTTTTTTTTTTTTGGTGAACATGGGGGACGGGGATAATTCTTTTTTGTGGTAACTATCTTTTATTAGAAGATGGACGCAAAACCGGAAATTGATCGAATGATTTAAAAAAAAATATATTACAGGGAACAAACTAATTTGTGTTCATTACTTTATTACAAGAACAAAATAAATAAATACTAAGAAGTACACAAACCAAAATTTTCGTAAACGATAGTTAATTTTTTTTTATAAAAAAAAAAAATAACTATAGCACACTATACACTATAGAAATCAGCCACTCCATGCACAATAAAATTGTACAAAATTTAATTTTAAAAACAGAACAAAAAAAAAAAACAATGAAATATTTCAGTACGAATACAAAAATTTTGTGCAAAAAAATAATTATAATTAATGAATAAATGCAAATACGAAAATAATTGTGCACATGTGTCAGAATCAATAAAAATATAAATCAAAAACAAAATCAAAAAAATTATATCTTTAACAGCAAAAACTATCCGTGCTATAAAAAAAAATAAAATCTGCTATTTTGTGCTTTTTTTTATTTTAATTTTTTTTATTTTTTTGATTGTTTTGTTTGTGAGATATTCACCATTCTCTCTTTGACGATTTGCTCAATTTCTGCAAGATCAGCTGACGTGGCTCCCTCTAGTGATAATGTTGACGACTGAAACATATTGACCAAAAAACCCACCACAAAACTATTGTACAATTCTTTGGAATAATTTTTTTTTTTTTTTTTTTTTTTTTAAATTATTACCACAATCTTATTTTATTTATTTATTACATTTTTAGTTTTTCTCAAAAAGCGGTGCATTAACAAAGTATTCAATTTTAGACTACCAGTTCTATTTCTTTGTAGTCGTCCAACAAATATTAGGAGAGCGGTATCTAACCCTTAAAGGGGGCCTTATCTTAGGCCACCCTTCGGCACAAATTCACAAATAAGACCCCCCCCTGGAAAGAAGTAACCTTTCCGATATCCTTAAATATAGTTAGCTCTATATCCCTAACTTCCCTTGAATTTGGTAAACCTAACCATGTTAGGCATGAAGTCTTCTGGCTTTTTAAGTTTTTCCTCTTAGAAGGGTTCCCCCGAAAATTTTATTGTTAGTAGTTTCTTTTAATATCCACGTGTTCCTCCCCTAGCCGTCTTTGTCCATCCCTAATATCTTGGCTATTCCCTGTACTGAACAGCACCAGAGCTCAGTCCTGGATCGCTTTTTATTGTAGATACCACACTTCTTGGGAATTCCTATCGTATTCTTGCTAGTTCTCTGGACAGACAAGGTTGTCGGATAAATCCTTTGTATACCCTATTTTCTTTGAGGACATTATCATACCGGGTGCAACCTGGCAGAAAAGCTAGGGAGAATAAATGTACAGCAATACAAAATTATCTATTTGTTCATTCCACGAAATTAGGCACACCTCCCTATGATTGGAAGACTTCATGAAGCTCCCAGGGTGGACTTAAAAAAAAAACACCGTAGTTTAAAGCCCCCCCTACATCTAACAAATAGTACTGCGTCAGCGTAGAACTTAGATAAGCTTTGTTGGGCCACCATTTGCAACAACTTATTGTCAGATATCAATGGCTGAAAATGAAGCCTGCTTTCGCTTAATCAACCGGGTTACCCTGTATTCACTCAGTTCATAGAATTGGAACAGTCTGTAGCCTTGAGTTCAAATGACGAGCTCTCAAATGATGAGCTACTTTACATCATTCTAATGATTTGTAAGGCTTCTTACGAACTTGCAACTGTTTTTGAACTAAACTGAAATTAGTAGAAATATTCCTTTCGATGTAGATCCCTCCCCCGGGAAAGTGACTGCGAACCAGAACCTCCAAGAGCTCATAACTGGAGACTCTCTTCCTAGGTAGGGAAAATAGGATTGCCCCCTTCTTCAGCGATCTTGGGTGCCCCTGCGGGTATGCCCAACCTAATCCCAAGTCAGGTCCCCTTGAACTTAGTTAATAAATAATTCTTTGCAAGACCCCCGAGAACTAGAATAGAAGAGATAAATCGTATCTATTCCATCAATAAACTGTTTGATGGACATTAAATTTTTTTAAATTTGTGATGCCAAATTCACAGCTGATCATTTAATGTTAACTGAAATTAAATTAAGTAATAACAAATTCTATTTAAAATACTCACCCTAGTATTTTGTTGTTCGTCAGAGGTGACAAGTAAAGGTTCATTGATTGGTTTCATTGGAGGCGGCAGTTCTACAACTTCCTCTTCCGGCTCTTCACCATTAGGCTCCCGGTTGGGCGTACTGACAGTGCTACCACCAGCCGATGATACAACAACACCAGCTACACTCTCCGTATCCGTGGCCACTCCGCTTTCACTTTTAGCCGTATCTCCTCCAGGTGACTGTAGTAAATTCAAACACAGTTGAAAGCAAGTTTGATAAAATATACGTATGTGGCACAAATAATGGAGGTGGTAGAGGTGGTGGTGAAGGGGGCGGCACACACAATAAAATTGCCAGAGCTCATTAAAAAAAGAAAAACTATCCAAATATTATAATTTATAATAAGGTGATGTGACGTCACGAAGAGTGATGTGTTACTAGTCCTGGACAATGTCCCGCGCCTCAGTGACTTCTTCTCTTTACCCCCACCTACACCTCCAAGGTCGCCAATGAAATATTATATTTTTTAAGGATGCAAAAAAAAAAAAAATCTTACGACGACAAAAACAAACGCGCATCTTTCTCTTTTTACCAAAATTCCCAAAGGAACCTCTTATTCTAACTCACTAAATTAATTCTCGTCAAACAAAATACTTCCTTCACAGTAGGGAAGTCAAAACCCCCACCGCCATTCTGAAAAGTGCCCTTAATCGAATGTTCAGGAAATGTGCAGAATTATAAACATAAGAAAGTTTCAATCAAAAATATTACAAAAAAAAAAAAATTCGCGAAAATTCTCTACGATAAAGTGCCACTTCCGGTTTGCTGATTTTCACCGCCGGAGTCTAAAAACTCCCCCACTCTTCTAGAAGTGTCTTTATAAGTGTAGAAATAAAAAGTTTAAAAATAAAAGTCACAGATGTACGTATGTACAATTAATGAGATCTACGAGGGTCGTTTGAAAAGTCCGTGCAAAGTCAGAGAGATAGCACTACTGGTGCGTATCGAGGTTATATTTAGTTAGTAGCATCTCTTGGAAGAACACACACCAAGTTTCAGCCAGATCGGTCTATTACTTTGTGTTTGGCATTCGTTTGAATCGAGGAAGTCGAGTGATTTTCAAAAAATGGACGAAAAAGAATTTCGTGTGTTGATTAAACACTACTTTATGAAAGGTAAAACGCCTCAGGAGACTAAAGAGAAGCTTGATAAACATTATGGTGACTCTGCACCTTCGATTAGAACAGTTTATAAGTGGTTTCAAAATTTTCGGAGTGGCCATATGGGCACAAGTGACGCTGAACGTTCTGGACGCCCTGTTGAGGTTACTACTCTAGAAATCATTGATAAAATCCATGATATGGTGATGGATGACAGAAGAGTGAAGGTGCGTGAGATTGCTAGTGCTGTGGGCATCTCGAATGAATGGGTACATAATATTTTGCATCAACATTTGGACATGACAAAGCTATCCGCAAGATGGGTGCCGCGATTGCTCACGCTTGACCAAAAACGAAATCGTGTGAAGTGTTGTGCAAGGACGGTTTGCAGCTGTTCCAGAAGAATCCGCAGGACTTTAAGCGTCGTTTCGTCACTGTGGATGAAACATGGATACATCACTACACTCCTGAGACCAAGGGGGAATCTGCGCCAAAAAAGGCGAAGACCGTTCCTTCGGCCGGAAAGATTATGGGCGACTGTCTTTTGGGATTCGCAAGGAATAATCCTCATCGACTATCTGGAAAAGGGTAAAACTATTACAGGTGCATATTATTCAACGTTATTGGACCGTTTGAAAACCGAGCTGCAAGAAAAACGCCCACGATTGGCCCACAAAAAAGTCCTCGTAGTTGGCAGGAAATCGTTGGAAGCCATTTTTTGGGGGGGGGGAATATTTAAAAATTCATTCTGTAAAATAGTATACTTAGGAAAATATGAAATACACAGATATTTCCTGTGATTTATCATTTATGAGTTCACCCAGTACACATTTTTTTAAACACCTGCCACAGGAACCTTAAAATGAAGAGATTTCCGGTGAATCAAAACAAAATCGAAAATCTGCACGATTTAATTTTTCAATTTAGCAAATTAAACAAAAATATGTATATACGGGAGGGGGTAAACAATTAACAATTAGGGGGAGCATTCCTTAGGAATTTCTATTGTGTTTAACACATGCTAGAAGTTTTAGTACCACTAAAGTTATCTATTTTGCGTAAACAATCAAGTTACGCAGCCAATAACAGTAGCAATAACAATAGAACAATAGAAGATACAGTTTATCTTGGCAAAATATTCTACTTTCTCTTAGTGGGTAAAAAAAAAAATCGAGTCAAATTCATCGGAAGTATGGGTTTTAAAATCTCCTGAGTTCGATAAAACAATTTTTTTTTTCTCCTTCTTTGAGTGAATAATCATCAATCGCTTAAGAAAAAGAATAATCCAGTTAAAATTTATGGGCCTAAAATGCGAATTAATGAACTACAAATAGTTATAAACTATAATTGAGTGAATTTCAACTAGCAACAATGGTCGTCAATTCAATAGTATAGAGGACGTGACTGTGGGCGTGGTCACCATGTTCCAACTTCTGATTGGCTTAATCGAACCGCCCACATTTCACACTTCTACCTCTCTGCTTGGTGATTGGTTACTTATTTAACACTAATTATTTTATAGAAAACTATAGTTTAGAATTATTTTACTAATCCCCCCCCCCGTAGTGTATTTGATTAATTGACAGATTCTGCGATAAAAAAAAAAATCGATGTGAAAATATCTATTCAGAAGTGTCATCTTTGTGTGATTTTAGGGAAATAGAAGGAAAATCTCTAACTGTTTAGATGTAGGCCAAGAGAAGTGGGGGTCCACCAAATTTCTAAATATTATTGAATAAAAGCGCCACGGTAGCCAAGCGGTTAAGAGGCTAGACCCGCAATGCTAAGATGTATTGTTGGTTTAGTGGGTTCCATTCCCCCTGGTCTAGGTCTTTGGATTTTATTTAATAGTTAATATGAGAAATTTATAGTAAAGTATGTTAGGCGTTTAAGAGACTAGACCCGCAATACTGAGATGTATTGTTGGATTAGTGGGTTCGATTCCCCCGGTCTAGGCCTTGGATTTTATTTAATAGTTAATATGAGAAATTTATAGTAAAGTATGTTAGGCGTTTAAGAGACTAGACCCGCAATACTGAGATGTATTGTTGGATTAGTGGGTTCGATTCCCCCGGTCTAGGCCTTGGATTTTATTTAATGGCTAATATGAGAAATTTATAGTAAAGTATGTTAGGCGTTTAAGAGACTAGACCCGCAATACTGAGATGTATTGTTGGATTAGTGGGTTCGATTCTCCCGGTCTAGGCCTTGGATTTTATTTAATGGCTAATATGAGAAATTTATAGTAAAGTATGTTAGGCGTTTAAGAGACTAGACCCGCAATACTGAGATGTATTGTTAGATTAGTGGGTTCGATTCCCCCGGTCTAGGCCTTGGATTTATTTATTACTTGGAGAAATTGTTTGCTAGTTCGCCTCCGTCCTCGACACCTAATTGGTAGTTGGACGTTTAGCCCCGCCTGAAGAAATAGGCGATTACTTTACTTTTTTTACTTTTATTGAATAAAAATGCAGCTACCGGACTTTTTAACCATGATGAACACAAATTGTACTCATGATCGTCGTATCACTTTTATTCATCATCACAGGAAAATACGATTTAGGGCACTTCCCCGAGCGAGCGGG
The DNA here is from genome assembly GCF_049639745.1 of Rhodnius prolixus. NCBI lineage: Eukaryota > Metazoa > Arthropoda > Insecta > Hemiptera > Reduviidae > Rhodnius > Rhodnius prolixus. Next base: position 64,957,758 of record NW_027411592.1, on the reverse strand, counting down.
AAAAAAGATTAGAGGCTTCCTCCAGCAGGTCCCTTTGATGAGTATAATGTACGTACGTTTTTTTTTTTTTGTGTCCTACATATTATAACGAAGGATTAAATGTTTTGAGGTAATTCCCAGTCTGATGGGAAAATCCCACAGCCGGAAGCGAAGAGTACCACTTCCGCTTTGGAGATTTTCCAATCAACAACTCGAGAAACCCAAACGTAAGTGAAAATCGTATATGTTCATTTTTAGTCCTGCCTAGCGCTATCTGCCTCATGTCAGTTAGCGGATCTCAATTCTAGTTATCTTGATTTAGTTTCCGGTTGCTTTAATAGCTTGTAGAATCAATAATATCGATATCTTCCAACTCGGCACTATAATTGACTGGACCAATTTCTGTTTTGGTAAGTTACGAAAATAGTTCGATAATATTAAAATAAGTAATCTGCAATAAGTGGAACAAAGTTTTCAAACTTCGAAATTTTCTTCCAAAACTAGTACTTTTACAAAAATTTTGATTTAGTTAGGAGGGGAGAAATTTTCAGTGAACAAGCATAAGCCAAAAAAATTTTCATGATTACAATAACCTGTCTTTTATTACGAAAGATTAACTGGAAAAATAAGAAATAATTAAAAATAAAAGAAAAACTAATTGAAAAACAGCTGCTTACTTGAAATTTTAATTAATATGTCAGCTGTTAATTGATTAAAAACTAATCAGCTGTTTCTTTATTAATTACAGCAATTTAAAAACTAGGCTCAATCTATCACATGAAAAATTAGTAATTTTATAATTTAATATTTCTACTCAGCACCGAATTATTAATTAATTATAACTCTTTTTTTTAATTGAATTTTTCTAAAAGCTTTAAAGTTCAATATTTAAGTTCATAAACTTTGATAATGTGCTTAGAAAAAATGAACAAACATCACATGTTTCAATAACTAATTCGAGGTTTAACAAAATGTTTCTTAGTTACTCAATATGCCGCTAGATACCGCGGGTGTGTAGTTTGCTTTCTTTCCAGCTGTTAACTGAAACTAAATTTTGTAATATTTACTTGGCGCCTGCCACAGATAAACTCGTTTTTAACTTAACATTTTCGGGATAAACTGTAAAAATTATACAAAATCTATCCGATTAAATGGGGTTTCCAAGGTGGCAAACATTATTCAAATTTGGAGGGATAACGGGTACCAGGGAAGGGATTAGCTATGCGGTTAGCGTACTGGACTACCACGCGCAGGTTCCGGGGTTCAAATCCAGCTGCTGATCCTTAGATTTTTTTCTCTTCCTAGGAGCTTCTTACAGCTCACTGTCCGGTGATGGACAGTGTTGTCTGAAACGAGAGAACACTGCCCGGAGGCCGGTAGTGCACTGGAAAAAAGCTCCGGATGTGCGAATAACCTTAGATGTTGACGCGCCTCAAATAAAAAAAATAAATAAATAACGGGTACAAAATTAATCATTAATATTTAAATACGTGTTAAATCCAACACACTGCACTGAAATAACATTTCTTCAGCTGTAGCAAGATTCATGCGCAGTAGGGTACATCAAAAGTTTAAAAGATAATCGTACTTTCTGGTCAGCTGATTTAGTACTTAAGATTAGTATCACGTACGATAATGGATATCTAAATCAAAAATTAATTTTTTAACTTCCTATAATTTTTCTGTGTTTAATTTATGTTTGCAGCGCACTTCAAAGATGGACCATAAGGGAATCACAGAGAACAGAGACTTCCGGTGAAAAATTTGACTTCCCTTTTTTATCTATCCAGTACAGTAAGAGGAAGTGGAAATATTATTGCTCCCTAGAACAGCAAACCCACACCCTAAACAATATCTTACGATTTGAAAGCTTTTTCACTTTGTCAAAAGTTTCATGGAGTTTTTCCCTGTAAACCGGGAGGACTTTCCCAGAAAATGGAGCACTTCCGCATTTTCAAGATTTTCCTCAATAAATAACCTTGACATTGTTTAGGTGATGGATCAGTTAGCTGTCCTGAGGAGGACACAGTAAAGGGAAGCTGAACGCTGAATGTTTAGGTGATCCCTCAGGACAGATTACTGATCCATCACATTACAGGGAAGTCGAACACTGCTGTTCCCAAATCATCCCCAGTTTTCTTGGGGAAAAACATTTAAAAGTCAATTTTATAATCATATTACTGAAAAAGAAAAATCATCAAGGAAATCGGCTTAAGGAAATCACGAAAGGCAGCTAATTATCGCTTAGATCACTGAGAGAGAATTGGACCAATAGAAGGTCGAAGTTAGGGTTCGCATGTTATTTTGAGTTAATACAAAATAAGGGTTACAAAACTTGTACTTCTCAGTTGATAATATAATTAGCAAACTTCAATAACTTCATTGAAGATAAAAATCGCTTCTTTGCGGGGGGTGAAACGACGAAACAGAAACTGAATGGGGTACTTATAATAGTTACGTCTTCTAGGTACAAACTCTAGGGTGCTTAGCTCTCGCTAAGAAGAAGTAGTAACAATGTAGAATTGCATTTAAGTACTTAAAACAAAAATAGAAGACAAAGCCTGCGCGCGTTAAGCACTCATCCGGTGAAGGATGCTTCTCTCCCTTTCCTGTTTAAGCACCGGAAGGAAACCTGAGAGAAGTAGCTACTCCACTTCGAGGGAGAGGGGATACTACCTTTTTAGCTGGCGGCGGCTGCAAGCTCCGTGCTTGATTGTCTCTGTTTAACTTTTCAAATTAAGCAGCACTACATTCTATAGGCTACAGTGATTTCCATCCAACAGCTCTTCATTACTTTTTTCTTTTCTTTGTGCTGCCAAAGAACTTTAACGGGAAAATGTTTCAACCCACAGGTTTGAGTTCCTTAAGGAGGAGTTCAGAAACCCCCACCCTCGTCGTTCCCAAAGGCTCTCTTCCTTCCTAAAAGCAATTTGCATACCCTGGTTTCTAGGAGATGTGAACAATCGTAGGACTTTTCTCACTTTCGAGGTTCAGTACTTCGTGCTTTAAATATATATTAAGCTGAGCTATTAACAGTAGCGATAGTGAGAATATTTAGTTTGGGTACAATGTGTGTGGGGGGGGGGGCGGGGTATTTGCGATTGGTTTATACATGTTTGTACATGTCAAATCTTTTCTGTAAAAAGGTGCATTCCATACCATACTCTTACTAGCTATTCTAGGAGTTTTTCAATAAATTTTCATCCGGTAGTCGATCTTTACTGGACCTGTCCTCTCCCTCTTTTTAAAAGTAGAAAAAAGCGGGCGTAATTCAACGTTAAAGATGTATTAAGAAAGGGAATCAGTGTCACTGTTGTTGCTAGTCTTTGTCCCCAAGGAGACTTCCCAGTTTTTTATTTGGTAGGCTATACGTCCAACCACCAAATTAGGTGCCGTGGACGGAGACGACTAGCAAACGTACTTTACTATAAAATTCTCACATTAACCAATAAATAAAATCCAAGGCCTAGACACCGGGGGAATCGAACCCCACTAAACCAACAATACATCTTAGCATTGCGGGTCTAGTCTCTTAACCGCCTAACATACTTTACTATAAATTTCTCATATTAACCATTAAATAAAATCCAAGGCCTAGACACCGGGGAATCGAACCCCACTAAACCAACAATACATCTTAGCATTGCGGGTCTAGTCTCTTAACCGCCTAACATACTTTACTATAAATTTCTCATATTAACCATTAAATAAAATCCAAGGCCTAGACACCGGGGGAATCGAACCCCACTAAACCAACAATACATGTTAGCATTGCGGGTCTAGTCTCTTAACCACCTAACATACTTTACTATAAATTTCTCATATTAACCATTAAATAAAATCCAAGGCCTAGACACCGGGGGAATCGAACCCCACTAAACCAACAATACATGTTAGCATTGCGGGTAGAGTCTCTTAACCGCTCGGCTATCGTGTGGCGCCTAAGAGACTTCCCATTTTGTAAACAGAAGAAGCCGCTTACCTTGAACCTCTTGTCGGAGGGAGTTTTCTTTAGCAGAGGTCGATCCGGAGACTGCGTCTTCTCCACCTTTACTCCGCTCAACTTCCGCAAAGGTGGTGGTAGCCATTTTCTTCTGTAATCATAAAAGCATTTACACTTTGTTAAAAGAAATCAACAAACAAACAAACGAACAAACAAAACTGTGAATAGTTAATATTAGGAAAAAAATAGAATAATAATTACGCGCAGTTAGTTTCCGGTTAATTTTCCTCAAACAAAAACCATTTTGTTTTAAACCTGGTTATACAAGGAAAAGTTGAAACATTTTCCTTAAAGATAGCAAACCAAAAAAATCTGGAGTGACAATAATTACATGACTTAATCCCTTGCTACCCTTCCAAGGTTCCTTCAAAGCCCGAACTTAGTAAGGACCTAACCTACGTACGTCTCCTCTCTGAGGTGCCCTTAATCGAATTTCCGGAAAAAATGTTCCCAGCACAAAGTTGTAGATTTATGGGTTTGTAAATTGTAAGAGCTGTGTGAGAGAAAATCCTTAAAATACAGAAAAATTCAAATCATTAAAGTGGCACTTCCGGTGGGAAGATTTTCACGAAATTTGGGAAATTCAGTCTCACATTTTTGTTGTATTCTTATTAAAACTATAAAGATGGTAAGCCAGTACACAATGAACAGTGATGGCACTTTGGAGGAATCCTAACCACCTTTTTCTCCGTGACAGTATGGGCCCTTAATAGAGTTTTCCTGGCTGGAAAATGCTCCAGATAGATCTGTGTCTAAACAGTTAGCACACCAAATTTAAAGGAAATTGTAAAAAAAGCTGTTTGCGAGAAAATCTTTTAAAAAGACGAAACAATTTTCTATTCAACAATATGGCACTTCCGGTGGGTAGATTTTCCCGAAATTAGGGAAATTCAGTCTCACATTTGATTCTAATTAATACTATACAGGTGGTAAGCCTGTACAATGTACAGGAATGGCACATTAGAGATAAGTCTAACCACCCCCCTCGCTCAGAAGTGCCCTTAATTGATTGTTCCCGGGAAAATATAGAGCTACCTTAGAGCAATTAGCTCTCCAAGTTTAAAGGAAATCGTAGCAGCCATTTTGGAGAAAATCCTGGAAAACTGGAAAATCTATTCAGTAAAGTGGGCACTTCCGGTGAGTAGATTTAGACCAAAACCTTATTGTGGCATCCTGTATTGGGTACTTAAGCTAAATATCAACTTTGAACTAACTATGATTTCCCGTTTTGGAGTTACTCTGGCTATACATATAAACAAACAGGAAAAAGTTTTAAAAGCCACTTGTTTTTCTCTGGCTCAGGGAAATTCAAAAACAGATTTTCTATATTTATCTGTATAAGGAGCCATATATAATAAATGATCTTTCTTAAAAAGAAAGAGATTCATGAATCAAACAATCCTTAGTACTAAAAATATATTCTATGTACAAATAATGTAATGAGGGAATGTATTACAAAGAAGAGGAAGAAGAATATATATAAGCGTGTTTTCTATATTTACACATCTGTAGGCGTATGTTAGGTATGTAATACATATATATTTAGTAATGACATTTGCAATGAATATATCCTACACTGTAGTATTATAAATAATATGCCAAAAATATGCTTCTTGTTAAAAGATTTATTTACTTATACTTAGTTCCTGCCATATTATGGCATCAATGAATCCAATAATATCTCCTTCCGATTATGGAAATACGTACCTTAAATATTCCTTATTTCAGTAATAAGTTGACACACTTTAATAATAATATTTCTTCTAGATACAAAGTTAAGTCCGTACATTATACTGAAATGGTCTAGATAGAGAGATTAACTTTAAAATTAAATATGTACAATTGTTTACAATAATGTAGTAGAGAGAGCAGAGTAATCGCCTAATTTTTTAGGCGCGGCTTAACGTCCAACTACCAAATTAGGTGTCGTGGACCGGGGGGGGGGTGACTGAAGCTCATACTTTACTATAAACAATTCTTTTTTTTTAACAAATAAAAAAGTAGTCATGCGTGGGATTCGATCCGGCGATCTTCCACTCACAAAGCCACTATCTTGACCACTAGACCAACACCTATTACCTACTAATCAATTCTCTCCCATTGTTCATAATGATTTCTCCATAAACTTCACCTTATCTCACGATGCCTTTTTTCGGCCACTTTCTCACAACACCCTTTTAGCGCGAAATAAAATGAATCACAGCGCAGGATTCTCAATCCAAGGAAGCATTTTAAATTACTAACAAACAAACGTAAAACATGGTCGAATGTTTCCCGTATTAGCGTCTGGTTTCTTACTGACTATTGTAGTAGGTACACATCGCGCATGCATTTACATTTAGTAAATTATCACTTATGTTTGAGGGAAATTCCCCTGATGTTTGGGACAATTTCAAAGCGGAAAATTTTCTAAAATCGTGACTTTCTCAAAACGGATTTCCGGTACGAAAAAAAAACTCCGAACTTGTAAACTACTTGACATCATCACAGTAACTAAACCTTACCTAAAAGTAAAGATTGCGGACAAGCAAGACAAAAAGATCAGTAGTTAGTAGATAGAAGTCTTACCTTAATCGAATCGGAAAATCGAAACCAACTGTTGAAGTCATTAAGATATATGATGATACTGTTACGCATGTGGAGCACTAAAGTTATTCCCTGGAGTGGGAATTTTAGGAATAATGACTGATTCAAGTGGTTGGGGAATTCATCATCCACCAGGAGCGCCACTATCTTCATCTAAGTGATTCATCATTCATCATCTTATCTTGAGCGTTGATAACGATTAATGTGAGAGCATGCTAAAAATATAACTATGTTTACCCCAACTATCAGGGAACTTCCGCCAAGATCTGGCTGGCTACTGGGCACAGACAGGGTCACTTAGTATTCCAGAGCAAGGGATCCATTTTTGTTTTGTCTCATTGTTTTCCTTGATAATGCTTTTTTGCAGACTTTCGTCTTAAAATACGATCTTTTTGGATTACTTTCACCGCATAATAGGAAACATTTTTTATTTATTTTTTTCTTAACACGAGAGTGGTTATACAAGACAAATTTCTGAAGAGATAGTGTAGTAATTAGTCTAATTTTGACGTAGACCCCCCCCCCCGTAACTGCGCTAGAATTCCCCTTATCATACTACTATCAATTTAGGCGCCACGGTAGCCGAGCGGTTAAAAGTATGTTAGGCGGTTTAGAGACTAGACCCGCTGAGCTAAGATGTATTGTTGGTTTAGTGGGTTCAATTCCCCCGGTGACTAGGCCTTGGATTTAATTTAATGGCTAATATGAGAAATTTATAGTAAAGTATGTTAGGCGGTTAAGAGACTAGACCCGCAATGCAAAGATGTATTGTTGGTTTAGTGGGTTCGATTCCCCCGGTATCTAGGCCTTGCATTTTATTTAATGGTTAATAAGAGAAATTTATAGTTAAGTATGTTAGGCGGTTAAGAGATTAGACCCGCAATGCTAAGATGTATTGTTGGTTTAGTGGGTTCAATTCCCCCTGGTCTATGCCTTGGATTTTATTTAAAGGTTAATAAAAGAAATTTACAGTAAAGTATGTTTGCTAGTCGTCTCCTTCCGTGACGTCTAATTATAGGTAGTTGGACGTAAAGCCCGCCTGGAAAAATAGGCAATTACTTTACTTTACTTAGAACTTTTTACTATTGTCAATTGTTGGTGCCATTTTCGAGAAATCGTGAAGGAAATTGCTTGTTATTTTTACGGTTTATCGAGGGGTTTCGAGGGGGCTAATTTTATTAATTTTGGAAAAATCAATCGGTGAATATCAAAAGTGAATAACCAAGTTCGAACCTGTCTTCCTACAATTATTTATTAGAAAGAAACTACGACTTTTTTGAAGTAAATTTCCTACAATCCTAATACTGAATTATAAGAGAAAGTAAAAACAGAAGTGAAAAATATGTGGGAGGGGGAGAAGGATTGCCAACTGTATTGTACAATTTAGTTTCTACGAAGTTAATAGTGGCACACCTGTTCCAAACAAATGGGCAAAAAAGGAGTGCCATTGAAATGACATTGAAGACGAATAAATAGAAACAACACAACATTTATAACAGTTTTGTTTATATAGTTGAATGGTTAAAAACTGGGCGTTTTTGTTTGGGTTGTTGATCTTATTCGGGTAATTCTAGTGTAAACAGTTAACATGATGTCTGGAATCTGACAGGGGTAGTGTATAGAAAATAGAAATAGGAATACAAAGAGTGAAATGTCAGAAGAATTCTGTTAGTTAATTATGTGGCTAATGTAAGCGCGACTGTGTGTGGGGCGGGGGGCGGGGTGTATTTTGGAAGGCTAAAAATATATAAATCAAGTTTAAACATGACTTATTTGTGACGTAGAAAAATTCAATTTTTCCAATAATGATGCAATATTATTATCCATTCGTCTTCTTTTTTTTTTTTTTAAGGGAACGAATTTTCCAATAATTTTCTGATTAAAAAGTTTTCAAAAAACGATATTCAGGGCCAAAAAAGTCTTGCGGGAAATTAGGTTTTTTTAATGAGGTTTTTCCGAGCCTTATAAAATATAGTGTGTAAGCACATCAATACAAGTTGGATTGTTTTTTTTAGTTACGTCATTAACTTGCAAGATTTTTCTTGCATGAAAATTTTCTTGAAACTATTTTTTTTCTTTGCAAAAAAAAAAATCGCACTGATACTTCCGGATTTGCTAAATTTTATCCATTAAGCGTTTTTTTTTTTATTTTTAACTTCCTGTGCTCTCATTCATCAATGTTTTAAATGGATTCGAATCGTAATAAACTCGTTAAAGTAAAAAAACCCTCTAGTTTTTATGGACCCTTCAAATAAACCAGAAATAATTGAAGTACTTTATCGATTTTATTTTTTTTCCGATATTTTCTTCACAAAGCACGTACGATATTTCATCGATATATAAACTTATATACACAGCTATAGGCTTTAGATAAATGTTAACGATCATGCCATATTTGGGGGTAAATAATGGGGCTACAGGTGCGAGTAATGCCTCACACTCACCCGCGGCTCTTAGGCGACATACTTAGGCCAACCAATCACTCTCTGTCAAGGATCTTGTCTAGAACCTACTTTACTAAAATCTATCGCTAATTCAACTGTAGTAATTAGTTTTTGTAATTATTTAACAAATCGTAAAGGCTGTTTAATTTATTATTTGATTAAATAAATAAAAACCGTCATTAGATAAAACGAGAGAAAGAGAATTACACGATAATAACATATTGGAAGTACTGTAATCGTGCTATTTTACGTATTTACCGGAAATATCCCCTTTTTAAGGTACCCACTGAGTTAGAAATTAGTTTTTTTTACAAAACTGTGTCTGGGGGTATGTTTGTGTAGACTAAACTTGAAAACGGGAAAATCGCGTAATTCACCGGAAGTACAGTTTTTTAAAAGTTTTTCTCTGAAACGACTACTGCGATTTCCTTTAAACTTGGTGAGCTAATTGCTCTCACGTAGCTTTACAACTTTTATTTCAAATATTTTCCCGGGAACAATCAATTAAGGGCACTTCAGGACGAGGGGGTGGTTACTCTTACCTCTAACGTGCCATTACTGTACATTGTACAGGCTTACCACCTGTATAGTATTAATAAGAATCAAATGTGAGACTGAATTTCCCAAATATCGTGAAAATCAACCACCGGAAGTGCCACTTTACTGAATAGATTTTCCAGTTTTCAAGGATTTTCTCCAAAACGACTCCTTCGATTTTCTTAAACTTGGTGAGCTAATTGCTCTGACGTAGCTCTACAACTTTTATTTGGAACATTTTCCCGAGAACAATCAATTAAGGGCACTTCTGGACGGGGTGGTGGTGGTTAGACTTACCTCTAATGTGCCATTACTGTTCATTGTACAGGCTTACCACCTTGATAATATTAATAAGAATCAAATGTGAGACCGAATTTCCAAATTTGGTGAAAATCTACCCACCGGAAGTGCCACTTTAATGATTAGAATTTTCCGTGTTTTAGGGATTTTCTTGCCAAGTTCGTACAGTGATTAGAAACAAATAAATCTACAACTTGTACTAGAAAAACATTCTTCTCTTAAAATTCGATTAAGAAGGGGTACTTCTGAGAGAGAAGGGATAGATAGAGCCCCTCTAAAGTGATAAAGAATTAAATTTTATTCAAACGTTCCAGTAAAAAAAAAAAAAAAAAAAAATCTGCAAGTTAAAACTTGATAAGAAATAGTCGCGAGGGTGTTCTAGCTAATTTTGTTCAATATTAATTTTGAATGGTTTGATTAAAACTCGTAAAGTTTTCTGTTAACTCGTGCCCAGCATTAATAAAATACAGGCCATATTAAATCATTAATAATGCTATAAAACAAGTGCAACAGTTTATAGCTAATTATAGATTTATTGCCCACCCCACCCCACCTACATTACGGGAGAAATTAAAAGGAAGTATGATACTAAATTAGGGTGGTTGCCATCATGGTACCTGTGATGCCTAGATTAAATGCCATACTTTACGTCATCTATAATTAATATAATACTTAATGCACAGTAATAAATTGTACTTAATTATTGAAACAAAAAAAACGCAACTTCTTAAATGAAACAGTCTTTCTCGTGATAGCCGACGGAAGTCATAAATTTTACTCAATTTTACCCACATAAACGGACCATATATTGAGAAATTTTAGGCGGCGCCACGATAGCCGAGCGGTTAAGAGACTAGACCCGCAATGCTAATATGTATTGTTGGTTTAGTGGGTTCGATTCCCCTGGTCTAAGCCTTGGATTTTATTTAATGTTTAATATGAGAAATTTATAGTAAAGTATGTTACGCGGTTAAGAGACTAGACCCGCAATGCTAAGATGTATTGTTGATTTAGTGGGTTCCATTCGCGGTGTCTAGGCCTTGGATTTTATTTAATGTTTAATATGAGAATTTGTATAGTAAAATATATTTGTAATCGTCTCCGTCCACGACCACCTAATTGGTAGTTGGACGTAAAGCCCGCCTGAAAAAATAGGCATTACTTTACTTTACTATATTGCGAACTTTTGTGGTACCCTGAGATTAGGAAAAATAGATCTTATGAATAGGGGTCACTGAATTTTTTCTCATAACGGTATTTAACGTAAACGAAAATGAATTTTACATTAAATAATGTGTAATAAGAAAGGACAGTTAACTTAAAGTACCATTTTGGGTACACCATTTTAGAAAAAAGAAATCACTTTTTAGTTTGGAATATGGCCTAGAATAAAATGACATTGCAGAAGATATTTAGAGGTATCATGGCGTTGGAATTGGTGATGATTGCGAGGCTACTAGCGTTTCAGTCGTCTTTTGGGAGTACTGGGTTAAAGTTAGGCTTTTGAAAGCTGTTGTACGAAGAGGATTGTGATTATAGGATAAGAAGTTGCGGAATATTTGGATGGATCGATTTTATCAGATCGGACACGAAGAATTGGCTAGTTCATTGAGTAGGTTTTTATTGGGAGACACAATGAGAAGCACTGGTGATTTTTTCAAAGTATTTGGGATTGTAAGGATTGGGATTCGGCAAAAGTTGCTAAAAACTAAAAATAAAAAAATAATAAAATCGATTAAGAAAAGACGCATTTCCGACCATCAAAATTTTATTTAAAATTAGAATTTAACTTTGAATATAAATCTTGTATTAATGTTTTACATGTGGTATGTTCATAAATAACAATGAAATGGCACATTAAACAGAAAAACCCACCCACTTCCTGTTTCAAAGCTGCGCCCTTAATAGAAATCTTCTAAGGAAAACAAAAATGATATAATTAAGAAGTTATAAATCTAAATAAAGCGCTATACGATTAGCTCATAAAGTTTATTTTAATAACGTTTTAAGAAAATCTTTAAGCCGGAAAAATTACGTCCGTAATGTGGTACTTCCGGATGGATGGATACTATATCCGGTGTGAAGCGTATTTTTCTTCCAACGATCTCAGAACGGATACTTCCGGTGAAAAACTCAAAATCGCAAATCCCCGCACGAAATACAGGAGAGTAGGAGGAAGTTACCGCGATCTCAGGCAGTCCACTTCCTGTGGCCAATTTCTTTCCGGTAATTTATAAATTTTAATTTTCTCTTTTTTTTTTAGTCTACGCGTGCTCCAATAATAACATGCCGTTCATTGTGACCGGGCTCCATATTAACTATTCCAGTTAATCTGTGTTTAATAGATACGTATTAAAACTCCTGTGACAATTGGCCGGAACAATGAACCGGTTCATTGGCTCTGTCCTCGTATTAGTTTTTATCTAATCAACTGGAAGGAAACTTTTTAGCTCTCTGTTCAGATTTTTATTTCTAATAATAAAATACTGAAGAGGGAAGGGATTAGCTATGAGGTTAGCATACTGGACTCCCACGCGGAGGGCCCGGGTTCGAATCCAGCTGCTGACCCTTAGATTTTCTCTTCCTAGGAGCTTCTTACAGCTCACTGTCCGGTGATGGACAGTGTTGTCTGTAACGAGAGAACACTGTCCGGAGGCCGGCAGTGCACTGGAAAAAGCTCCGGGCGCTAATGACCTCAGTTGTTGATGCGCAAAAAAAAAAATACTGAAGCGAAATACTCACACGATTTCCTGTTACTTTTGTTGGACAGGAAGAAGTATTACGAATCATGTCCAAATTTCGATATCTAGTTTTAATAGGTGTTGAAATATCCGTAGTTTTTGAGGTTCCCCCCCCCCAAAAAAGGGCCTAAATTAGTGGGTCAGCAAAGAAGCATGCGTTATCCACAGGAAGTTCAAAGCTGATATCCTGATTTAGGAGCCACAGTCGAATCCAATAAGATTTTGAGGTAAAAAAAAATCAACCAACCAGGAAATGCCAATTTACTGCAAATAAATTATTCAAGTTTTTTTTTTTTTCTTGGAGATTTTCACGAAAATAGCTCCTACGATCTTCTTTAAACTTAACTAGTCTACAACTTAGATTTGAAATAATTTCCGGTGACATTTTAGAGCACTTCCTGGGCGAAGATGAGAAAGGGAGTTTTCCATTAAATTACCATTTAAATGAAATTGGCTGGCCGAAGAGGTGGGTGTTGGTCTAGTGGTTAAGAGCGCGGCTTCATATGAGGTAGATCCCCGGATCGAATCCCAGCGTACGGTGACTACCGCTCGGCGAATAATCTTTAGTAATAAATTTTAGTGACGACTATCAGTATCTGATTGGCCGGAAGAAACGATAACGAATCGTTAGCGTATAATCTCTAATCGCTAAAATACCAAAGGTATTTGTAATTAGAAATATTAAAAGAGTTTTTTTTTTTCTCAATTGAAAACTAATTATTTTCATCGATTTTATGATTTTCTTGGATCAAGAGGATGTTTACAAGTCCAGGAAATAGTTGCCTGCCATCACTCCAAAAAAACTTACTTCGAATCTGTACCGGAACACCTGGAGAATACCTCAATGGTGTTTAAAAAAAAAAAAGAAAATCCACTGTCAACTTCCTATTTTAATGCCACGTAATCCATAAATTCCTTTAATTTCCTGATATTATTAAGGATCATGGCATTGTATTTTTTTTTATTTTCTAGTCCTCAGGAGTTGTCCAACTTTTCAGCTAGCCAGTACTTTGGGCCAATTCAAGACTTAGGGAGGTACTGCTTGGGATGACATCCTGCCAAGGATATTGGCATCCAAATCGTGGTCTTCCTGGTTTGAGGAGCCTCTAAAGCTATTGGGCTAACTGGCCCAACCACCCCCTCACAGAATTTAGAGCTGATTAGAATAGTCTTGCTCATAAATCGAGTCTTGCCAAGAAGTCTAAGTTAGACCCAAAGTAGGTAAGATCTTGAGACTGGTTCATAAAGCTCCTCAAGTTAAACTTGAGTTACAAAAGCTTTTCCAAAAAAAAAAAAAAATATATCCACAATCTGTTTGTCCTTCACCGATGACTTGATTTCTTACAATCCTAGACAAGATCCTAGAACCGGATTCAAGTACTTACAAAAACTTATTTGAACCCACCAAACTACAAATCTATTTGACAGTTCTAAGTGTATTTATTTTGAAATTATTTTGAGGAAAGCCACCTTTTTTCATGGGACATGTGATCTCAAATTGAGTACTTCTTTTGATAAAACAATTTATTAACTTTTGATACGCTCGTTATAATACTCTTTTTGTCTAGCCCAAATTGTGTGACTACTCATTACTCAAATTCAACAACTCATTGCTCGATTTCATAATAAATCATTCCTAATTATCAACATCCTAATAGTTATAAACAAAAACATAATTATATATCATACGTCATTATAAAAAGGATCTGAATCAGAGACTAGAATTATCATTCCGATGCGTTATCAGCAACGGAGCGAAGATGATATACGAGCTATCTCATTATATAGCCGATCTCAAAGAATGCCTCTTTTCCCAATAGAAACCGCTAACATCAGCATAATGCAATTACTGCAAATATTGCTTTCTTCTTCACTTCAAGGTCAATTAACTGTTGCCATTTCCACTTTTAGGTCACTAAGACCAGTAAATCTTACTTGAAGACAGATCAATAGCAATATTTTAAATATTTATAAAAATAACTTGCATTGTTTCAGTGATAATGGTTTACGAGATATAGGAGGTTAAAGTTTAGAGGTTTTCAAATACCCTCAAATTTCAAACCTTTATATCTCCGTTTCTACCTTTTAGATTTTAATGAATTCTTTACCCAATTGTAGAGAAAACTTAGCTATATAATCGATATGAATTGCATTGTTTCAGTGATAATGGTTTACGAGATATAGGAGGTTAAAGTTTAGAGGTTTTCAAATACCCTCAAATTTCAAACATTTATATCTCTCTTTCTATCCATCAGAATTTAATGAATTCCTTACCCAATTGTACAGAAAGCTTAGCTTTATAACCGATATGAATTACATGGTTTTTCATAGCGGTTTACGTGATATAGAAGGTTAAAGTATGGAGATTTTTAAATTGGTCCAAATTTCAAACGTTTAGGGTGAAGGGACCAGTAATTGACTGCTTAAGAAAAAATTCGAGTTTAAGATAGGAATAACTTCCGTTATTTTGGCTCCAGGTGTAGGTTGTAAAATTGTACCGCTCCAGTAGGATGTACTTTATTTTATTAATATTTTAAATGCAGTAAATTCGATCTTTATGTCAACCAAAAATGACTTTATTTGTAAATATGTCAATGACCCAGTAATTGACATACCGAATTTTCGGTGGAACCAGTGTTTGACATGGGGTGGGATTAGTAATTGACATACAAATATATTCATGAAACGACATAAGGTATGGATTCAAAATCACTTTTAAATCTAAATAAATCACTTAAATCACCTAAATCACTTTTTCAATTGGATTTATAACAAAAATTAGTCTTATTCATAATTAATTACAATCAGTTCTTAAATAGGCAAACCTAAATAATCTAATATTTTTTCATCGTTACTCTTTTTTATGCAGTTTTTGACGATCAACCCTTACACAACTGTACTACCGGACAGTTTTAATTAAGTCCAAACCAAGACAGGTAATTTGAAGAACAGCCCTTACTTTCAATAGTACCAAGGAGATATTAGCTAACATACTTGTTAGATCGTACACAATGTCTGTCGGCTCGCTTTTATCTCTTTCTCTCAACTCTTCCGCTCTCTTATCCTTTCAAGTTTCCGCTAAATATTTTGTTACTTAAACCTCTTTTTGGGAATTTTTTTTTTGGTTCTCACTTTACCAAACTCTCTACTTCCGATTAGACTATGTGGTCACATCCTTGTTTTATCCATTCCGCCTGTAACGTTGCTACTGATGGCATCTACGCGTCTTTGGGTTCGAGTTGTTGGTGCTTTCTAGTGAACAAAATTTCTCCTACGCTTCCCTTCTTTTGGAGCGCTTCGCTAATATTTTCCACAATCTGTGCTGCCAGTGTCATTTGCCTCGAAACCAAACTATCTGAATGTAATTCATTCTTACTTTCTGCATCTAAACAGTATTTGATTGTTTATTATTACTGAGTTACCTCTTGGGCACATGTATATATACACTGTGTGCACGTTAATCGCGTCCCGCCTTAGGATGTAAGCATTCGCACTTACAACAGTAATAAATAAATGAAACATCAATGAAAAAAAAACTAGATTAAAAAGTAAGTAATGTGTAACATCACTAAGTCACCAACTTCTCCACTTATGTTTAATTTCGCACCTGGTACTTCTCTTGAGGGAGCTTCATTTTTCCCCTGGCCGTTTTATTTGATGGAATTCTATGGTTCAGCCATTTCCTCCCTTTCTTCTTTGGCATGTGGCAAGGACCCAAAACTGAGGGAGAATGAGAGACTTTCAAACTCCGATAAGTGGGCGTCGTTTTTATCAGTCACGTTGGCCTCGTGAAACTGTTCGGCGATCTCGACTATTCCAGTTTGTTGTTCATACATTGTTGTTCTGTACAGAATAATCATTCTGCATGCCCTCTTGAAATAAGGCGTACATTTGCTAATTCATTAATTTAAACATATTTTGTTGGAAGTTTTACTATTTATTTTGCCGATTTTTATCAATGATTTTATTTTACAATGTATTGAATTTTTAATTATAATAAAATTTATCAACCTATCTTACCATTTTCCCAGGATGTCAATCACTGGTCTCAAACAAAAAAGCTGTAGGACTAGTAATTGCCATACATGTCAATTACTGGGCAGATTGCCGTTTCAAGGACCAGTGATTGACAGCCCCATTTTAATCCTCAATGCTTCTTATAATTAAAAAAAAAACTACATAAATGAAATCTACAAGTAATACTAATTATAACAGAACATTGATAACCACACGAATATATGAACAAATAAACGAAAAATAATAAAAAAGAAAAATTATTTTCTTATCAATCCTCCTTAGCAACGGCTTGTTTTTTCCTTGATTTTGAACTTTTAACACAAATAACCTTCCACTGATACCAAGGAACCTTCCAATAATTAATATTTTTCTGGAACTGCTGTCCAAAGGCTTCTCAATAACGAAATTGAAAGAATCACCACTAAAAACGGCTCATATCCCTTATAATACCAGTTTATTTCTGGTATGTCAATTACTGGTGCCCAGTCAATTACTGGTCCCTTCACCCTATATCTCTTTTTCTATCCATCAGATGTTAATGAATTCTTTACCCAATTTTAGAGAAAACATAGCTCTACAATAGATATGAATTGCATTATTTTAGTCATAGTGGTTTACGAGATATAGTAGGTTAAATTTTAGAGGTTCTTAAATACCCTCAAATTTCAAACCTTTATATCTCTCTTTCTATCCATCAGATTTTAATGACTTCTTTACCCAATTGTAGAGAAAGCTTAGCTTTATAACCGATATGAATTACGTTGTTTTAGTCATAGTGGTTTCCGAGATATAGGAGGTTAAAGTTTAGAGGTTTTCAAATACCTTCAAATTTCAAACGTTTATATCTCTCATTCCATCCATCATATTTTATTGAATTTTTTACCCAATTTTAGAGAAAACATAGCTCTATAACCGACATTAATTGCATTGTTTTAGTCATAATGGTTTAAGAGGTAATATACAAGGTTAATGTTTGGAAATTTTCAAATTGGTCCAAATTTCAAACGTTTATATCTCTCTTTCCATCCATCAGATGTTAATGAATTCTTTACCCAATTTTAGAGAAAACATAGCTCTATAACCGACATGAATTGCATTGTTTTAGTCATAATGGTTTAGGAGATATAAAAGGTTTAAGTTTAGAGGTTTTTAAATTGGTCCAAATTTCAAACGCTCATATCTCTCTTTCTATCCATCAGAATTTAGTGAATTCTTTACCCAATTGTGGAGAAAACTTAGCTCTATAATCGATATGAATTGCATGGTTTTAGTGATAATGGTTTACGTGATATAGAAGGTTAAAGTTTAGAGGTTTTCAAATACCCTCAAATTTCAAACCTTTATATCTCTCGTTGTAATCATCAGATTTCAATGAATTCTTTACCCAATTGTGGAGAAAACTTAGCTCTATAACCGATATGAATTGCATTGTGTTAGTCGTAATAGTTAACGAGATATAGGAGGTTAAAGTTTAGAGGTTTTCAAATACCCTCAAATTTCAAACGTTTATATCTCTGTTTCTATCCATCAGATTTTAATGAATTCTTTACTCAATTGTAGAGAAAACTTAGCTGTATAACTGATACGAATTGCATTGTTTTAGTCTACATATCATTTCCAAATATTTTATCAACGTAAAAAACAAAATCTCCCAAGGGAGAAAGGGGAATATGAATCACGAATCTTCAGTTGATAGTTGTTTTTTGACTAAACAATTTTTTTTTTATCACACAACGATGTTCCCGAAGGAGATAAAGTTTTCAGCCTTGAACGTAATTGTGAATTGATTCAGATTCTTGTGAATTAAAACTCGTTAGTCATATAATTAAAATTGTTTGCTACTTACCCACTGAACACCCTTCGCTTATTTACTGGCGAATTGGTTGTGACAGTACCACCATCGCTGGTACCAGGGTCTGTAAAAGAAAATGTAAAGTTTTTAATCCAATTAACTAACTTAATATAAAAGATTTACTGCCTCAACAGCTAAGTAGGGCAAACTTGAAAGTAAGAATAAAGCAACACATTGTGCTTAACTGGAAAATACGCTGCTTCAGCATTTTAAGTCACTACCCTCAAACCTCGGGACCAATAATCCTAGGATTATGAACTGGGAAAGTAATAAGGGCAGAAGAAATATGTTATAAGTAGGGTTCAGAAATTAAATTATTTTAAATAACAGCCTCCATTATAGTCACAACTTATTTTTTTTTACATAAGTAGCGCCTTCATCGTATGATATCAGTCACAAACATCCGCATCAACAATCCTAGGATTATGGACGGGGCAAGTAATAAGGGTAAAAGCAAGATACTAGAGATGGGTTCACTAATTAAATAATTCAACAGCCCGCAATACAGCCACAACTGCTTTACATAAATAGCACATTATCGTACGATATCAGTCACTGATAATGACACACATCTATACGTGTTGGCAAAAAGAGAAAGACGAGTTTTTAAGACGTACGATCCACCACCATACTCAAACACTGTGAAAACATAATAGAAGAAGTTTCGTTATAAAACTAAGCGAAATACGTTATACATAAGCAAAATATAAAGTCTATACGAACAACCAACCAACTGGGAATCGAACCCACTAAACCAACAATACATCTTAGCATTGCGGGTCTACTCTCTTAACCGCCTAACATATTTTGCTATAAATTTCTCATATTAACCATTAAATAAAATCCAAAGCCTAGACACCAGGAATCGAACCCACTAAACCAACAATACATCTTAGCATTGCGGGTCTACTCTCTTAACCGCCTAACATATTTTGCTATAAATTTCTCATATTAACCATTAAATAAAATCCAAGACATAGACACCTGGAATCGAACCCACTAAACCAACAATACATCTTAGCATTGCGGGTCTAGTCTGTTAAGCGCCTAACATACTTTACTATAAATTTCTTTTATTAACCATTAAATAAATATTAAGGCCTAAGACCGGGAATCGAACCCAGTACCACAATACATATTAGCTTTACTGGTCTCGCTTCTAGCCACTCGGCTACCGTGGCGCCTAAATTTACTTTATATGTATATGCTGAAATATTGGTGGAATTAATCTGTTTAAGACCTGAAAAAAACATGTACTATCAAAATTGGTAGAGAAGAAATATGACGTCTAAGAAAATTTAAACGATTGTATTACTTACCATAATTAGAAGAAAATATAAATGTACAGAAGGCAATTGTATAATTCAGGATTAAAAAAAAAATAGTTATCAAAGTGGTTTTTATTAGTAGAATCATGACTTTAAAAAAAAACTGAAAAAAAAATATATAAAAAAATGTTATTGCATTTTAATGTATCTTTAATATATTTGTATTTGATTACACAATTTCCCAGGAATGATTACGAAATAAAAATTCTTAGATTCAATAATAAATAGTTGAAGCATTGTAGTTTTACAATGAGAATATCTGCTGATATTTGACCGTGGTATTTTTTTTGCAATTTCAGTTGCAATAAAACCATCCCAGAATGCATTGGTGAAGAAACTGAACAGATGGATGAAATTTCATTAAAAAAAAAAAAACAATAATTGATTGGACTGCAAATTAAAATATTACAGCAGGCATAATTATGAGCATGGGTTTATATACACTGCAGGATAAAATAGTATTAAAAAAAGAGATCCAAAATCATGCCCTTCTACTGCAACTTTGATTGCAATCACCTTTGATGGATTCAGGTCAACGTTCCGTATTATTACTATTATCTAAATTGGTTGTTACCATTTCTCTTTTGATTGCAATCGAACATATCACAAAAGAAAGAAAATCATGTTTGGATTATATCAATCAATCCAATGCTAATCAATGAAATACATGGAAACCGCACAGTGTGTGCGGTTTGGCCAATCTAAATTATCCAATCAAATGTTCCACTTATGTCATTGATTTGTGTCTAACCATGAGATTACCTCCCTCCTTCCATGGCTCTCCCCTTCACTGGAGTAACCTTTATTTTCAATAAGAATAGCCAATAAAATTGCTTACAAAGACCTTTCTTTAATAAGTAAATTTTCTTGCATCTTCAGAAGTTACTGAAAAATATTTCTGTTGAATTAGGCTCCCTCCGCTATAACCCATTGGGGGGGGGAATTCATGTTCTTTAAGACTAAGTTTCACAACCCAGTTCTAATTAGATTCAGAAAACTTGTAAGAAACCCTTTTCTACAATTGCATATATTTCTATTGGCTGTTATTCTTTCCACTCGAAATTGTGGAAAAGAAATTTCATACCCCTAAATATAATTTCAGGTGTTAGAACCGTACAAAATACGAGAGAGAGAGAGAGAGAGAGAGAGAGAGAGAGAAGAACAGAAATTTCTCCATTCGTTCCAGAAAACTGCTAAAATGAAAATTCTCTGGAGAAATTTCCCACATTTTTAAAAGCTAATAAAGTAAAGTAATTGCCTATTTTTCCAGGCAGGCTTTACGTCCAACTACCAAATTAGGTGTCGTGGACGGAGGTGTCTAGCAAACATACTTTACTATAAATTTCTCATATTAACCATTAAATAAAATCCAAGGCCTAGTATTTGGGGAATCGAACCCACTAAACCAACAATACATCTTAGCATTGCGGGTCTAGTCTCCTAACCGCCCAACATACTTTACTATAAATTTCTCATATTAACCATTAAATAAAATCCAAGGCCTAGTACCTGGGGAATCGAACCCACTAAACCAACAATACATATGAGCATTGCGGGTCTAGTCTCTTAACCGCCTAACATACTTTACTATAAATTTCTCATATTAACCATTAAATAAAATCCAAGGCTTAGTACCGGGAATCGAACCCACTAAACCAACAATACATCTTAGCATTGCGGGTCTAGTCTCTTAACCGCCTAACATACTATACTATAAATTTCTCATATTAACCATTAAATAAAATCCAAGGCCTAGACTAGAGTAATCGAACCCACTAAACCAACAATACATCTTAGCATTGCGGGTCTAGTCTCTTATCCGCTCGGCTATCTTGGCGCCTAATAAATGCTAATAATAAATAAATAATAACTAATAATAAGATCTAAAAGAAATCGATTCAATAAATGTACATTTCTTCAAAATTTGAAACTATATTTAAATGATTGAATTCATGTTATTATTTTATGAATGCTGAAGCACTACTCGTAATCTACTAATAATCGCCATTTTCTCCTGATATCCTGCTACTACTGAATGAGAATTAGACTAACTTAGCGCAGGTTTTTTCCTGTCCCGCCCTTGAGGCCTATCGATGCGGAAATCGAAAGCCTCTTTCAACAACAGGAGTTGTCCCAATAAATATCCTAAGCAAGAGATATCAATGGAGTGTAGCAGGTAATTTTTTGAAGAGATCTTGGTTCAAAGCAAGGATTAGTAATGCCCCTTATTTTTATATAGATAGGTACTAAGTAATATAACAACTAAATTAAGCAAACAATGTAAATGATTTTGGAAAATTAATCTAAAAAAATTAGACCAAGGAATTTAAAATGAACTAATAACAAATAAAAGTAAGAAAAAAAGTAGAAATTGAAAACAGCTGTTCAAAAAAAAAAAAAAAACAAACAAACAAACGAAGATACATATGTATTTTATTAGCATATAATAAAAACTTGCTGGAATTTACATGAGTAATATATCATATCAAGTTTTATAATCTATAGTTGATAATAGTTTGGTTAACATGTTTTTCACCACTAACTTTATGAGAACTCAATATAATATTCTCCTTGAATACGTTTGCTTAGTTTACAAGGCCATTGGGCCTTGATAAGAAATTGGCCAGTATATAGGCGAAGTAGATATATCTTTTTATTTTTCTGAAGCATTTCACTTTAGAAAATATTTATTTGTTTAATTTTCTTTCTGGTGTTTGATGGATCCGCCTAACAATGGAGCAATCGATTTCAAGTTATTTATTTTATTTTATTTTTTGCTGCTTGTAAATCAAAACATACAGTCGACTCTCGATAAATCGAAATCCAAAGGACTACAAGAAAAATTCGAATTATCGAGACTTCGAATTATCAAGAAGGGGGGAAAAAAAATTCGCATTATTAAGAGTTTTTATTATGTATATATGTATGTACATACGTATATATTGAAAATACGTATGAGCTTACCTAAGTTTTAGAGATATATAGCCTCAAGTAAAAAAGTAAAAATAATGAAAACGATAAAAAAGAACAAAAAAATTACATATGTATTAACATTTCAATAAATAATAATATACATATGTACCTAATTAAGAAAATGAAGAACAGTTATTTGTTTCAATGTGGCCTGACTTAGTCAAGTGACTTAGAATTGTAGAAAGCGTTGATGGTGGAATATTGAAAGTTTTGGCGATATCTTTTTCTTTTCGAACCACTTTCCACGGCCGCGATAATTTTTTTTTTTTTGTCGGACAGAGTAAGGGAGACGTACTTCCCATCGTGACAAACTAAGAAAGAGAACTGGAAAGTTAAAGTGGGCTGAAAGGAGGGAAACATTACGCAGGAAATGAACAATAAGCGTAAAATGAGAAGTAAACATTACTAGGGGAAATTCGATTTATAAAGAGGGGAAGGTGGCCTCGTTCGAATTATAGAGCCTACTCTCCCACTATTGTTAAGGGTAAAGGATTTCGAGTTATCCAGCTTATCGAAATACACTGAATTTTTTTGATTTACCGAAGTTAGCAGCTGTAGAATTTGAATTATCGGAAAATTCGAATTATCGAGAGTCGACTGTATTAGGACCCTTTCTATCCACCAGGCGTTCCTGGATGTAGTAATGGATTAAAACATTTTATGGATCATATAAATTACTTAAAATTCCATGGATTCAAGGAAGGACGAAAAATTGAAGAAAAAAAAAAACTGGGGGGAACAACATACTATACTTCCGGCGGAAGGGTGGAAATTTTGACACGATCGCTCCCACTAATTGCAAGAAATAAAGGGGAAGACATAAAAACTTAATTATGCAAAATATTTTATATATTAATCTATAATATATATATATATACTTTCTAAGAACAGCCATTTTAATTTAGTTGAAATTCATACATCCCCCACCCACACAGAAGTGGATATTTAGTGACTATAATATGCAAATTAAGTTTTTTAGTGACCCAATCACGCACAAATAATATAAGCTAAAATAATATATATATATATAACATTATATATATACAATTTTTAAACTGTTTTTAGTCACGCAAAGGGAGGGGGGCCAACAACCAGTAGAGGTACACCCCATATTCTTGTTCACAATAAGTTTTTTTATTATTTCTGGCAATATAGGGGGGTTTTCCTTTTTTTGGAAAATTAAAATTAGCTGTTCCGATTTTTAATAGCTCTTAATATAACTGCAGTGTAATTTGGAAATTCAAAAGTTTATGTGTGTGGGGTGGGGGTGGCAAAAGTGGTTGCGAAAGGAGTAGGAGGTAGCCAAACCATGGTTCTGGCTTTATGGTTCTGGGCTTCACGGGCTCTAAGCTTCATGGTTTTGGGCATCATGGTTTTGGGCTTCATGGTTTTGGGCTTCACGGTTCTGGCTTCACTTCACTCTTCTCCTACTACTAAAACATCGCCTCCAGTTTAGTCTATCCACTCAGTAAAGTTTTACCCTCTCCAGTTAACTCCAGTTACTGTAATTTATGCTCAATATTAAGTTACGAGTTAAATCTAATCAAATCTGTTATTACCCTCTTGAATCTTCACTCTCTCTCTCTCTAAAAAAAAAAGGAGGGAAAGAAAAACAAAATAAAATAATTGAATCAGCTGTTTGTCGCCATCTAATAATTCGTTATAATTATTTAAGAGCTTCTTCTTTATTTTTTTTCGTCGATTACGTAGTAAATGTCTGAAATCATCAGTGTACACATAATGACATAAAATATGTCGTGATGATTGTATTAGATAAACAATTTATTGTAATGATACAAACAGGTGGTGGGCAAACAATACATCAGGTTATTTTATTTATTTATTTTTTTTTTTATTTTGTAGAAATCAATACTTTGGGTTATACTAAACCAACCTTGCCTATATGTGTTGTATGTTGTCATTTATTAATTTTATTAATTTTACGACTAACCAACAATACGTCTTAGCATTGCGGGTCTAGTCTCTTAACCGCCTAACGTACTTTACTATAAATTTCTCATATTAACCATTAAATAAAATCCTAAGCCTAGACCGGGGAAATCGAACCCACTAAACCAACAATACATCTTAGCATTGCGGGTCTAGTCTCTTAACCGCCTTTATTTTACGGATTAGACTGTTAACTTAGTGCTCATTATGCTCATTAATGAGTGCAGAAAATAAAATAATAATAAAATTGTTCGTTAAACAAACAAAAATTCAATTTTTTTTTTTAATTTTCTTTTTGTTTCACATAAAAACGAATCAATATTATCAATTTTCATACCTCCTTCATCTTCTTTCTAGTTGGCAATTTCACCACAATGTCTCCTTCATTCTATTGTCAAATATTTCCTGTTTGATAAAGCACCATTTTTGAATGGGACAAGTTTTATGGGAATTCCGTTTTTATTTCAATAAACAATGCTAGATGTTTTGCAAAAAGTTGTCTTTTTTCCCCTCCAAATTTTCGAGATACTGCGCATTACTCCCTCTCACTCATTTACACACATATATATACATATATTCCATATATCTAACTTATTAAGTAAATAAAGGTAAGTAAGTGCCCAATCTGTCTCTGTTAGGGCCTCCACGCAGTTGTAGTATCATTTTGCCGCCCCCATTCCAGACTTGACCCTTTCCAAACATAAAATGAAGTACCAATAAAAGCATGGATATTAACCGCATCCAGTCAGAATCTGTTAAACGTCACCCTGACTGCCCAAAAAAGAAAGAAGACATTTCTCTTTATCTAGTTTTGATTTTACAAAAATTAGCTGAACATCACAGGCCTACCTGATAGATACAGCCGATGAAGACGAGCATACACAGCCCGCAGTGTGGCTATAGACGAACGTCGGCTATTAGCACCAACGTTTGGTACATCCAACGCTGTCGTATTGCTGTTCGGCGGAGATACTAGGCTCTCGCTGGTATGCTCGCCAAGACTCCACAGCCTTGGACGACGCTTTGTCCTGGGCACACTGGTTAACGAACTATCACTACTGGCTATCAGTTCTGGTTCTTCTTCACTCACCGGCGCACTATCTACCATACTCGGGGATGGATTACCGCCATTGGCGGTCGTCGGTGCACTTACCACCTCCATGGTGGATGATTGGATTGCGTCATCATTTTTTTGGGGAGGGGGAATCAATCACTCACTACCGATTTCAACAGGAAGTCAGGGTGTTTCACATCACACTAAGGAAGTATTAAGATGATTTAGATAGAATTATAATTAAAAACTGATTACACAAGGCAGATTGGAAAATTAAAATTAGTTTAAATGAAAATATTGTCAGATTTTCGCCAAGTTTTTCTTACAAAGAATGGGATAACTCACCAGATTGAAGGAGGAAAAACGTTTCTAATAATTCCTAGAAAATGCATAAATTACTTAATATCAGTAATTTTCACGCCATTAGTGATGATTATTCGGCTAAATTTAGCCTCATTAAAATCTAATTTTCAATAGAAGTCTCAATCAGAAGAAATACAAATGTTTGATGCAATTATAGTTTATTTAATTATATTTTTAACCAGTTTGTTCTTCCCCAAACTTCGGGGGGGGGGATTCTCTCCAACAATTTTCCTGGAATTCTGTGTAAACCCCCTCTGGACCTTAGACGTAAACGACGCAAAATCCAAGAGGGCGTCAAAAATTAGTCTTTTTTTCTTCTCTATCTCTCTTATAACGTTATTTCTCTTACAAGAACGTCGTTCTTGATACCTAATACCTCTAACTTTGTAACCGAAAAATAGTCATAGAGGGCAGCAGCCTGCTGCATAATATAAGTTTGACCTTTGAACTGCAAGACCGATGTGCTATTTACAGCTAACATTCCAAAAAAAAAAAAAAGAGATTCATTCTCTACCGTACGCTCGACCTGAATATGTTATCGTCTGTGAGTCTTATATTTTCCTTATTATTATTTTGTATTTAGTGTAATTTTCCTTTTCTGTACCAATCTTTTCTTAAGTAAAGGTATTCTGTTGTTTGTTCAGTAAGCACCAGAGAGAATTTTATTTTTGCTCCCTGATTGTCTCCAGGACCCTCCCTCCTCTCACCAGTGAGCTATCCCACCAGAGGCACCCTTAAGGTAATTTTACTGGTTGAGGCTGGTTAGGGATCTCGTATCTGATAGCTACGGCTATCTGGCACCCGCAAGGATACCGTCCCTTAAGAGAGAGGGATCTTTCTCTCCCCTAGCCGGTCACAACCTCTAAGGAGACAACGTCACACAACCTGCTGTTTTATCCATTACGCAGTTATTTGATTACGCAGTTTAAAGACACTGAGTCGAGTCACACCAAAACTTTTATTTAGTTAAATATTTTTAATTAAAATAGAGTAAACAAAAATAATAATAAGTTGTGCAAAAAATATACGCTGCTCCTACTATGCGCGACAGAGAAATCTTTGAATGCAAGCCAGCTGATATTTCCACAAAAATAAATAAATAAATAAAATAAAATACTTTATAAATTACAAAAAACCCTAGGTTGCCATTTTCTTTTTATAGTTCTACAACTTAGGGACCAGAAGTAGGTAGTAAGAAATTTATTAGCTGTTCGATAAGTTTTTTAGAATCGTATATTATTTCTGTTAATAGAACAACCACCCAGTCAAAGTTTATGTATTCAAGCAGTATATATATATATATACGATTATATATATATATATATATATATATATATAAATAACCAAATATATATACGATTATATATATATAAATAACCAAAAATAAAATGGAGTGATAATATTTATATATACTTATAAAAATATTGACCCAGAATTCATTGAACTATAAAAAGACGATAGCTAAGAACATTTACACTGCGTAAATACTTTTGATTTTTCCATTGTGCGAGTTTTTCTTTTTTGTTTTTCCAAGTTTTTACTATATGAAGCCAGTTTAAGTCACTAACTTGTTGACGTCATTTTTGGGTGGGTGACGTACGACAGCAGAAAAGGATGAGAAAGTTGAAGAACCAGATGTTGCGGGGTGAGAGATTTATTTAAATCTTTCTCTTTCATTGAAAAAAAAAAGGAAGTATTGCTGCACAGTGTTTTTTTTTTAAAAGGAAATAAAAACAAAGATGGCTGTGTAAATCACCGGAAGTTGTTTTGAAAACTTGGAAAGAATGTGATTGTAACTCCCTAATAAATAATAAATTTAAATCTAATCTAATACTGTCGCAGTTCGTAAATTCCATTCGATCAACGAAGACTCAAGACTCCAAAAACCGGGTTACTTCCGGTCAGTTGAAAACTTACGAGAGAATGCCCACTAGGGTAAGAGAGAATAGAAAATGTGATTGGAACTTCGGAGTAAATTCCATCCGATCCACGAAGTCTCAGATAGGCACAACCCCCCCCCCGCAAAAAAAACCGGGTTACTTCCGGTCAAAAACTTTAAAACCCAAAAATTTTGTAGAACATCAACTTAAGAGAAGAAGAGAGAGAGAGAGAGAGGGAGAAAAAAATAATTATTGACTAGATCAGTTTGCAAGCTGAATTCGAAGAACGCTACGAAATAATTTGGACCATCAAATCTCTTGTGCCGTCAACTGTTGCATAATCAAAGACTGACCTAATCTACGCTGAAGGGGCCTATCCAACACCACCCTATAACTTCTGTGCCAGGATTGTGGTGGCCTAATAATATAAATATATATATATTTTTTTTTACAAATTTATTTTTATCAAAAATACCGAAGCTGAAAATAGATTTTTTATCTGAAATAAAAAAAAAACTAATACTAACTAAAATTCACGAGATACAGCAGCCTAAAGCACAGAGTAGAATGCCAATCCTCTTATCTCACACATCCTCAAGGATTCTAAGCGAACAAAGAGAACTTCGGATTTAAGAAAGTTCTTACTACCATTGTGCATACTGTTTAAAAAGCACAGTAACAAATCATTTTTTCATTCCGAACTTAGGAAGCCCCCCCCAAAAGGGTACTTCCGGTAAAAACATTATATTGAAAAAATATTTGACGCAACAGCCACACTTCCTGTTTCCGAATTCAAAAAGATGCAAGCAGTAAGTAGCCCCTTTTTCCTCGTAACTCGTAACCTACAATTTCTATTATCTTGTTTCTTAGTCTCGCTTTTATTCTGGCTCCCCCCACCCCCAATGTAATTAATGTTTTTTAATGTTTACCTCGTGTAATACTTTTGTTACACACTCTATTAATTATGATTGCACCTAGAGATTTGGCAGCGATAACAGCTAAAATTTGGCACTGCTAGTCTATTTACTCTAGCCAAAATACTTTTTTGTCACCGTCTTTTGCGCTACATGTTTTTTAAGCAAAATAATTAAATTTAGTGTAAACACGAACGAAGATTATTTTCTTGACCAAAATACTCGAAAAACTAATGTACAGATATATTGCGGTACTAGGTTTAACATTCTGGTCTTATTATTAAGTTTTATTTAAATGTGCGGCTATAGGCACGCACCGCAATGCACAGATGTATTGCGGTACTAGGTTTAACATTCTGGTCTTATTATTAAGTTTTATTTAAATGTGCGGCTATAGGCACGGCACCGCAATGCACAGATGTATTGCGGTACTAGGTTTAACATTCTGGTCTTATTATTAAGTTTTATTTAAATGTGCGGCTATAGGCACGGCACCGCAATGTACAGATATATTGCGGTACTAGGTTTAACATTCTGGTCTTATTATTAAGTTTTATTTAAATGTGCGGCTATAGGCACGGCACCGCAATGCACAGATGTATTGCGGTACTAGGTTTAACATTCTGGTCTTATTATTAAGTTTTATTTAAATGTGCGGCTATAGGCACGGCACCGCAATGTACAGATATATTGCGGTACTAGGTTTAACATTCTGGTCTTATTATTAAGTTTTATTTAAATGTGCGGCTATAGGCACGGCACCGCAATGCACAGATGTATTGCGGTACTAGGTTTAACATTCTGGTCTTATTATTAAGTTTTATTTAAATGTGCGGCTATAGGCACGGCACCGCAATGCACAGATGTATTGCGGTACTAGGTTTAACATTCTGGTCTTATTATTAAGTTTTATTTAAATGTGCGGCTATAGGCACGGCACCGCAATGTACAGATATATTGCGGTACTAGGTTTAACATTCTGGTCTTATTATTAAGTTTTATTTAAATGTGCGGCTATAGGCACGGCACCGCAATGCACAGATGTATTGCGGTACTAGGTTTAACATTCTGGTCTTATTATTAAGTTTTATTTAAATGTGCGGCTATAGGCACGGCACCGCAATGCACAGATGTATTGCGGTACTAGGTTTAACATTCTGGTCTTATTATTAAGTTTTATTTAAATGTGCGGCTATAGGCACGGCACCGCAATGCACAGATGTATTGCGGTACTAGGTTTAACATTCTGGTCTTATTATTAAGTTTTATTTAAATGTGCGGCTATAGGCACGGCACCGCAATGCACAGATGTATTGCGGTACTAGGTTTAACATTCTGGTCTTATTATTAAGTTTTATTTAAATGTGCGGCTATAGGCACGGCACCGCAATGTACAGATATATTGCGGTACTAGGTTTAACATTCTGGTCTTATTATTAAGTTTTATTTAAATGTGCGGCTATAGGCACGGCACCGCAACGCACAGATGTATTGCGGTACTAGGTTTAACATTCTGGTCTTATTATTAAGTTTTATTTAAATGTGCGGCTATAGGCACGGCACCGCAATGCACAGATGTATTGCGGTACTAGGTTTAACATTCTGGTCTTATTATTAAGTTTTATTTAAATGTGCGGCTATAGGCACGGCACCGCAATGTACAGATGTATTGCGGTACTAGGTTTAACATTCTGGTCTTATTATTAAGTTTTATTTAAATGTGCGGCTATAGGCACGGCACCGCAATGCACAGATGTATTGCGGTACTAGGTTTAACATTCTGGTCTTATTATTAAGTTTTATTTAAATGTGCGGCTATAGGCACGGCACCGCAATGTACAGATATATTGCGGTACTAGGTTTAACATTCTGGTCTTATTATTAAGTTTTATTTAAATGTGCGGCTATAGGCACGCACCGCAATGCACAGATGTATTGCGGTACTAGGTTTAACATTCTGGTCTTATTATTAAGTTTTATTTAAATGTGCGGCTATAGGCACGGCACCGCAATGCACAGATGTATTGCGGTACTAGGTTTAACATTCTGGTCTTATTATTAAGTTTTATTTAAATGTGCGGCTATAGGCACGGCACCGCAATGCACAGATGTATTGCGGTACTAGGTTTAACATTCTGGTCTTATTATTAAGTTTTATTTAAATGTGCGGCTATAGGCACGGCACCGCAATGCACAGATGTATTACGGGACTAGGTTTAACATTCTGGTCTTATTATTAAGTTTTATTTAAATGTGCGGCTATAGGCACGGCACCGCAATGCACAGATGTATTGCGGTACTAGGTTTAACATTCTGGTCTTATTATTAAGTTTTATTTAAATGTGCGGCTATAGGCACGGCACCGCAATGCACAGATGTATTGCGGTACTAGGTTTAACATTCTGGTCTTATTATTAAGTTTTATTTAAATGTGCGGCTATAGGCACGGCACCGCAATGCACAGATGTATTGCGGTACTAGGTTTAACATTCTGGTCTTATTATTAAGTTTTATTTAAATGTGCGGCTATAGGCACGGCACCGCAATGCACAGATGTATTGCGGTACTAGGTTTAACATTCTGGTCTTATTATTAAGTTTTATTTAAATGTGCGGCTATAGGCACGGCACCGCAATGCACAGATGTATTGCGGTACTAGGTTTAACATTCTGGTCTTATTATTAAGTTTTATTTAAATGTGCGGCTATAGGCACGGCACCGCAATGCACAGATGTATTACGGGACTAGGTTTAACATTCTGGTCTTATTATTAAGTTTTATTTAAATGTGCGGCTATAGGCACGGCACCGCAATGCACAGATGTATTGCGGTACTAGGTTTAACATTCTGGTCTTATTATTAAGTTTTATTTAAATGTGCGGCTATAGGCACGGCACCGCAATGCACAGATGTATTACGGGACTAGGTTTAACATTCTGGTCTTATTATTAAGTTTTATTTAAATGTGCGGCTATAGGCACGGCACCGCAATGCACAGATGTATTGCGGTACTAGGTTTAACATTCTGGTCTTATTATTAAGTTTTATTTAAATGTGCGGCTATAGGCACGGCACCGCAATGCACAGATGTATTGCGGTACTAGGTTTAACATTCTGGTCTTATTATTAAGTTTTATTTAAATGTGCGGCTATAGGCACGGCACCGCAATGCACAGATGTATTGCGGTACTAGGTTTAACATTCTGGTCTTATTATTAAGTTTTATTTAAATGTGCGGCTATAGGCACGGCACCGCAATGCACAGATGTATTGCGGTACTAGGTTTAACATTCTGGTCTTATTATTAAGTTTTATTTAAATGTGCGGCTATAGGCACGGCACCGCAATGCACAGATGTATTGCGGTACTAGGTTTAACATTCTGGTCTTATTATTAAGTTTTATTTAAATGTGCGGCTATAGGCACGGCACCGCAATGCACAGATGTATTGCGGTACTAGGTTTAACATTCTGGTCTTATTATTAAGTTTTATTTAAATGTGCGGCTATAGGCACGGCACCGCAATGCACAGATGTATTGCGGTACTAGGTTTAACATTCTGGTCTTATTATTAAGTTTTATTTAAATGTGCGGCTATAGGCACGGCACCGCAATGCACAGATGTATTGCGGTACTAGGTTTAACATTCTGGTCTTATTATTAAGTTTTATTTAAATGTGCGGCTATAGGCACGGCACCGCAATGCACAGATGTATTGCGGTACTAGGTTTAACATTCTGGTCTTATTATTAAGTTTTATTTAAATGTGCGGCTATAGGCACGGCACCGCAATGCACAGATGTATTACGGTACTAGGTTTAACATTCTGGTCTTATTATTAAGTTTTATTTAAATGTGCGGCTATAGGCACGGCACCGCAATGCACAGATGTATTGCGGTACTAGGTTTAACATTCTGGTCTTATTATTAAGTTTTATTTAAATGTGCGGCTATAGGCACGGCACCGCAATGCACAGATGTATTACGGTACTAGGTTTAACATTCTGGTCTTATTATTAAGTTTTATTTAAATGTGCGGCTATAGGCACGGCACCGCAATGCACAGATGTATTACGGTACTAGGTTTAACATTCTGGTCTTATTATTAAGTTTTATTTAAATGTGCGGCTATAGGCACGGCACCGCAATGCACAGATGTATTACGGTACTAGGTTTAACATTCTGGTCTTATTATTAAGTTTTATTTAAATGTGCGGCTATAGGCACGGCACCGCAATGCACAGATGTATTGCGGTACTAGGTTTAACATTCTGGTCTTATTATTAAGTTTTATTTAAATGTGCGGCTATAGGCACGGCACCGCAATGCACAGATGTATTGCGGTACTAGGTTTAACATTCTGGTCTTATTATTAAGTTTTATTTAAATGTGCGGCTATAGGCACGGCACCGCAATGCACAGATGTATTACGGGACTAGGTTTAACATTCTGGTCTTATTATTAAGTTTTATTTAAATGTGCGGCTATAGGCACGGCACCGCAATGCACAGATGTATTGCGGTACTAGGTTTAACATTCTGGTCTTATTATTAAGTTTTATTTAAATGTGCGGCTATAGGCACGGCACCGCAATGCACAGATGTATTGCGGTACTAGGTTTAACATTCTGGTCTTATTATTAAGTTTTATTTAAATGTGCGGCTATAGGCACGGCACCGCAATGCACAGATGTATTGCGGTACTAGGTTTAACATTCTGGTCTTATTATTAAGTTTTATTTAAATGTGCGGCTATAGGCACGGCACCGCAATGCACAGATGTATTGCGGTACTAGGTTTAACATTCTGGTCTTATTATTAAGTTTTATTTAAATGTGCGGCTATAGGCACGGCACCGCAATGCACAGATGTATTGCGGTACTAGGTTTAACATTCTGGTCTTATTATTAAGTTTTATTTAAATGTGCGGCTATAGGCACGGCACCGCAATGCACAGATGTATTGCGGTACTAGGTTTAACATTCTGGTCTTATTATTAAGTTTTATTTAAATGTGCGGCTATAGGCACGGCACCGCAATGCACAGATGTATTGCGGTACTAGGTTTAACATTCTGGTCTTATTATTAAGTTTTATTTAAATGTGCGGCTATAGGCACGGCACCGCAATGCACAGATGTATTACGGGACTAGGTTTAACATTCTGGTCTTATTATTAAGTTTTATTTAAATGTGCGGCTATAGGCACGGCACCGCAATGCACAGATGTATTGCGGTACTAGTTTTATAGCTACTACTTTGTTTAATTGTGTCAATATAAGGAAGAAAGTACAAAAATGTGTGTTCCTAACAGTTTTAGTTACAATCTATTTCGAAACGATTCTCGATCGGCAAACATCCCATCTCAATTTTATTCGTTGTCACTGTTTGAAATTGATTTCAGTAAATCGGTAATTCCGATCAACATTTATATATATATATATATATATATATATTTTAAACTTGGGATTTTACTAACATGTAACTAACCTATTAATTGTATAAAGTCAATCGGTCCGTACATTACACTAAAATGACAGTTGAGTGGAAAGCCTCATCCTTCCGCTACTCCCCCTGCCATAGAGAGTGCTTAACAAGAATTTCCCAGAGGGAGTGTAGTCAAATATAAGTTATAGGATCGACAAGTGTGCAGGGAGCAAAAGAAAATCTGTGGAAAAATCGTTACTGGCTCTTCCTCTGATCGGATGAGCTTTTTCCTTACAGCTTAATCATGGATCCCAGAATCTGAACTAACGGAGAGATTTTTTTTTCTTGATAAGAGTTATGCTCACCTGTTAACTTTTTTTGGGGGGGGGAGCTCAAAATGGGTATTTCCTGGGAATCTAAAAATAGAAAACCTGCATGATCAAAAATTTGGATTAGGAAAATATGCCTTGTGTAATCGTAGTAATTAGCTTAAATTTTGAAATTTAAGAAATTAATTTATTAATATTAATAAAAGACACCTGATGTCAGATGAGACAAAAAAATTGACTAAAAAAATAAAATAAATAAAAAATAAATGAGATCACTAATCAAAAATCAAACTCAGGCGCTCACATCAACATCACATAACTTGCATCACTAATCCTTTATTGCTCAACAATAAATAGTTGTCATTATTCACTGATTAAAAAAATAAATAAATAAATAACATATGTTAAGGAATTAGCTGACGAGCTGTGACAGTTCCCGCACAACGACTGACAGACAAACTAGGGCGTGCACAGTCTAATAACCAACTGAAGTCGCCAGCGTAGTAGGACACGGAGACACTTACTGAGTGAGGGAAGAGAGAGAGAGCGAGAAGGCGGGAGAAGAAAACCAACCATAAACCTAGTTGAGCTAGGCGCACGCTATCGGAGTAGACGTGAATTACTCCTGGGGATTTATCCCCACTCGAGAGAAAACCAATTGGAGGGGTAAAAACAGGGACATTCGAGCGAGCAGTGGGTGAGCAACTCGCTCGCACCCCCATAACCCTGTGAGCGGGGGTGTCTAACACCCCCACAGTTGGGGCTGCAAAACTCTACAATAGATTTTCTACCCCCACGCCTCAGCCAATTCTTCAGAAGTGTGTTTGGGTGCGTATTTTTTGTTTCTCATTTTGTATTTACGAGGTACTTCCGTTAGCGAGAAACAATTATTTAGCGGGTAATTAATACGCAATATTTGCATTTCCTCCTCCTTCTCTTTTCAATTTTCTTTCTGCTCGTACAAAAGAACATATTGCAATAATTGTGCTTCCTACAACAGACCCGAGAGACGCTAAGGTATGTTGAGATTTTCTCGGGAAAATGCTAATTTCCATTAAAAAATTTCAAATGATTATTTTTATACGAGAAAGGTGGTCCATTTAATAATAATAATAATAATAATAATAATAATAATAATACTTTATTTTTAAAAGTATATAAGTACATTAAATTTTTAGTACAAAAGTATAATAGGCATGGCTACATGCAGCCGTCTGCCAGAGTTTACTAATGTTTAAATGAAAATACTCTTTCTCAATAAAACAAAGAAAGCTAGACCTAAAAAGATACGAAATAAAAATGAATAAAATAAATAAATAAAAAGTATAAACATAAAATAATAATAGTGAACTGCTACAGAACAAAAAGAAGAGATCAACATTTATAACAAATTAAATAAGAAAGTACAAAAACGAAAAAAAAGTTCAAAATAAATAATACAAAAAATAAATGAAGTGTACATGAAAAGAAATTCTAAGAAGAATCCACAATCCAGATATACCGAACTCTCCAAGCATGACGAGCATAGCGGATCAATGGGCGAGGATTTACTTGGCCGGATAAATAAGCAACAATTTCATCCCTTGCAAGAGTTCGCTTATTGAAATAAAGAACTCGAAATTCCGCCAATAGAGGACACTCACCCAGAAAATGATATATCTCTTCGCGGGTATTGAAGTTACAAAGAGAACACATTTCTAGGTCGGAATCTCTCTCAAGCCAAGGTCTACAATTTAAATATAGTAACTCTCCCCTCAGCTTAAATAGCCAGCGAAGTTCAGAGTGGCTTAGATTCTCGGAGAAAGAGACCGTAACCTTTTCTCGATGGTCCGAAATCAAGACTCTATACAATAAAAACCGGTCGGATGCTACTGCACAATTTACAGACTCCACCAGACGAGACTTATTAATAGCATCTGGAAGTTGCAGAAGTTGTTTAGGACAATCAGAAGGGTCAACCAAAGAGAAATTAAAATCATATTGGTAACAGCTGGAGAGAGTGAGCCAATGTTTAAACCAATAGACCTTATTATTAATAATCTGGAGGGCAACAATTTTAGATAGGCGGTGATCAGGTAAAGAAAGAACTTTAATAATAATAATGCAGTTTTTCAATCTCCAGCCTCTACAACTCCAGGTACATAGTGGAAAAAGATCCTGAGGTCGCTGTCAGTAGCGCAAGTCATGATCCACCTCCTTCAAGGTCACCCTTCTGGTAAGGAAAATCTGTTGCAAAGACTCACACGACCTCTCTCTTATCACAGATTAAATTTTCTTTTCCAGTTCTGAGATTGAAGATTTCTCAACCATGGCTGTGGGTCTGCTCATAAAAGCAAGTAGTCCAAAACGAATCACGAGGAGGAACAATCCAGGACTGAACAAAATCACGATGCACAGAAAATTTGTCATTTAAATTTTGCGTGAATGAAAAATCAAACACCCCCTAATTAAGTCATCCCAAACTTATTAACTTTTAATCCCCACACTGTTAACAACAAACTTATAAAGCTTTTCTGTAAATCTAAGTTTGATTAAAATCAATTCAGCAAAATTCTCGCTCCACACAGGATCTAGATTCCTAAGTTATTTTATTATAATAAGTGTGGTTAGAATTGTTTTTAGGCGCTACGATAGGCGAGCGGTTGAGAGTCCTAGACCCGCAATGCATAGATGTATTGTTGGTTTAGTGGGTTCGATTCCCGGTGTCTAAGCCAGTGATGGGCAAAGTACGGCCCGCGGGCCAACTCCGGCCCGCCGAGGGTCCGTCGACATGGATAGTACGAGGGTCGTTTGAAAAGTCCGTGCAAAGTCAGAGAGATAGCACTACTGGCGCGTATCGTGGTTATGTTTAGTTAGTAGCATCTCTTGGAAGAACACACACCAAGTTTCAGCCAGATCGGTCTATTTCTTTGTGTTTGGCATTCGTTTGAATCGAGGAAGTCGAGTGATTTTCAAAAAATGGACGAAAAAGAATTTCGTGTGTTGATTAAACACTACTTTATGAAAGGCAAAACGCCTCAGGAGACTAAAGAGAAGCTTGATAAACATTATGGTGACTCTGCACCTTCGATTAGAACAGTTTATAAGTGGTTTCAAAATTTTCGGAGAGGCCATATGGGCACAAGTGACGCTGAACGTTCTGGGCGCCCTGTTGAGGTTACTACTCCAGAAATCATTGATAAAATCCATGATATGGTGATGGATGACAGAAGAGTGAAGGTGCGTGAGATTGCTAGTGCTGTGGGCATCTCGAATGAACGGGTACATAATATTTTTGCATTAACATTTGGACATGACAAAGCTATCCGCAAGATGGGTGCCGCGATTGCTCACGCTTGACCAAAAACGAAATCGTGTGAAGTGTTGCAAGGACGGTTTGCAGCATTTCCAGAAGAATCCGCAGGACTTTAAGCGTCGTTTCGTCACTGTGGATGAAACATGGATACATCACTACACTCCTGAGACCAAAGAACAATCTAAACAATGGGTTACCAAGGGGGAATCTGCGCCAAAAAAGGCGAAGACCGTTCCTTCGGCCGGAAAGATTATGGCGACTGTCTTTTGGGATTCGCAAGGAATAATCCTCATCGACTATCTGGAAAAGGGTAAAACTATTACAGGTGCATATTATTCATCGTTATTGGACCGTTTGAAAACCGAGCTGCAAGAAAAACGCCCACGATTGGCCCACAAAAAAGTCCTTTTCCATCACGACAACGCACCAGCTCACACCTCAGCAGTTGTGGTCGCAAAATTAATGGAAATAGGGTTCCAACTCGTTTCACATCCCCCCTATTCTCCAGACTTGGCTCCCTCGGACTACTATTTGTTCCCCAATATGAAGAAATGGCTGGCGGGAAAAAGATTTTATTCAAACGAGGAGGTGATTGCAGAAACGAATGGCTATTTTTCAGACTTGGACAAATCCTATTATTCGGAAGGGATCAACAAACTAGAGCAGCGTTGGACGAAGTGTATAAGCCTAAAAGGAGACTATGTTGAAAAATAAAAAAGGTTTACCCCAAAAAATTAAGTGGTTTTTATTTTTGCACGGACTTTTCAAACGACCCTCGTACATGGCCCGCTATAATTACGTTTTGACGGTCGAGAAGTATAAAGTAGATTCTACATAGTAGAATAATAGAAGCATAACCTATAGGTGAAGCTAAACTAGCCGCGTAGTTACACAAGTGTGTAATGGTGTAATGTTTTTATAATATTATAATTAAAAGCTTTAACACAAAATGCATTTTTTCTATAATTCTGGCCCTCCTCTAGAATTTCTTAAACTTTGTGGCCCCCCATTAAAAAAGTTTGCTAGGCCTTGGATTTTATTTAATGGTTAATATGAGAAATTTATAGTAAAGTATGTTAGGCGGTTAAGAGACTAGACCCGCAATGCTAAGATGTATTGTTGGTTTAGTGGGTTCGATTCCCCAGGTCTCTAGGCCTTGGATAAATTTTTAGTAAAGTATGTTTACTAGTTGCCTCCATCCACGACACCTAATTTGGTATATTGGACGTAAAGTCTGCCTCACAAAAATAGGCAATTACTTTTCTGGTTAGAATTGAGTCTAGAGGGAGAACTTCTCGCAAGTAGAATTAAGTATTCACTTACTGCAGTCACTGATTTCTGGAACCAGTCTAGATCTTTGAAAGACAGTTTAGTTGTGGATTTATTTAAGAAAGGTTACAAGAACAACAATGGAACATTAATTAGAAAATATAATTCAATTTTTTGAAATGTAATCTGTCAGGTGAGAGACAGCAGCCTGATTTAGAGAAATACGAGCACTGTCAGGCTGTCAGTTAGATGACTAATAATGAATAAAAAACAAGCAACCAAAATAATAAATGAATTAAAAAAAGAAAAAGAAAAAAAAAAGCATTACATTTAATAATAATGCAGACTTGAACTGTCGATCTCCAGCCTTCGAGACTGCTGATACATTATGGAAAGATTCTGGGCGCTGTCAGATTGGTTTAGTTGCGCAAGTCATGATACTCCTCCTCCCCCTCTATGGTAAGACAAATCTGGAATGAACCTTCCCCCCTCCGCATGACCTTCTCTTTATCACTGATATTGTACTTAAATTTTCTTGAAACTTCAAGCAAGAAGTTCACTTCAATATTGTGCATGTTCACTTGTAGAGGGTGCTGTTTTCGCGGGGGGGGGGGAAGTTGTTAAAAACTGCAACACGATCTAATCAGCATATAGCACTTCCGGTCAGCCATTATTGTTCAAATTTGGAATTTTGGTTACATATTTAATCCTCATTAATAGTAAACATCGTTAAAGTTGAAATCCTTAAAAATCTTTGCTCTTCTTTCGAGGTAAGCCCAACAACCAACCATGCTGTCAACCAAATCCCACTGAGGCTACTAAAGTTTGCACTTCCGCCACGGCAAGGAAGAGTTGGGCTAGCCACTTTTAGCCGGAAATTTGGAGTCCCTATGGATGGCCTCAATGTAACATTAAAAACGCTTTCACTTAAAACCTTGAACTACTATTACTATCCTTACTACTCTCAGGATTTCAAAGAGATGATGTGCACAAGTCTAACAAACCCCTTAGGCCAACTCAAGCTCATCACCACACAAAAAAAGAACATTAAAAAAATCTACAGTCGTTTTGGACATTATGCAGCCACAATGGCAGCTTGCCTTCAATCCCAACAGTCTACAATCTAAAGTCGGCTCAATCCCTCTATAACAGTCTTGAGGATCCCAACTAGGCAGTTTCTCCCCCTCAAGTGCTAAAAATTGCATCCTGACATGTCCAGGTTCCCAGAAGGAAGTCATACTCTGGCAATAAAGCTCGGGTTTGATCTAACCCGAATTTTGAACTAACCATCGTGAAACACGATACACGTAAACACGTAAAACAGTGGAAAAACCGATTTCGCGAAAATTCTAAATTTGCTGAAAACAAAGAGAAAAAAAAATTTTGGTCAAGAATTTTATGGTAATTCTGGTTGACTGATTGATTTAGACCAATATCTTAAACACCAGCCTCTGTTTGGTATCTCTAACCAAGGTATTTAATTTGAATATTTTTTCTGCAATATTTCGAACTAGAATTATAGTGGGGGGCACTTACACTTATTCAAATACACTCACAAATTGTAAGTACCACTCTCTTTCAGATTCAGGTAGACCTCAAAAACACGACTTCTTCCGTTGAAATACACAAAATCAAAAATCGGCACGATTACGTCATAGTACGAGGGTCGTTTGAAAAGTCCGTGCAAAGTCAGAGAGATAGCACCACTGGCGCGTATCGAGGTTATGTTTAGTTAGTAGCATCTCTTGGAAGAACACACACCAAGTTTCAGCCAGATCGGTCTATTTCTTTGTGTTTGGCATTCGTTTGAATCGAGGAAGTCGAGTGATTTTCAAAAAATGGACGAAAAAGAATTTCGTGTGTTGATTAAACACTACTTTATGAAAGGCAAAACGCCTCAAGAGACTAAAGAGAAGCTTGATAAACATTATGGTGACTCTGCACCTTCGATTAGAACAGTTTATAAGTGGTTTCAAAATTTTCGGAGTGGCCATATGGGCACAAGTGACGCTGAACGTTCTGGACGCCCTGTTGAGGTTACTACTCCAGAAATCATTGATAAAATCCATGATATGGTGATGGATGACAGAAGAGTGAAGGTGCGTGAGATTGCTAGTGCTGTGGGCATCTCGAATGAACGGGTACATAATATTTTGCATCAACATTTGGACATGACAAAGCTATCCGCAAGATGGGTGCCGCGATTGCTCACGCTTGACCAAAAACGAAATCGTGTGAAGTGTTGCAAGGACGGTTTGCAGCTGTTCCAGAAGAATCAACAGGACTTTAAGCGTCGTTTCGTCACTGTGGATGAAACATGGATACATCACTACACTCCTGAGACCAAAGAACAATCTAAACAATGGGTTACCAAAGGGGGAATCTGCGCCAAAAAAAAAGGCGAAGACCGTTCCTTCGGCCGGAAAGATTATGGCGACTGTCTTTTGGGATTCGCAAGGAATAATCCTCATCGACTATCTGGAAAAGGGTAAAACTATTACAGGCGCATATTATTCATCGTTATTGGAACGTTTGAAAACCGAGCTGCAAGAAAAACGCCCACGATTGGCCCACAAAAAAAAGTCCTTTTCCATCACGACAACGCACCAGCTCACACCTCAGCAGTTGTGATCGCCAAATTAATGGAAATAGGGTTCCAACTCGTTTCACATCCCCCCCCCTATTCTCCAGACTTGGCTCCCTCGGACTACTATTTGGTTCCCCAATATGAAGTAAATGGCTGGCGGGAAAAAGATTTTATTCAAACGAGGAGGTGATTGCAGAAACGAATGGCTATTTTTCAGAGCTTGGACAAATCCTATTATTCGGAAGGGATCAACAAACTAGAGCAGTTAGACGAAGTGTATAAGCCTAAAAGGAGACTATGTTGAAAAATAAAAAAGGTTTACCCCAAAAAATTAAGTAGTTTTTATTTTTGCACGGACTTTTCAAACGACCCTCGTAGAGTAAATGAAAATGGAAAATGCTTAATTCCCCTATAAATAAAATAAGCCACCTTCGAGATTTTGTCTTAAATTGTAAATAATTTATTTACTTGTAAGCATAAACAATGCAATATCCTGTCGAATTATATTTCGTTTTCTCTACATTAAATTTAGGCCCAAGGTGGGGTTTCTATCTATAAACATTTTTATGCGTAATTTTTATGACATCATAAAATAATAATGAATGCTATTTATTATTTTCAAACATGGCTAGTAATAAAAATAACAATAATGATGGCTTCAATTTAAGTGACAACAAAAATGCCATTAAAAAAAAAGGGTTGAACTCTTTTAAAACACTTTTCTTTTTATTATTATGATTATTAAGATGAAGGGCTTTTGGCCTTAGGGCAGCCTTTAGGACTTTAGACCTACAGTCTCCAGGAGCTCATCCTCCTTTTCAGTTTCCGGTCGTACTCAACGCAATCGGCTGACCTATTGATATGCATTGACTATGGACCGCTTTATTCGTGCTAAGGAGGGGGTCCTAAAATCGGATATTACCGATAATCCGAGTCCAAATTCGGTATCTGCTCGACTACTCTCCTGCTCCGACACTCCTCCTCCAAGCTCTACTTCCGCCTCTGAGAGAGAGAGAGAAGTTATAAACATATTGTTGCGCACAAAAAAAAGCTGATCTTATCATGGGGTTCGCTTATGATCGTAATTTCCTTTTGATTCAGCCAGTGATGTTCCGTTCTGATAAGCACCAAAAATCACAAAATACAAAATGATAAAAATAATCAACCCAATGAACGGGTTATGGAAACCACACGAGATGATACGCGATAAACAGGATTTTGCACACTTAGACTGTTCAAACGCACACACACATCTACATACTAGTTCCTTCTTTTGATTTTAGTACTCTGAGGAAATCAATGTGATTTCCGGTTAAACTCGATATTGAAATCGCAATGAAACTGAAATAAAAAAAAAAAAAAAAAATTGAAAGTTGGACCAAACATCTAAGTTGGTAGCCAGCCAGAGAAGAGAATAAGT
Source organism: Rhodnius prolixus (assembly GCF_049639745.1). Classification (NCBI taxonomy): domain Eukaryota; kingdom Metazoa; phylum Arthropoda; class Insecta; order Hemiptera; family Reduviidae; genus Rhodnius; species Rhodnius prolixus. The sequence continues at coordinate 64,914,513 of NW_027411592.1, read as the reverse complement.
CTACTAAGTATTTCAAGCAAGAATTTTGTTCAAGTCCTTCTGTAATTGCGTAAAATTTCAACGGAATCCTCGCAAGTAATAAAAGCCACAATCGAAGACCTTGACACAACCCTCTCCCTCTTTAACAATCAAACTGACTGCCCCTCGGTCCTTTTATAGCAATATTTTTGTCCTTAAAAACGTTTCCAGCACTTACGCAGCAGCACACTTGAACAACACAATAACACTGAACACTTGAGAGTGGAGTGTGTGTGTGTGTGTGTGTGTTGGCAGATATCAGCTGTTCTATATTAAGTATTGTGATGTTTTAATATCTAGGTCAGTTTGTGGGTCTGTTTTTTTTGTTTTATTATTATTTTTGTATTTACGTTTCAGCATTCCATCCCAAAATCATGCAAGTTGAGTGATTCATTGACTGATCTTATGTTCTTTTTCAACCTGCTTCTTGGTTTCCCCTTGTTTTGATGGATTCGGACAAAACAAATCAAAAAAACTATTCGCTGTGAACACTCAGACAACATTCTTTCATCGTACTCCGCTTAAATATTTCTTGAAACGATCGCATTCCTCATAAATGTTTCTTGAAACTTACGATCGCATTCCTCATAAATGTTTCTTGAAACTTACGATCGCATTCCGCATATAAATGTTTCTTGAAATTTATGATCGCATTCCGCATAAATTTTCCATGAAACTTACGATCGCATTCCGCTTCAATATTTCTTGAAACTTAAGATCACATTTTGCTTCAATATTTCTTGAAACTTAAAGATCGCATTCCGGATAAATTTTTCTTGGAAACTTACGATCGCATTCAATTCTCAATATCATTTCTCTTCCTTTACTAGAATAAGAGAAAAACAAAACGTCACGACAGAATTACAGTCAATAGTATAAATCCAGTGAACTTGATGCCTTTGCAAGTAAAGGTGCCAAAATGTATAACCACGAAAATAATATGCCAAAACTGATGCCAAATGTCAAAAGGACATACGCTGGCTGTGACGCATACTTATGCTTACGGAGAAAAAAAAAAAAAAAATCTAATAAAATAAGTTATTTTGGAATGATTCCAGATCGCGCCAACAGAGTCCACTAGTTACACAGTTCCACCACTTGAGGCGCTACCAAGCTAGGACTGTTATCATATTTATTTTTATCATAAAACTAATTTAATTATAGCAAAGAAATGGTGGGGATTACAGTATTGGTAGTAATTACAGAAAATAATAAAACAATTAATTAACCTTTATTGCAATTAATTTATCAATTAATTAATTCACTAATATTTTAGGGAAGTCTAAAGTTAATGAGTCATGTTTATTGGCTTTGTTACTTTTTAGCTATAAAAGTTTAATAAAGGTTAACCACCTTTTTTTTTCTGGCAAATGATTACATTACTCAGGTAGGTTACTTGGCAACAAAACTTCTTTGCAACTTTTCTTTGTAGCGTTTTTCTTTTGATGCAATTTCAAAACCATCACTTTGTCGTGTCTTCCGGACTACTACTCCTGTAGAAACAGGCAAATAGCCATTAAATAAAATCCAAAGCCTAGACACCGGGAATCAAAACGACTAAACCAACAATACATCTTAGTATTGCGGGTCTAGTCTCTTAAACCTCTTAGAATTGATTTTAAACAAAACAAATAAAAAGTAGTCATACGCTGGATTCGATCCGGGGACCTTCCCACTTAAACAAATGCTCTTGATCACTAGACCATCAACTGCCCCTAAAATTTGCCATGATTTGGGTCTTCCTGCTTCTACATATAAGGAACAGTAACGATGACTGAAAACTCTCTTGTAAATACGTAAGTCATATTGGAAAAAATATTAACAAAGAATGAATGTCTACTTTAGAGGCTTAAATCCTAGAATCTCTTAACTGGGATTTAGATAAATTCTTAATACCATACATTTAGAACTTGCAAAAACGGATGGTTTTAAAAAAAGAGTCATCCCTTAGAAAAACTGTAAAAGAAGTCTAGAAAGAGGGAAGGCCATATACGGAGCTAGGGAGCGAGATATTCCTTGTAGCTGCTCCCCGCTCTCTTGGCAATACCCGTGGCTCTGGGCATACCTTCGAAGTGAGTCGTCTCTCCTTTTTTTTCTAATGATAGCATTAACAGGGCTTATTTAATCTGCCCGCAGGTAATACATCGAAAATATTGGATAGCAGCAGGTTAAAGCCAGCCCCTTAGAGGGAGTTGTACTGTTAAACTTTAGGGAGTGGTAATTAAAATTGGGTGGTTCCCCTTTTTTCCATGATCACAATTACTTTTTCTTTAGGGAAGTAATCATTTCTGTATTAAAAAGCTTCCGCCCAAGAATTCTCTTCTGCGCCGTCTATCTTTATAAGTATTCCGGTGTTGAAATGATTTCCACTCAAATAAAAACGTTTTTAGATTGGATAGTTTAGAAATTCCATTGGGAAAAAAGAAATAAAACGTTGATGTCAAGTAAGAATGAAAACATCTGTTGTTTTCTGTTAACCTCAGCCACCTGATTGGTGCATTAGCCTAAACAAAAGTCAAACTGCGTATTTTTTTTTTTTTCATAGCAGCGCTGCTCGCTCTACATGACACTAAAGTTTTTTCTTTATTTCGTTGTTGTTGAATAGTATGACGTCAGCTACCATGTATGCTGAAGATAAAAACTAATTACGTCACAGTTCTACAGCAAGGTTTACTATATTTTTTTTTTTTTTTTTAAGAAACAGGGTGCTAATAGTTTTGTGATTGTTGTAATTGGCTGGTGATGAGGATTCACGCTTGATGGTGCCCAAAAGCTCCTTACTTAACTTTAGAGCAGGGGTCCCCAAACGTTTTACACAGGGGGCCAGGTTCACTGTCCCTCAGAACGTTGGAGGGCCGGACTATAAAAAAAAAAACTATGAATTAATCCCTATTAGATTAGATTAGACTAGGGCGGCCTTACTCACCCTCCAGACCCCGTCCTTTTAATCAAGACTCTTAATGCTGAAGAGCGACTCTTGGGTAAAGCTCACAGTCCTTGGTTTTTCACTCCCCGAGAAGTAACATCCTTAGCCGCACGATCCCCTCACGCTAACACAACACGTGCAGTGCCGTTTCCTCCTCCTCTTTCTGTCAGAATCTACAGAGGCTAGCTATCTGCCAGGCCCTTGCGATGCATGTGTTTTCTGAGCCTGCAGTGGCCAGTTAGTAGGACTACAATCATCTTTATAGCCCCACGACCTTGACGGATTAATTTTGCAGTCAGCCTTGGCCGAATAGCCTTCAATAAACTCCTTCGCCTCTCTCTGCCCTGTGGTGGCAAATGCTGGATTATAAGTGACACTACCTAGGATTTCTAGGAAAATTCTGTTTAGGCCTACTACTCCTAATATTTACATTGTGTTACGGCAAGACCTGCGGAGAAAGTGGACAACTACTTGGGCTTAGAAGTACTTGAATTACTAGGGCAGGCAAGTTAGCTTAACTCCAATCCCAAGACGGTGTGCGATTTATGCAAAAAAAAATGGATGAAATAGGGGTGACTGTGTGAGAGAACAGAGCATCCTTGGGCAACAGGCGCTCTCTGGGACTATCTAGTCCAGGGGTCCCCAAACCTTTTACACAGGGGGCCAGTTCACTGCCCCTTAGACTGTCGGAGGGCCGGACTACAAAAAAAAAAAAAAAAAAAAAAAAAAAAAAAAAAAAAAAAAAAAAAAAAAAAAAAAAAAAAACTATGAACTAATCCCTATGCACACTGCACATATCTTATTTTAAAGTAAAATAACAAAACGGGAACAAATACAATATTTAAAATGAAGAAAAAGTAAATTTAAATCAACAAACTGCCCAGTATTTCTGTGGGAATTATGGACCTGCTTTTGGCTAGTCAGATGGTCAATGTCCGGTTTAGTTATAGTGTATTTGCCTTTCTTCCTACTTCTGCTGTTATTTTACACTGTTTTCGGAGCCTTGATGCGTGCGTACCGTGTCACCGGAAGTACGTAGCACTATACATGAGCGACGCCGCCACATACCACCAATGAAAGAGGTTCACCCTTCCGGAAGTGTGGCGGGGGCCGGATAAGTGGCCTCAAGGGGTCATAATTTGGGGGACTCCTGCGTTAGAAGGGAAGGGAAAAGGTCGGATTTTAAGTGAAAATATTCAATCTAAATTCGACGTCTAAAAATAGAACAAAAAAGAATGCGTAATATTTAAAAATGTTTACAAAATAAGTTCTTGATTGGAATTTCTGTGTGGTTAATTTTATTCAAACTAATGGTGCATAATAAGTCTTTAAATGTAACTTACTGACATACTGCCAAACTTATTTCTAAGTTGAATTTTTAGTGTTATTTTTCTTTTAGTCCATTCATTTTCTCTTAAAACTGCAACTGTGTTTTTATAATATCACCGCAGAGGTATTTCCGGCGCTGATTTATTATTTGACAGTAATAGCAAAAAAAAAAAAAATTACATTCAATATGATGAAAATAAAGTAGCATTCATTCTTTGTTACTATTTTTTCCAATATGACTTACGTATTTACAAGAGAGTTTTCAGTCATCGTTACTTTTCCTTATATGTAGAAGCAGGAAGACCCAAATCATTGCAAATTTTAGGGGCAGATGATGGTCTAGTGATCAAGAGCATTTGTATAAGTGGGAAGGTCCCCGGATCGAATCCAGCGTATGACTACTTTTTATTTGTTTTGTTTAAAATCAATTCTAAGAGGTTTAAGAGACTAGACCCGCAATGCTAAGATGTATTGTTGGTTTAGTGGGTTCGATTCCCGGTGTCTAGGCCTTGGATCTTATTTAATGGTTAATATGAGAAATTTATAGTAAAGTATGTTAGGCGGTTAAGAGAGACTAGACCCGCAATGCTAAGATGTATTGTTGGTTTAGTAGGTTTGATTCCCAGTGTCTAGGCCTTGGATTTCATTTAATGGTTAATATGAGTAATTTATAGTAAAGTATGTTAGGCGGTTTAAGAGACAAGACCCGCAATGCTAAGATGTATTGTTGGTTTATTGGGTTCGATTCCCTATGTCTAGGCCTTGAATTTTATTTAATGGTTAATATGAGAAATGTTATAGTAAAGTATGTTTGTAAGTTTGCCTCCGTTCACAACACCTAATTTGGTAGTTGGACGTTAAGCCACACCTGGAAAATCAGGCGATCACTTTACTTTTACTAATGCCTAATTTTCTACTTATAGTCCATCCATCAGGACCTATCGATCCCATGAAATTGGAAAAACAAATCTATCATAGAAATAGAAATTCATCATGGACTTCATCATCCAAAAATATAAGTTTAGGGTGGCAGAGAAAGTCTTTACTGCGAAAGTAACGCAGCAATTTTTAATGTCCAAGAACTACACTCAGAAACCAGCATTAAAAAGCGCAACGAAATTCATTCACTCTCTGGTAAAGGAAAGAGATGACTTAGCCCCACTTCATCAAAGATATTGGCGTCCCTGAGCTTTATCTTCGCCGAACAACAAGAACATTCACACAAAATGTACAAATAAAGATAGCTGATGTGTAGAACTATTTGTGTTTAGCGAAGCCATTGTCAAACTTGAGCTCATCAACCCGCACGCACACACACACACGCCCGCATTCACTTACTTCTTGGAAAGATACTGCTGATCTAAAAAAAAAGGAAGATTAGAACTAATATATAATGCACTATACTTAGAGATCAGCGCGTCAAATGAAAATTGACAAAATTAAGTTGGCAAATGATCAATTTGTGTACATCTAAAGGTCAAATATTTGGTAATAGGTTCACTAACTGACGTCACATCTATTCGCAATTATGACTAATATTCTCATAATTTTTTTTTAAATTTCAGTAATAAATTTCTAACTTAAAAATTACTTTTTAATTTCCGCAATAAAATTAAATTTAGAAGATACGATACATAAATATTTATATAATGGCAATTTTTAATTTTCACCATCTCCTAATGAGAAAAATCATTCACGATCGTGACCAATTTTCAAATCTATTTCTACTGGAAAGACATGTTTTGTGGCGCCTCGATAGCCGAGCGGTTAAGAGACTAGACCCGCAATGCTAAGATGTATTGTTGGTTTAGTGGGTTCGATTCCCCAGGTCTTAGGCCTTGGATTTTACAGAATGGTTGATGTGAGAAATTTATAGTAAAGTATGTTAGGCGGTTAGAGACTGGACACGCAATGCTAAGAAGTATTGTTGGTTTAGTGGGTTCAATTCCCGGTCTTTGGCCTTGGATTTTATTTAATGGTTAATATGAGAAATTTACAGTAAAGTACGTTTGCTATTCGCCTCCGTCCACGTCACCAATTGATAATTGGACGTAAAGCCCGCCTGAAAAAATAGGCAATTACTTAACTGACTGTACTTATTACTCCTTATTTTCCCCCAATCCGCTCCCTCTCCCCCCCCAAAGTTGCTAAAAATAAAAGATCTTTATTTCTTACTAGCATATTGTTGATGCGTAGATATTTACAAATAACAATGTAACCCCCAGCATGAAAATTTTACAACTTGCAAACTGCACGTTATTGATGAAGAGGTGGTCAGTCAGTCAAGCAAACTGTATGTTTTACATAAACAAATATTTTGGGCAAGTTCCAGCAGAATTTAGAATATTTTAAGATAGGGAGAAAAATTTTAAAATAGATATCCCTAATATGGTGAATTAAAATTTTTTATTATTTTTCTAAAAAACTAAAAATTTGGCGTGAACATTCTTGAGTTTTTTATATTCCGGTTGCAGATCAATAATAATGCATCATCCCAAGAATATTTACTAATTAAGGTAGATAATTATTATCATTGTTTCATTGTTCCTTATCCCACTTTATTAAGGGGAATAGAGCAGACACATGGTCATAATAGGCAGAGTTGCTATTAAACTTGACCTCGATTCTCCACGTATGATTCATGCAGACAAAGCGGGGGCGAGCAGGGGCGGATGAAACATTAAACATACGTTGCTTTAATGTGGCCGACTCAGTAAACATAATTATACTGGTCCATCAAATCTCTGTATTCAGCATCCAACAAACATTTAATCTTCTAAGAAATCCCGGGGTCTTTTTTTTGGGGGGGGGGCTTATTATTAAATTGATTTATTATTAACGAAAAAAATAAGATTAAGTAGGAACATTATGCGACGGTGTGTGAATTTTCACACAGGGAATTATCCGTTTTGGTGGTGCTATGAGTTCGAAAAAATGGGTTTTTCACAAATTTGTGTGTGTGTGTAAGAGAGTGAGACAGAGGAGGAAATGAATTCTACGAGAAATACAATAAAAACCGTTTAACTAATCCAACGTGACGTAGCCCATTCACACCCGAGTGAATACAAAATAAATGTCACATATCGTTTATCATCTGACTTGGGTTTTTTTTTATCTGCGAAGGCATACCTCACCGGATATACACACAACATTATTGATGGAGCACATTCTGCCTGAGGACTTCGGTACTATTTTTTTTTTTTTTTGCTTAAAGCAATAACTTCTCGCGTAACTCCTAAGTTCATCAGGGGACTTGCTTTGTCACATGAAGTAATTGCCTATTGTTTCAGGCGGGGCTTAACGTCCAACTACCAAATTAGGTGTCGTGGGCGGAGGCGACTAGCAAACATACTTTACTGTAAATTTCTTTTATTAACCATTAAATAAAATCCAAAGCCTAGACACCGGGAATCGAACCCACTAAACCAACAATACATCTTAACATTGCGGGTCTAGTCTCTTAACCGCGTAACATACTTTACTATAAATTTCTCATATTAACCATTAAATAAAATCCAAAGCCTAGACACCAGGAATCGAATCCACTAAACCAACAATACATCTTATCATTGCGGGTCTAGTCTCTTAACTGCCTAACATACTTTACTATAAATTTCTTTTATTAACCATCAAAATAAAATCCAAAGCCTAAGACCGGGAATTGAACCTAGTACCACAATACATATTAGGGCTTTGTCACATGATAAAATGTATTACAAAAATTACAGGCGAATATATTATGCAAGAATAACGCTTGTTCTCTTAAGACTCTTAGCAACAATTATATTGTTGTAATTGTATTCACTTTCCAGTGTGTTAAGTCTCTCAGGGTAACCTTACCTTTACCTGACATCACAGGCAAAGAGAAATATTATTGGGCATTATTGAGGTTACCTATTTATTGCTATATACACAAACAGAAGACTGAATCCTGCCATCAATATTTTTAGATCACTTTTCTGAAATTCGGCAAATTCATTCTACAAAATACGTGTGCCATCAATTGTAAAATGTGCTAGGAGAATTAGGAAAAAACTTATGAAATATCTTCTCTCTAACTTGTCCACATCTCAATATGTTTGTTGATAAGAGTGGTCGTGCAATTATCGCAATCTGGTCTTTGGAATAAGTTCTGACGACGTCTCTATTGACGTATCGCTGGAGCAATTGTTTGGCGGAGGCACCATGAGCAATAGGACCTATGCCATTGAAATCTGTAAAAATAAAACAGCCACAGTGGGTAGTTTACTGGAGAAACAACCAGAAATACCTTTAGCTTGCAAAGTGTTACCAGCTGACTCAGGAAAACACCGATAAAAGAGGAATAAAAAAACACATCCACTCTCTCTCTCTCTACGCAATGAGTAACCAAGTCGGCGCAGAAAGATGAAAAAGAAGGTTAAATGTAAAATGTAGAAACTGCATTAATGTTTACAGAAATTGCCACTAGAGTTCTCCACCACCGGATGGAGTATAAAGTAACCTTACCGCCTACTTAATGGCGGCTAACTAGCCTTTTCCTCTTTTATCTATTTCACGATTAAACAATAAAAATTCTCAGCTTTCTTGTTTCTGTTAACGATAATTGTGGAAAACATGAAGTATTATCCCAAAAGAAATATTATTTATCGTATTTTTAAAGGGAATTTTTTTTTCTTGTTTCAATTGAAAGTTTATCAAATACCTATGGGAGAAATGTTGGAAATAAATTTTTAAATTAATTATTTCATTGAAATAATTGAGTTAAAAGTATTGGCCAGTCACAATGCAGTATGGTTGCACGCTGTGGGCGGGTCCACGCCCACCTCTAGTTTAGTCACGCCCCGTCCAATGGTAACTAGTTATGGGCTGGTCAAAGCGTATTAACAATGGTGCTTCAATAACTTTCAATTATTTTTCTAAATGTTATATTTTATTAACTTTTTTTTGGTTATTTTAGAAATATTTTAGGATATTGAGAAAAAAATGCAACAAATTATTCAGAAAAAAAATCTTTCTCAATTTTCAATAACTTTTTTATAAAGTTAAGATCGCTTTTGGAATAGTTTTCACCAATATTCAACAGTTTCACTTTACTTTCTCTTGAAAAGAATCTCGTATGAACACTCACATACTTTTTCTTACCATAATTTACGAATATAATTGAATTTTATTGTAACTTAGAATTGCTTAAAAAAGAGATCAAATTAATAATAATGTTGATAGAATGCGACACATTCCCTTTGAACTAATTTATTAATTAAGAAAAAATTACTAGCCAAAGTGGCAATTAAGCTTAAGTACGCCATTAGATTAGCTTCAAATGAATCCGTTTGGAAAATTCACAGCTAATCACTAGAAAAGCCTTTTTTAAAAATTGCACTGCCAGTTTTTTTTAAAAAAAATTTTCTTCTTGGAAACCTTATAAGGTCTTGTTTATGATCAGATCTGAAACTTTAAAGTCTTGTTACAACAGAATGGGTGCCCCCATTTGGAGTTTGGCTCCTCCTTCCACGAAGTTTCCACGAGCAGAGAAGTGGTGATGGTGGAAGTCTCGTGATCTCGCGCTGGTGCTGTTAGTAACTGAGATCCCTAAATCTTTCTTATGGGATGTGGGATGACCAAGGGAATGGTTGGTATTTCAGCTAGGATACTTTGAATCAGTTTTCCATTTAAACAGAATTTAAGATCTTGCTGGTATTGTTAATGATAAAAAATATGTAGAGGAAACTCTTTAAAATAAAATAAAAAAAAGATCGCACCATTCACTGACCGGAAACTACAACACTCGTAAGGATCTAATTAATATCTAGTTACAGGATGTAAAAGACAGGCGCGAGAAAACTAGCCAAAAAAAGATTAGAATAAAAGTGCCACTACAAGATTAAAGTGTCCGATAAGCAGAGAGGGAGGAAGTGCCTCTGAACAGGATGTACACCACGGGTTACCGGACGGACAAAACAGGCGACCTGACTCCTCCTGCCTTCAGAAAACATTAAAATTAGATTTCTGTTGTTAAATTCAGAATGGTGGTGGTGGTGGTGAGGGGGGATTTCTCCGCCCTTCTTCCACTGTGTGAGCTCCTCTGACAAAGACTACGACGTTAAACACATTAGCTTCTTCCAACAATCTACACCAGAAAGTGCTATTAATAAATTAATCTAATACGAGCCCAACTCTAGGAGAGGGGTGAGAGAAAAAGAGAGACAAGGAGTGTAAATATATTATTTACACGTTACAAGATTCAAATCTACCAAGCAAAAACACGTCTAAGAATAGCTCATGATTAATTTTCTTGTAAATACAACGTGTAAAATTTCTTCGTTACAAAATCATGACAAAGCGTACGCCAAAATATTTACAACCAATCCATACCTTTTTTATATATTTATTTATTTATTTTTTTAATTTCTCTTACAAATTCTGAATAGAAATATAATGAACTGTATTGAACTCCCACCGGAAGTACAAATTTTGAAGTGACCTGAGTTCGAAAAAAAAAAAAATTTAAAACATGGCAGGAAGTGTACACATTATGTGTATTTGTTGATTAAAAGTAATTTCCGAAAATATCAAGCAAAATTCGTTAAAGGGGAATGGATTAGCTGGCTGGATTTCGAATCCAGTTGCTGGCTCTCAGATTTCTAGAAGCTTCCTCTGTGTTACTGTAACTAGAGATCACTGTCTGGAGCACTGGCTGAAAAAAAAAGTTCTTAAAACCATATTGACGCGACTAAAAAAAAAAAAAAATATTTTGTTACACCGGAAGTGCCCAATCACTTGAGATTTGAGTTTTCCCGACAGGCTACAACCGTTTTGAGCTACCTGAGAGTATACGGAAAAGCGCATTATCGCTCGCTCTCTCTCTCTCTCTTAGCGCGTGTGTATGTTTGTTCTCAAAACAGAACACACGCAAGAAGTTCAAATTTGGTATTTCGCTTCGCATCCAACAAAGGAAGCAAAAAAAAAATTGTCAACCGGAAATACTAGTTCACGAAATTTGATTCTTAATACTGTAAAAAATGTAACCTCACCGGATAGCCAATTAACAACCATCACCTAACTAACGGCCCTAAAAGTCGAAACCAAAAAAAGTTACAAATTTAAATTATTTTCGACTGAGCGAACAATCCAATGAGTTCAAAAAAAAAAAAAAGAAAGAGTTACTTTCGTTGAGGAATTTCCTTCAGATTCCGAGTTTTAGCTACACTTTTTTAACTCTCATTTTAACAGTATACAAAAAATAGGATCGTACATTAAAGTAAAGTAATTTCCTATTTATTTCAGTCGGGGCTTAACGTCCAACTACCTAATTAGGTGTCGTGGATGGAGGCAATTAGCAAACACACTTTACTATAAATTTCACATAATAACCAATAAATAAAATCCAAGGTCTAAGACCAGGGGACTCGAACCCACTAAACCAACAATACATCTTAGCATTGCGGGTCTAGTCTCTTAACCGCCTAACATACTTTACTATAAATTTCACATAATAACCAATAAATAAAATCCAAGGCCTAAGACCAGGGGACTCGAACCCACTAAACTAACAATACATCTTAGCATTGCGGGTCTAGTCTCTTAACCGCCTAACATACTTTACTATAAATTTCTCATATTAAACATTAAATAAAATCCAAGGCCTAGACACTGGGAATCGAACCCACTAAACCAATAATACATCTTAGCATTGCGGGTCTAGTCTCTTAACCGCCTAACATACTTTACTATAAATTTTATATATTAACCATTAAATAAAATCCAAGGCCTACACTGAGAATTGAACCCACTAAACCAACAATACATCTTAGCTTTGCGAGTCTAGGTTTCTTAACCGCTCGGCTATCCTGGCGCCTAGGATCGTACATTACAGGAAAATGTCACTTTAGAGGAAATCTATCTCTTAAAACAACTCTCTCTTATTTCCATACTTACTACTTCATCGAAATTTCCATGAGAAAATGCCACAAATAGGTCTACATGCAAGTAGTACATTACCCAAATTGAAAGGAGGAAGTCATAGGAGTTATTAAAAAAAAAAATTGAAAAGTCTATTCATTAAATGGGAGTTCCGGTCAGCTGCTAGAGAAAATCGTGTTTTCGCAGTAGTGTCTCAAACATACAAAATAGGAACAAGTAGTGCCAGCAGACCGGAAGCAAAAAATTATTTTTTAATAACTGTAAAAGCTGTAAATTTCCCTGATCACACGCACACACACACACACATAGGAACTTAATGTGGAAAATTGGAAAAATCACTTACCTTCATTTTCTTTCCCGCAAATTGTTTTTAAAGTATTCGCAATTTTCCTAAACATTATCGTACATAATCCTAGTACTTTTTCGTCACAAAAAAAAAAAGAAAAAGGAAAAATCACAATGTTGTCCAAAAAAATTGGAATCGATTTTTTTTTAAGTTCGATATCGCCAATATTTATTTATTTATGAATGACTAAAATAGTAGTATAACTTTTTTTAAAGGTTTTTTTAAATTTACAAAACGCGAAATGATTTTGCATCAGAAATCATGTGGGAGAGATATCGCCAGGCGATTTTAGACGCACAATGTGTACGCGGCGCGTTCAACAACTAAACTTACATGTATGAACGCGATCGACTTACTGTGTGTGTCTATTTAGGCAGGCGGTTGATGTATTTTTTTGCAGGGTGGGATATTTTGTAACTATTTTCATTTTTTTTTTTTTTGAGCTTGAACGGTCAGTGAGTTATATTTGTTGCGTGTTTGAGTGTGTGTGTGTGTGTGTGTGAGTAAGAGAGGTCTCCTAGTGGGGCTAGGAGAGACTAACTCACGGATAGAACCCTCCCGACGAACGGGGGAGGAGCTAGCTCACCGAGAACAGCGCCAGTATCGCACTTAAACACCTTTAATAACTCAGCCAACATTTCACTGAGATCTGAATGGTTAATATAGAACTATAGTCTGTGCTAACTAAATTACATTAATACGATTCGTTATTGACAAAAGTTTAGGTAACCAAAAAACCACGTGATTACTAAACAACTTCAAATAACAAAGGAGATACATAATGCAGAAATTCCCACATACTTTACCAAAACATCCCCAAATTTTGAAAATGAAATATCTTCCAAAAACAAAATTCTCCAGAACTCTACAAAAATTTTTTGTACAATTATACGACTATTCTTATCTCTAAGACTGACATAGAAATATAAACCCTGGCAATGTAATACTAAAAAGAGAAGATACAGTATATGGAAATTCCCACAAAAAAAAACCCAAATTTTGAAAATGAAATATCTTCCAAAAGTAATGCTCAAAAACTCTACAAAATTTTTCTGCAATTTTGCATTACTTTTTACTTTAATACATGGTGTTTTCGAGTTTTGTTCTAATATAGGATATCTATTTTTTTTTTTTTGCTTATTTTTTAAGGCGGGGCTTAACGTCCAACTACCAAATTAGGTGTCGTAGACGGAGGCGACTAGCAAACATACTTTACAATAAATTTCTCATATTAACCATTAAATAAAATCTAAGGCCTAGACACCGGGAATTGAACCCACTAAACCAACAATACATCTTAGTATTGCGGGTCTAGTCTCTTAACCGCCTAACATACTATACTATAAATTTCTCATATTAACCATTAAATAAAATCCAAGGCTTAGACACCGGGAATCGAACCCACTAAACCAACAATACATCTTAGCATTGCGGGTCTAGTCTCTTAACCGCTCGGCTATCATGGCGCCTAGGATATCGTATATTAATAAATAATTACTGAAATCGGCATTATTCTTTCTTCCTTCCAGATTAATGGGTACAGTTACCAAAAATACGTTCTTACATTCCAGATGATGTGGGGGGTTATAACTATAACCTATTTCATCTTTTACAATATCCAGCTTCAAATTACAATAATCTGCTACTTCTTATACCGGAACTATTCGTTTATGTTTACATATACTAAACAATAGCATAACGCACATTTCCTTTTTGAATATCAACCGAATACTGATTACGAGCTTACCGGCGGCTGGTTTTTCTGTTCTACTAATCATGGCCCAAATATAATGTTTTTTTTTTTTTTTTTGGAACTGTTGGTCCATGATGTTTGATCTAACTTCTTAATTCTTGTTATCGGTGAGTAATCCCCGAATTCTATTCTTATTATTAAACTTCTTTTTTTTTTGAAGTAAATTAGACTTCTTTTTGTTTTTATTCTTTTTATTATGTAAATAAATAAGAATAACAATACGGTTTGGAATTTTCATTAATCTTCGCTTGGAAAATAGCCAAGGCTTCTACTAGGATTAGATTTTCCTGAAAAATCAAATAATGTTACCTATTTCCTCTTCCAATGTTCTAACTAATACGTAGATATACATTCTGTGTCATCCTGTGGGAAAACTAGAATGTTTTAGAAAAATCGTTATTCTGTTTTCCTTTAGATGTATAAAAAAAAAAAAAAAATTACCCTCTTCTTAAAATTCTGCATGAAAAACATATTTCCTAATAATGAGTCAAACACGCGGTTAAGAAGAAATATAACAATCATGTCAAATATTCGAAATTAAGTTGGTCATAGGAAGTACTTGTTATGACGTCCCTTGTGTAGAGAAAGTGGAGTCTAAGTAGGCGTGGACTAATACCAGTTTCCGCCGCCATAAAGTGAAGTTGCAAGGAGTAAATTTCGAATACGACCCCCAGGGATGTGAAGTTATGAGGGAACTTGGAAAAATTTAATTTTCCCCAATTTTCGAGACATTACTTTATTAAATGTAAAATGATGTTTTCACTCTCTTGAGAATTTCCCGGCTATAGCTCCCACGTCAAACCCACTAACACTTACAACTTTTATTTGTAACATTTTTTTTCCCCAGGGAAAATATCAGAACGAATTCAAACGAAATTTTTTCAGCTGGAATGTTTATTATTTTTGGTGACTGAATCATTATTTCTATAGGGGATGAAAAAAATAAATGCCAATTTCAGTCATACGTATATTTATTTATATTGCCGAGCTTTCGGCCTAGGGACTAAGGTCATCTTGTGGGCTTATTGAAGCTCGGCTACAATGAATAAATATCTTTACAAAAGATTGGTATTCATTCTTTCATTCTATTGAAAGCTAATAAAGCTTTTATCCAATCAAAATAAACGCCTCGACTTTCTGATGCAAGCCAATAGTAAAAGCGCATCATCAAATTTTAATCTCATACGAGTTGAAGAACCACGCAAGTGCGTAAGGCTTAGACGACACACAGCCTATGAATCTGTTAACTAGTAGACGTTTTTGTTATTTCAAAATTAGGTATCATCAGATCAAAATAGTTGCAATTGTGTTGCTAAATCATGTCAAAAACGTGCAACCCAAATTTCTATTTATTTTTCTAAGTTATTCTCAAATTTAAATTATGAATTCTATCACATAATTAAATTTTCCCTCAAGTTTGTAAATGCTGTGCATTACAAACTTAGCGGAAATCTAAGGAAACTTAATTGTAGACCGCCACGAAGTACAAAAAAGGTACATTCCTTAAAATATAGTATTTTCAGTCGAAGAAATTTGGAGGGCCAAGTAAAAAGCCCCCCCCCCAAAAAAAAGGTGGAAACCAATAGGATCCCTATTTGCCTTTCTGGTCCAGCCTTTATTGACCCTAGAGTGGATCAATTATGATGACAAGAAAGAATGCAACAGATGATTAGGACAAAAATCGAGCCAATGAAATGAAAGAATATTTTTTTAAAAACTTTTCGAGTCGGAGAAGCAACAAAGAAAAAGGAAACGAAACACACAAAAAAAAAATAACGAACTAGAGGATTGTCTAAAGGGAGACAATAACAAAATTTAAGGAGTAAGAAGAAAGATCTGGAAGAGTGAAGGAGCCTGGCGACGAGTATAATAAAACTAGATTTATAACTATCATTAATTAGGACGACCACATTCCGGCAGTCTGTTTTATTACTGGGCGGACTTATTGCTTGCCTACTGCCAGGCTCTGACGTACTCCATTACTCGCTCGAACAGTCTATTCGGGTCTTCCCATATATGACGATAATATATTATTCGCGCCCAATTCATGTCCAAACATGTTTTATAAAAAAAAAATTCATGGCAAGAGGATAGTAATTGCAATCGTGAAAGAAATTTCTATTTCCTGTTTTCAGAGAAAATCTAATATTGAGTGTTCTGAGTTCCGAAAAAAACTGTGTGAGTAGTAGTAAGAGAAAAGTCGTGTGAGTCTTCTCGCCATAATTTTTTTTTGTTTTGCGTCTTCTTTGAGGGGAGTGGGGAGGTCTTCGAACTAATGTAAACCGTAGTATATATAGGTATGGAATAGGTACGGCGATTACGGGAGACTGATTCCATTCTAAGGGGGAGCTTGTCCGATCATCATCGTGGGGATTCTGTTGCTTGCAGTTGTAATCGTGTAGATTGTGTCGCTTGTCGTCTATCATCGTGTAGATTCTGTAGCTTATAACATAGCCTATAACCTTGAATATCTGGCGCTTGTCGCCAATAATCATGTTGATTCTGTAGCTTGTCGCCTATAATCGAATAGATCTATAACTTGCGCCTTTATTAATCGTGCGATACAGTCGTTTTTCGCCTATAATCTTGTAGATTCTGTCGTTTTTCGCTAATAATCATTTTGATCTTGTTGCTGGTCGCCTATAATCGAATAGATCTGTCACCTGCGCCTTTATTAATCGTGTGATTCTATTTTTTCGCCTATAATCGCGTGATCCTGTCACTTTTCGCCTGTAATCGTGTAGATTCTGTCGTTTATCGCCAATAATCATGTTGATCCTGTAGCTTGTCGCCAATAATCGTGTCATCCTATCGTTTGTCGCCTACAATCTTGAACATCTGTCGCTTGTCGCCAATAATCATGTTGATCCAGTTACTTATCGCCTATAATCGTGTTATCCTATTGTTTGCCGCCTATAACCTTGAAGATCTATCCTTGTCGCCAATAATCATGTTGATTCTGTAGCTTGTCGCCTATAAACCAGTAGATCTGTCACTTGCGCCTTTATTAATCGTGTGATACTGTCTTTTTTCGCCTATAATCGTGTAGATCCTGTTGTTTGAAGAGAACAACAGTTCTCATTACGTTTGGAGAGATCATAGTTGCACGAGTGTTATCACCCGATAGTTTATAATTTCAAAAAACCGGAAATACCAGTCCAATCAACAACAATTACCTTGATTCTGAACTAAACAAGCAGAACTGACATAGTTGGACTACACTTGGGTACCCACCCGCGCACAAGGACTTTTAGATAATCCACCCTAGAATAGTTTTTACAATTTGTTACTGGTGTGAAATTAAACGAGCGAATCTCCTCTTCCACACTGAGGGGAGCACAAATTCATTCCCTTAAAACGGAAATCCATGAACAAGGGGGGATACGGCTATTAATGGTATCTCCTACAATTCTACACATACATAGATTGAACACTTCCTTCCGGTTTTAATACTCCAAGTTCCCTTTTTTTTTGTAACAGTTTTTTTTAAATTTACGAGTCACTACTAGGGGGGAGCGCCCGGGGGAATTCAAGTTCCAAAATTATTTTTATTCTACTTAAAAAACGCTGAAAGGTTAAAAAAAAACACAACCTTGTTCAATGTTACGAAGTAAAACGAACACACACTACACACAAATGGTAGATAAAGTTTTGCTATATTTACGTGACAGCTGATTAAGAAGTGAGACAGCTGTTTTTGCGGAAAAACTATTTTTTGTTTGTTTTGTTTTGTATATTAGCCTTTTGGTCAAGCCAAATTGGGTATTTTAAACATTGTATCATTGGCGCCACTGTGGTTTACTAAATTACGTAAACCACTTGGGTGCGGTATCGATATCTGGTTTATAACCTAATGTTTTACTATTTAAATGAAGTATGACTCCCCAGACGACCTTCTATTTACTCAAATAATTATTAAATATGAGGAGGGGGTTCAAAATTCGAATTTAAAAATATCTCACAAACCTAAAATACCACTTTACTTCCTTTTCACCTAAGATTTCTGACAACGTCCTGTATAGCTTAGGGAAAAGCATTACGGTTCATGGCAAAGTTTCCCATGCTGAGTTTTCACTATGAAAACAATATGAAAAAAAAAACATTGCGGGTCTCTTAACCGCCTAACATACTTTACTATAAATTTCTCATATTAACCATTAAATTAAATCCAAGGCCTAGACACCGGCGGAATCTAACCCACTAAACCAACAATACATCTTAGCATTGCGGGTCTAGTCTCTTAACCGCCTAACATACTTTACTATAAATTTCTCATATTAACCATTAAATTAAATCCAAGGCCTAGACACCGGCGGAATCTAACCCACTAAACCAACAATACATCTTAGCATTGCGGGTCTAGTCTCTTAACCGCCTAACATACTTTACTATAAATTTCTCATATTAACCATTAAATAAAATCCAACGCCTAGTCACTGGGGAATCAAACCCACTAAACCAACAATACATCTTAGCATTGCGGGTCTAGTCTCTTAACCGCTCGGCAATCGTGGCGCCTCAAAAACATGTCTTTCCAGTAGAAATATATTTGAAAATTGGTTACGATCGTGAATGATTTTTCTCATTAGGAGATGGTGAACATTAAAAATTGCTTAATAAGTTCCATATTTTCTTTCCAAATCAGTTCGTGGTAGCTAATTAGTCAATAACGGAGGCATTGGTTTTCTAGTTTTTGTTGTGAGGAGATTTGTTTTAAAGCAATTGTCTCTAAGGGAGGCGTTAGTTTACACACTTTCAGAAGATCGATGTATAAGATAAAAGTGAAGTGATGACCATGAATGATGGGGGAGAAGTGATGGGCGGCGGTGAAATTGAAGGCGGCGACATTAAGTGGGCACGCTGGAGGCGGCATTAAGTGCGCTGCACTCAGGCACGCTGGCGGCGACTATGAGTTCTCTCCTCCTTCACAAACTACCCCGCCGTTCACGAGCAACAGTCTCTTATTGTTGTTAATGAGTTGTTAGCCTTGCAACTTTTCCTCCATTTATCAACAACACCCACCAACCACCACCTCCAATCACCACACAAGAACAGTGGAAAAGACTTTAGGGGCGTGGAAAAAAAAAAAAAAAACTTTCACGGCCATTATTAATGTTTTGGTTTTTCGTATTTCCACCATCATCATCAACAGTACCACACCATTCCAACCCAGCGTCTTCCTCAGCTTTAGAAAATAAACAATTAATCACCGGCCCCCCTCCTCCTTTCACTTTAAGTTTTGATTAACTTACCTTTACATTGGCAACTACCGATTGGCAAATTAAACGATAATGACCGTAATACTCTAGTATGCGGCTCATTTAGGCTATGAATGTCACCGCTATCGACCATATCGTTAATAGTAATATCGCTTAAAATCAATTACAAGTCTGCAACTCGCTCATTGTTTTGGCCGCTCCATGTTTCTGGAAAACAACTGCGTGGGAGTGCATTATTGCTCTCAGCAGATTGTTGGTATTAAAACACTTAACTTGGATTGATTTCTCTTTATTCTTACGATTTAAAATCTTAAATTTACTTGAAACTCACAAGTTTTTGAATCGAATTCAATTCTAACAATGGGTACGACGTAAGCAGAACAGTTCCCAAATTTTAGTTCTGAGTCCAAAATTCTTAAAAAACAATTTTTCGAGAAAACTTATTACAAACAAAAGCTATACGTAGCTTGAATCTATGTATGTAGTTCAGGAGCTATTTTGGGGTAAACCACACCATTTGTAATCAGGGGATTGCTCCAATTTTGGTAACTATGAGAGCAAGAGTGGTAGCTAAGTAAGCAGAATGGAGGATATCGCGGATGCCCGTAAAGAACCATGGAAACTAGGAGTGGCTGGAAGGAAATCTAAAGATTTAGATTAGAAAGAGCTCGTGCAAAGCCATCGGACATTTAAATGAGGTGCTCAAAAAGAACTTCCTGCACCGAAAATCAAATTAAAAACTACGTTGCACTTTCTTGGTGGTGGGGTCCAATATGAAGGTCTCCCCGCTTAGTTTCTGAGATGTTGTTCGCACTATAACAGACAAACTACTTTGTTACAGACTCAGGGGGGGGGTCCTCCAATGAACATTTTAACGACAATATCGCAATAGTTTCCCCCCTTACCCAGCAATACCTTACCCAGTGGGGGGTAATTATAGAGCTAATAATAAAATTTAAGTGTAAAGAAAATCGATAGAAAGAATTTCTATGATAAGACGCATTTCCGGTTTTGCCTTGACGTAAACAACTTTATTTCCGGTTGCCGTGGTGGGCACCTAAATTATTATTATTATTTTAATGATTTAAGGCGCATCATTACAACATCTTAGGTTATTGGCGCCCGGAGCTTTTTTCAGTGCACTGCCGGCCTCCGGACAGTGATCTCTCGTTACAGACAACACTGTCCATCACCGGACAGTGAGCTGTAAGAAGCTCCTAGGAAGAGGAAAATCTAAGGGTCAGCAGCTGGATTCGAACCCGGGACCTCCGCGTGGGAGTCCAGTACGCTAACCGCATAGCTAATCCCTTCCCTTATTATTAATACTACTACTATTATTATTATTATTTACAATCAGATATACAGACTAAAATAATTACTTGATCAGTGGGGGCACATCAAAAAAGTCTATTTCAGGCAAACAAAAAATTTATTTTGAAAATTAGACCAATGAGAATGTAGAAATATAAAAAATTGAACCGAAATTAACCATTTGAAGAATAAAATAATGGAGGCAGTTAAAGAAGCGTGGGAATAACTAAAAATTACCAAGAAGAGGAAGAAGAAATTGTGCGCACATCCGGTGTCCGCAATGCGCGTAGAATTTGGCGGGGTGTACTTACCCGGGGCGCAGTAAAACTAACTAAGTGTTCTTCCCTAAAAGGTGACCTGGCTGTCCCTTCTAGTGGGTAGAATAAGTCCAGAAGTGTGGGTGGGTGGGTTTTGCAATGGAGCTAGCGAGCTGGGAGAGAGGGGATAAGGTGTAACATTGTTCAGGATTGGGTATTACCACCCCGCACTCCTGCTGTCCTCCTGGCTACTCTAGAAGACTCTCTAGCCACCTCTAGTAGCTTGTTTGAACCTGCAGGTGGTGGTGCTTTTCCTTAGTATGTGTGCAGGGGGGGATAGCATGGGGTTTCATTAACAGGGGAATTGTAATAGGCAATGAAGGGAAAACTCCCGCAATGAGGATCTGTTTCTTACTGGAGTTATCAAGCCAAAAGAAGGCATAAAACTAAACTGCCTCTCAACAGCAACCTGTTTACGATAATGCGTGCCTGAAAGTGAAGAGCGGAAATGAAGACTCACACGACATCCACTAACTCCCAAAAGGTTCTGTCTCCCGAATTTTCTCCAATCTATATCTCGTATATTTAATGCTTACCAACAATATTAGGGGATATTTTTAGTGAAAAACTGCACGATAACAATAGCTTCACTTCTAACGGAAGTTAGGTAAGAGGAAGTAAAAATACGTAGCCATACCACCCCACCCTCCAACCCAAAGGACATGGAGGATATACAAGAGCAGACATATAAATACGCACGTACGTAAGCGCGAGGCCTTGCACAAAAGAGAAGCCTCGCAGAGTAAGTAAGCAAGTGTTAGTAAAAAAAAAAGAGGGAAGAAGAAGAGTAGCTAACCTTGACCCGGCGGCTTGACTGGAGGCAGGAGCTTTTTCCCCAGCCTCCACCGTGCAGGCGGGGGCGGCATGAGGGGAAAATTCTCACTGCTGGAAGGCGGCAGCAGATCGATAGAGGCCCCCGTACTCAGGCTAGCAGAACTCGACGAGTCTCTCAGCAGCGGCGGCCGGGATCCAGCTGCTGCTCTGCTCCCCGGGACTCCACACCACCACAGCACGGTTGGCTCGCTGCTCTATCCCCGGTGCTACACTCAAACCGCCCCCGTCACCGTCGCCGCCTCCAGCCGAAAGCCACCCACAATTTAAAAAAAAAAAGGATAATAAAGGAGAAAAACATACCCACCCAATGCTGTATACGCTCTCCAAACCATTAATACAAATAATCCTAGTTCAACTCATGACTTGTTCTCAAAAGTATAAATATTGTTAGCAGAAATAAATCCATGTTATTGCTCAAAAACAAAAAATTACTAAAATCAAAAAAAGGTTTAATAAATGTAAATACGAAACTTACGAGAAAAAAAAGTAAAGTAAAGCCTATTTTTTCAGGCCATCTTTACATCCAACTATACAACTTTACTGTAAATTTTTCATGCTAACCATTAAATAAAATCCAAGGCTTAGACCTGGGGAATCGAACCCACTAAACCAACAATACATCTTAGCATTGCGGGTCTAGTCTCTTAACCGCCTAACATACTTTACTATAAATTTCTCGCTGCTCTATCCCCGGTGCTACACTCAAACCGCCCCCGTCACCGTCGCCGCCTCCAGCCGAAAGCCACCCACAATTTAAAAAAAAAAAGGATAATAAAGGAGAAAAACATACCCACCCAATGCTGTATACGCTCTCCAAACCATTAATACAAATAATCCTAGTTCAACTCATGACTTGTTCTCAAAAGTATAAATATTGTTAGCAGAAATAAATCCATGTTATTGCTCAAAAACAAAAAATTACTAAAATCAAAAAAAGGTTTAATAAATGTAAATACGAAACTTACGAGAAAAAAAAGTAAAGTAAAGCCTATTTTTTCAGGCCATCTTTACATCCAACTATACAACTTTACTGTAAATTTTTCATGCTAACCATTAAATAAAATCCAAGGCTTAGACCTGGGGAATCGAACCCACTAAACCAACAATACATCTTAGCATTGCGGGTCTAGTCTCTTAACCGCCTAACATACTTTACTATAAATTTCTCATATTAAACCATTAAATAAAATCCAAGGCCTAGACACTGGGAAATCGAACCCACTAAACCAACAATACATCTTAGCATTGCGGGTCTAGTCTCTTAACCACCAAACATACTTTACTATAAATTTCTTATATTAACCATTAAATAAAATCTAAGGCTTAGACACTGGGAATTGAACCCACTAAACCAACAATACATCTTAGCATTGCGGGTCTAGTCTCTTAACCGCCTAACATACTTTACTATAAATTTCTCATATTAAACCATTAAATAAAATCCAAGGCCTAGACACTGGGAAATCGAACCCACTAAACCAACAATACATCTTAGCATTGCGGGTCTAGTCTCTTAACCACCAAACATACTTTACTATAAATTTCTTATATTAACCATTAAATAAAATCTAAGGCTTAGACACTGGGAATTGAACCCACTAAACCAACAATACATCTTAGCATTGCGGGTCTAGTCTCTTAACCGCCTAACATACTTTACTGTAAATTTCTCATATTAACCATTAAATAAAATCCAAGGCCTAGACCTGGGGCATTGAATCCACTAAACCAAAATACATCTTAGCATTGCGGGTCTAGTCTCTTAACCGCTCGGCTACCGAGAACATTTAAGAAGCATTTGGGAAAAAATTGTAATATTATGAAAAATCCATATGGTAGTGTGGTACTTTCGGTTCTACCAATTTGGAATGTATCATGACATTAAACTCCTCTTTATTGTAATAATAATAGTAAAAACATCGTACGTCATATTGGAATGGTAGAATAGCTACCCGCCACTTTTCCAAGACGGTTATCCTGAAAAAAAATACGTTGTAGACCACGACAAGTGCGACAAGAATGGAAAGTTTAAAGGAAATCCTTGGAAATAATTTTTAAAAAAAATCCAAACTTAAGTAAATCATTCATTTTGTAGGGGTAGCACTACTTCCGGTAGTTTTGGAATGATCATCCAAATAGAAACCCTTCATTTATGTTGAATTCAAAAATTGTACATCATGCTCACGATGACGCTTTAGAGAGAGAGAAAGAGAGAGAGAATAGGAACTTTCGTCACCGTTATCAGGTGTTAGTCCAACAATGAAACTGCGCAGAACTTACGTACTTTCCACAAGAAGAAATGTTCACCAAAATAAGCCCCCCACCCGCCCATTGACGCGACATTTTTGAAGGAATACAAGTGATTTACTCACTAACAAACCGTCAGAGCAGAGTATATATATACATAAATATGTACAAAGCCCACTTGTTAGTGACTACAGCCTGCCTGCCTGCCTCACAAACGACGAGTAATCACGCCAACTTGTTGGTATCCCACTTCCGTCCGCTTTCCCGCGCAGCCGACTCAGCGGGTGTAAACATCTTGACCTTGTCTTTATTATTATCTGCCAACTTTTATTTTCTTTAAGAAATTTTTATTTCTTTATTGACTCCATTTCTTCTTTTGTGTATCTAATTATTATTATTATTAATATTGCTATTATTATTATTATTATTAATATTGCTATTATTATTATTATTATAACTATTATTATTATTAATATTATTATTACTATTTATTATTATTACTAGGCGCCACGGTAGCCGAGCGGTTAAGAGACTAGACCCGCAAAGCTAAGATGTATTTTGGTTTAGTGGATTCAATGCCCCAGGTCTAGGCCTTGGATTTTATTTAATGGTTAATATGAGAAATTTATAGTAAAGTATGTTAGACGGTTAACAGACTAGACCCGCAATGCTAAGATGGGTTGGTTTAGTGGGTTCGATTCGTTTAGTGGGAAGGATGAACGTTTGTCATTATGTATAACGACTTCCTTTAACAGCTAATTATGAGATTACGATTTTTTTTTTTTTTTTTTGGACACTAGTTTCTTAATAGGTGTTGGTGTAATGGTTATGAAGGGTGGTTTTTTTAAGTGGGACATTTTCAGTTTCGCGAAAAGTACTTGATATCAAGGCACTGGGGCACTCAATGAACGGTGTAGGACATCCACTCACATAAAGTAAACAAAAAAGATGAGAAAATACGATAGAATCAATGAGAATACAACATGAAGGCACCAAATTAAACAAATTTTAAACAAAAATAAGAGAAGGCTGACACCGTGAGAGCTTTTGGGTCAAAGGGTTGATGAACTCTTGTAAATTTTTTTTAAAAAAACAATTCTCTCTAATGCCCTATACTCCCATCGATATTAAAACATCAATAAAGTTAATGTTTGTACTTGCAAAAAAAAAAAAAAAGAAGCTCTCTCAAAGCTAAGATGTATTGTTGGTTTAGTGGGTTCGATTCCCCGTGTCTAGGCCTTGGATTTTATTTAATGGTTAATATGAGAAATTTATAGTAAAGTATGTTAGGCGGTTAAGAGACTAGACCCGCAATGCTAAGATGTATTGTTGGTTTAGTGGGTTCGATTTCCCCGGTCTAGACCTTGTATTTTATTTAATGGTTAATATGAGAAATTTATAGTAAAGTATGTTAGGCGGTTAAGAGACTAGACCCGCAATGCTAAGATGTATTGTTGGTTTAGTGGGTTCGATTCCCCGTGTCTAGGCCTTGGATTTTATTTAATGGTTAATATGAGAAATTTATAGTAAAGTATGTTAGGCGGTTAAGAGACTAGACCCGCAATGCTAAGATGAATTGTTGGTTTAGTAGATTCGATTCCCCAGGTCTAGGCCTTGGATTTTATTTAATAGTTAGTATGAGAAATTTATAGTAAAGGTTTGCTAGTCTCCTCCGTCCAAGACACCTAATTTGGACGTAAAGCTGCCTAAAAAAAAAAAAGTACTTGTATAATAGGGTTGACCAAACATCGACGTAGTCCATTCAAAAGATTAAAATGATCATGCATATGTTAAACTAATTCCAAATCGACTTACCCAATTCATGTATCCTAGGCGTTGAGGAAGTAGGTGGTTGTTTTAGAACTGCCAACGGTACCAATCCTTCTGGTGGAGGATCAAGTCCAGAGCTTGGCATCCGGACTAGACACCATTCTGGACTTCCGGCAACTGTTTCTACAACTTCCACCTGGTGCAAAAGGTTTCTACAATTAGTAAATAAACTGAAAATTGTGAAGCTACCACTAGAAACTCTGGTTGGCTGCTTTACCAGCACCACAAGTATTTATTCAAGTATTCTTCATTTCCTCTTCAAAAATCTAACAATGAGTAAAATCCTGACGGTTTACAAAATCAATCTTTGTCTTGAGTACCCTAAAGAAACTCCCTTTCAGAACAGGAAGGATGGTCCATAATGTGTTTCCGCGGACCTTTTTCATCACTTCTTCTTAAACCCGCGAGAATACCATCTCGCCTAACCCTAAAGACGGTCCTGGGCCCATTGATGATGATGGTTTTCCCATTACTTTCCAGGGCCCACATGCCTCTGGTCCTTACAATACGCGAAACCGTAATGCCTCTTTGTTCAGGGTCATTACGAAGTTTGCGAAAACTTTTCTATACCATTTTGAGTCGTTAAAAGCAAGAGCTTTTGATGTGACGTCATATACCAGCATTGAAGATCATCAGTTCGGATCTTCCCTTAAGGGAAACTTAAGTAATTATTACTGAGAACTGTTATACTTTCAAGTAACACCTACCTGCTGTCCCTTGGAGACGGAGAGTTGACCAGCGCCCGCAGCGGTGTGGTCGTTGATCACCCAGGTCATCTCGACCCCGCCAGTCTGCAACAAACAAAAAAAAAAAAAGGTGATCATTTAAGTCTAAGCTTAGCCTAGGACGAACTAATACATCATCTTTTAGTAGAATGATTATCATATCGATAGTCGATCATATCGACTATCATATCGATTTTTAGGTCCACTGAGAACGAAAAAAGTAGTATTTTTTTTTTTTGCAAATTGGTCTACGAGTGCAGCAAGTGTCACCGTAATTTAAAAAAAACAAAATCAGGAAGATGTTGGAGCTTGAAAATTTGGCTTACCGCTACCACCACCAGAGGATGCTGTAATAAGTTTTTGGTCGAAAATCTTTTAGACCGGAAGTATCGCTTTACTGAATTGTTTTAACAGTTTTTTTTCGAAAACGTGGCGCAGTTAGGCGGTAGGAAGTGTAACTATCAGTTTACTTGCCTGTTTGTGATTTATGACTGGCCGAATTGTTAATAAAATAACTTAACATCTAGTTAACTTTAGAATTAATAGATAATATCAATAGTTTTGTATTCATCTAGAATATAATGAAATTAGTTTCCCAAATAATTAGTGCGAGTAAAGTCTTCTATGTTTTCATACCAGATTTTCTTTTAATTTAGTGCACGACTCGCGACACTGTACTTTTGATTAAATCAGAGTACAGACATTTCGAAAAAAATCGCTAGATGATTTGACTAAAACAAAGAGATAGAAGATTTTGAATCTTTAAAAACAAGAAGATAACATCTAAATTTTTTGTTTGTTTTTTCTAATCAACTGAGGGTTTAGGGAAAAGCGTGAAAAAAAATGAAAATGAAGCTCGCAGCTTTTCATAGAGGTAATCAATTCGGGAAAAACTCTTGGACCTCATTTTCCATCAATATTCCCCGTCCTCCCATTACCACAAAACTTTCACCACCTAGTAAAACTCAGCAGCTTTCCACTGCTGCTCTCTCAGCCTCCCTCCTTTCTTCGAAGAAGGAGGAACACCTTTCTGGGGCACATCAACGGATCCCCAGATAGACGTAATCAAAACTGGGATTAAGAAGAAGGATGGAAGATGAAAATTATGAGAGCGGTATCCCAGACTGGCGCGGGGTAGG
The DNA here is from genome assembly GCF_049639745.1 of Rhodnius prolixus. Taxonomy (NCBI): domain Eukaryota; kingdom Metazoa; phylum Arthropoda; class Insecta; order Hemiptera; family Reduviidae; genus Rhodnius; species Rhodnius prolixus. Next base: position 64,886,617 of record NW_027411592.1, on the reverse strand, counting down.
GCAAAACTGATGGGAAAACATCAGTACTGATTTTCCATTTTCTAACCAACCTAATTATACTGGTTACCATGGAAACTCAAGGAAAACTCCACTGTGCTTTGGTTTTATTTCCATGGCACACACAGCTCTAAACTGGATTATATCTAAGTACTTTTTCTCTGGATGGATACTGGGATAAAGTTAAGCTATTAAATGGGATGTGTGCCTAAAACGGGGGATATTCGGTTCCCGTAGTATGGGCAAATTTTTGATATCTCGGTGTTTTTATCCGGAAATATCAACCTCTTGAGTCCGAAAAAGTGATTTTTAGAAAATGATCTTAACTACTATCTACCTTACAAGTAAAGTAAACGTCCAACTACCAAATTAGGTGTCGTGGACGGAGGCGACTAGCAAACATACTTTACTATAAATTTCTCATATTAACCATTAAATAAAATCCAAGGTTTAGACACAGGGAATCGAACCCACTAAACCAACAATACATCTTAGCATTGCGGGTCTAGTCTCTAACCGTGGCGCCTCCATCTACCTAACAAGTATTTACTGATATCCCCCAGTAAGCTTAACCCTTTGAGTACTTACTAGAGACCTATAAGGCAAAAGTAACACTAGCAAAAATATTGTTTTTCTGCAATTCTTTTCAGATTTTCATGTTGAAAATGATGATTTCATGTTGCACATGTGTAAATAAATCAACATTATTTTGTACGTAACATTATTTTTAGCAGAAAATGATTCATCACAACGTAGTATTTGTAAATGAAAATTACTTTTCTCTGATGAAACAAAAAGGAAAGAAAAAAGCATCCCCTAGGGAAATTTAGAGAGATAGAAAAGCTGCGAATTTAAAAAAAAAAGAAAAAGAAAAACGTTTTTGAACCAAAACTCTTGGCCCTATTGCTGAACAACAATATAAGCAAACTAATTTCCAGCGAAATTAAATATGGAAGGCTGGAAATGGTGCCCTGGAGATTAATACTTTGCTCCATAGATGCTGGATATTTTCAGGAGCAGAGCTAATGATCACAGAAGTTCGCTTTTATCTGGAATACCTCTGCCTGTACCGTATTGCTTAATTAATCAATAATGACTTTAAATTTAAATACATGCACCGGAAAATAGCAAGTAATATACGTCAATGCATGTATAATTAGTAAAAATTCCCCAAAATTTAAGAAAATTTAAAAAATAAGAGATAATTTATTTTTTAATACCTAAGTACAAGATTAAATATTTAAGGGTAATACCAATTAGTCTGAGTGATATAGGTAATTAGTTATGTTTTGAGTAATTAGGTTATTTAATTTAGAAGCTGACAGGGTGCTGTTGTGCGTGCCAGGAGATCACCTGCTCCTTGTATAATTTACTCCATTAACTCGAAATTACGGAAGCAAAATTTCGCTTGTAATATTAAAGAGCTGTCCAATTCAATTTAATATTTTAGTATTTATTTAATACTTTTTTTTGGGAGGTATTTACTAAAATTGTCTTAATATAGGGATGGTATTGTCTAGCTAGAATATAAATATTTATAGCGGAAAAGCGACCGATTGGGAGGGGAAAACGGAAGTTTCTATCTATGTTCTGTGTTCTCCTAAAGTGAGTCGAATTCCAGACTCTTTTCAGAGCCGACAATGGCATTTCAGAAGAGCAACTTTAGAGCCAGGAGTGTGCGAGGGGAAGAGGAAACGTGGTTAAATTGTTTTTTTAAAAAAAAGAAAAAGTGGTAAGGTCCACAGTTAGGAGCCACGATAGCCGAGCGGTTAAGAGAGACTAGACCCGCAATGCTAAGATGTATTGTTGGTTTAGTGGGTTCGATTCCCCTGGTCTATGCCTTGTATTTTATTTAATGGTTAATATGAGAAATTTATAGTAAAGTATGTTAGGCGGTTAAGAGAGACTAGACCCGCAATGCTAAGATGTATTGTTGGTTGAGTGAGTTCGATTCCCCCCACATCAGAGGCATAGCCTAGCCAACTCACGACTTCCGGAAGAGCCATTAATTGAAGTTTTTTGAAGGGAAAATTCTAACTCATGGTATCCCAAAAATTCGAATACTTCCGGTGCAAAACTCTACATAAGAAAGAAAATCTGAATAAGACAGGGGGGGGGGGCTTTACGTTTTGTAATAAAGCCCCCCTCTCAAGAGAACGTTTTCCTTAAATAAAGATGGTGTTTAAGCTTTATTATTTTAAATAATAAAATATTTAGAATATAGCTTACCATTATTTTCTCTTTTACAATTCTTCGCCACATTTGAAAAAGTTTTTCCCCCCCTCACCGAAGAGAAATCACCACAAGAGAAAATAAAATAAAATAAAAAAACTATGAATTTTTTAAAGTTAATCCCAAAATTAAATTTTTAGTAAATTGAAAATAATTTTTTTTTTTTGATGATTTAATAAATATTCATGAAGTTTACAGTTTAGGGACTAAATTACAACTGGGTACAGGAAGACACTAGTTCGATCCAACCAACCGGCAACTTTGAATGTAAAAGAGAGAGAGCGAGAGAGAAGTAAAATTTTATTTTTATTTACTGCCCCCGGGTACGGCCAACCCCGCACCCCCCGCACAGTTGAAGGCGGCAGTGAGTTTGAGGTTATGTTCAAACTCGTCAAATCTCCACTGTAACATATGGCCTCGCTAACAGGACAGAGAGATACTTGTATTCTGTGTGCTGTGCAGACTGTACAGAATTTAGTCCGTGTTCGTGTTGGTTGTTTGTGGGGAGGGGGGGCCACCCTGCAAAAGGGGGATGATGATGAAGTTTGTGAGGTAGGGCATGACCGGGGACCAAAAAAAAAAGATGGTGGTTAGAATGGGGGGTGGGCGACACATAGGGTTTAATATCCCCCCCCCCCACGGCAGCCAACTCTACTCGGACCAATAACGCACCACCAGCCGGTGGTGGGGTGGGGTGAGGGTGGCTATTCAGGAAAACTTTAATGTGTGCTCCAGGTTTTGTTTCCCCCCCCCCCCCAGTGGAAAGAGAAAAAGCGGAAATGCTCTCTTCAGCATCCAACCATCATGTCACCATCCTTCGTAACCCAAACACAATTATTACATATTTCTGTATGTCTGTGATTATGCACTCCGTTCTCACATAAGTTGATTATGGTTTGCCCAAAATGTAACAGCTGACAGTTTGTGTGACTGCGAGTCTGTAGTACCCCCCGGGTACTGTTGTTCTAGATACATTTCCGCGCTCGTATAGTGTAAACAATGAATATGTTTAAATATAAATGAGTTTAACAAAAAAAAAAAAAACTGCTCTTGACTACTCACACGACTACCTGTTAGTGAATGTTCCAATACTTTCAACTAGTATATTTTGGAATAATATTTAATTCTACTTACGATTAAGGCGCCATGATAGCCGAGCAGTTAAGAGAGACTAGACCCTCAATGCTAAGATGTATTGTTGGTTTAGTGGGATCGATTCCCGGTCTAGGCCTTGGATTTTATTTAATGGTTAATATGAGAAATTTATAGTAAAGTATGTAGGCGGTTAAGAGACTAGACCCGCAATTCTAGGATGTATTGTTGCTTTAATGGGTTCGATTCCCCCGGTGTCTAGGCTTTGGATTTTATTTAATGTTTTATATGAGAAATTTATAGTTCTTTGTAATTATAACTTTAAAGTTATAAAACTTTATAGAAACATACTGTATGCTAGTCGCCTCCGTCCGCGACACCTGATTAGTTATTACGTAGTTGCGCTTAATTATAAATTTTATAACTTCAATTTTGGAAAATAAGTTTTAACTTTAGGTCCATAGGCCCATGTGACCCTTTTTTTTTTGACCAAGAACTTTTAAAGTTCAATCGAGTAATAACTACTGAACTTTTTTGTCTGTTTCTGGCCCGGGGTCCCCAATCCATTTTCTGAGGACATTCACCTAGATAAGGGGCATCCTGCGTGGCTATAAAAACAAAAAAGAAGTTTTCCGATGACCTGTTGAGAAACATACAGGAAGCTACAGAAGATAAACGATCTTCTGCACTGTAAAGCATGTTCCTTTAATTTCCCTTCGCTTCCTTTAAGAAGTAGAATTTCTGGAAGTCTGTAGGAAGTAGACTTTATTCTTTATTTCTATGTTGCTTCTACAAAACTCTTTGTGTCTCTCAGAAGGGCTGATATCCCTTAGTGCCTTCTCAAAGCGGCTGATAAGCCTGGCGTCCGACACTCTATCAGCAACAAATGTATCAGTATGAAACTAAGAAAGCTTTGAGAGAGGGAAAACTAAAACTTTTCTTTTGGTCAGTGTGATAAAGGAGAAAATTGGGTGAAGGATCTTTATCAAGCAAATAGACCAAAGTCATCAGCATCATTGGCAGTACTAAGTATTAAAGTACCGACTTGGAATACTGACTGACTAAGGACTTTGAGTGTTCCCCTAGGTTCAGACCGGGGCTAGGTGAACTCTCTAGATTAGATGTTACACGCGCAGACATCAGCAACATTATTGTACCACACTGGCTTACATGGTACTCGCAGATCTACAGACACAGTACGAGATGGTAGTAAATTAAGGAAGTAAGCGCTCTATCTCTATCTCCTTCCTTTAGTGTACAGCTGGCTCCCCAACACATATATACAACAAGTTGTAGTAGTAGGTTTTACCAGTGTGCGAGGAGCGGGGGGGGAAAGGGAAAGGAAGACACGAGAAGAAGATGAAGACGCGCAGCAGGGCACAACAAACACGGCGAAGGCTGCGGTGGTGGAGGCGGTGTGGTCTCCATGGAAACCCAAGTCAATAACACACCTCCAGACTCCCGTTCATTTCGTGTGCAGCACATCTATCCTTCACACGAGCTGTGTTATCTTGGGGGGGGGGGGTGTTCCAAGGCCCACCCCTTAGAGTACATGTCTTCTTCTTGTTCTTCTTCTTCTTCATCTGGGGGACATGGTGTGCCCCTTAAACTTTTTTGCCAACACCTCCGCCTCCCACTAACTATAACTCAAATATATATACACCACTACGGGGCGGGGGTCTAATAATGCTAGTCTACATTCCTAATGCGGCTTTTCACATAATCGCACACATACACACAAAGAAATAAGGAAAAACTTCCCCACTACCACTAGTTTTCCGAATTTAAAACCTAGCAACCTTCAAGTGAACCCAACTGCTGATTCTAATGCACAAAATGAGGAACACAATAATCATGTTCTCAAGTCTGAAACTGAAAAGAAATCTCGACACAAGATCACAGATAATCCTCACAGTTTACCTTCAATTCTTACGACTTTTTACTAAATGATGTTATATTTGGCTTCATCTTAATTCATTTTAATAATAATAAAAAAAAATACTTGTAACTGTTCAAAAAAAGTGTAACTGGAAAAATTATTCCAGAAAAACTGGATTTCTGTAGAGTGAGAACCAGGGAATCAGGTGAACCTGTGTTTGGGCCAGAAATCAGCATTACTCTGATTAGAGGCCTATTCACGGGAGGCATAGGTAGGTTTAAGAAGCATCTGCGCAAGGTGCGGGCTTATCAGCTCGGAGCCGTTGTGTGCAGATTGTGTCAGGAAGAAGAGGAAACGCGGCTTCTCACCTGCTGTTCGATTGGCGTTGCAATCGAGCGTTTGCGCTATGAAACCTTTGAAACGCTGAGGCCGAAGGAGATTGTAGCGCCAAAAGAAACTTGTAGGGAAAGTCCTCAACCTCTTTAGGAGGAGAGGGTTCGCCTACTAGAACTAAGAAGGGGCTGGCACAATAAGTCTTCTGTGGCTGGGGTGCCGTGGGGCATAGGTCCTGTCCCATCTATTATTCTATTCTAGAAAAAAAAGCGTAACTGGAAACATTATTCCAGAAAAAACTGGATTTCCGGGGAGTGAGAACCAGGGAATCAGGCTTCTCTCTAACGTGCCATTTTAGTACATGGTACTTTCTTACCACCTTAACTTATAATAACAAGAATTACATTCTCAAAGTAAAAGGAAATCAGCTGACCTAAAGTTTTAGTTTCCGGCTGTTTTTATCAAAAATGACACCAATAATTTTATTTAATTTGGTTCACTTTCGATTATATCCAGTCTTAGTACGTTAATTGTATCCCTGTGATCGATTTCGTATTTTCATCCATCAACAGAGAGAAAGTGTAGCGCAAAATGGAATCAAGAAACTTTAAAAGATGTATTTCCGGTGGAAATTTTGTAACCATCGCAATACTTACCCTTCCGTTTAGTGGCAACAAAAAAAAAAATGATTTAATTAGATCAGATGGATTCACTATTTTTTTTCGAGATCAAGTTCACCCAAGTGACGTCAGCTCTAACTGAGCAATTTCGTCACAGTTAATAGAGAGAAAAGGTAGGTGGCTTCCGGTTGCCTGGTTACCGTGTACAGTATTTCAACCTTGGCGAGGTATATATTTATAGTTTTGACCCATTCGGATAGGTTGTACCTACATCTGGGTTTATATATATAGAAAGTTAAGCAGAACTTCCAAGATAATTATAACCCCATCAAGTGAGGGAACATTTACGGAAATAGACAACCGGAAATATCAAATTATTGAACAAAATTTTTCTCTCGTAATGATCATTGTATTATATCCATTATGCTGTGTGTTAAAGCAAATCGCCTGTGTCTGCTTTTTTGCTCATCAGTTCGTTAGTAACGATAACCGCTCATTCATCACAATGAACAATGCGCGCTCTTTCTCTCTCTCTTGTACGCACAGTTCTCTCCAGAATCATCAATTCTCAAATATTTACATAACTTTAAAATAAGCAAACCGTGAGAGGCAAATTTTTCTGTTTCATTTCAACGCCACAGCAGAGCGTGTTAGTACATGCAAGACTGACATGTTTAAACTTGTCTGTATTTTCTATTCTTTTCAAATTTATCTATTCTTTCTTATTTCTAGAACTTACTTAAGTAAGCACAAAGTAAAAATAAATTTATGCGTAGTAAAGCTAATTATATTTTCTCTCAATTTATTTTAAAAAAACAAAAAAAAGCAACGTGGTTTTCCAAACGTACTCGAGTTAAGTGCGTCACAGCAGATTCTAAACTCAAAAAAAATCTTTACCATTTACGTAAGTAAGTAAGTAAGTAATCGCCTATTTTTTCAGGCAGGCTTAACGTCCAACTACCAATTAGGTGTCGTGGACGGAGGCGACTAGCAAACATACTTTACTGTAAATTTCTTTTATTAACTATTAAATAAAATCCAAGGCCTAGACTGGGGGATCGAACCCACTAAACCAACAATACATCTAAGCATTGCGGGTCTAGTCTCTTAACTGCCTAACATACTTTACTATAAATTTCTCATATTAACCATTAAATAAAATCCAAGGCCTACACACTGGGAATCGAACCCACTAAACCAACAATACATCTTAGCATTGCGGGTCTAGTCTCTTAACCGCTCGGCTAACATTGCACCTATTTCATGTTGACAATTATTTAATTAATAATTTGATCTTTATTTCTATTTACACCGAGTAATTACTTACCAAGCCCTTACTTAGAACCCTAGTGTCACTACAATATCAATCATTATCTTGATTAAGTTAGCTAATATGATAAATCAAGGAATCAGGATGATTATATATCATAAAAGTTTTGTTCTATACCTACAAATCATTCAGAAGCCTTTTTTTTTTAGGATTAAATAACCTGCACTCACAACATAACCGTAGAAGAGGTAATGATAAACTAACTTAAAGTTTGATAAACTTGATTAAGAGGGAAGCACACACACACACACACACTCTAGCGGAAGCTTTGGTTATCATTATCACCTCCTCAGACCCCTTAAAATACTACCACATTATCAATTAGCTACATAATCATGAAACACAACTACTTTTAAACCTATTATTTTATCTCCTAATTTTCTCTACTTCTACTCTCTTTATCTTGAGCCAAAGATAAATATCCTCTTCTTCACATATTCTTGCATCATCAGTCTTTCATTTTTTTTTGGAAGTTTTACGCTTTCTAAAGGCCCGCTCTTTTGGCCTTTCTGCTTCAAAGCTTTCTCTTAATTACAAATCTCACAAATTTCTTCAAATTGAATACAAATAATAATAATAATAATAATAATAAGGGAAGGGATTAGCTATGAGGTTAGCGTACTGGACTCCCACGCGGAGGTCCCGGGTTCGAATCCAGCACCTCTTAGATTTTCTCTTCCTAGGAGCTTCTTACAGCTCACTGTCCGGTGATGGACCAAGAGAACGCTGTCCGGAGGCCGGCAGTGCGCTGGAAAAAGCTCCGGGCGCTAATAACCTCAGCTGTTGATGCGCCAAAAAATAAAAAATAAAATAAAAATAACAGTAGTAGTAATTGCCTATTTTTTCAGGCGGGGCTTAACGTCCAACTACCAATTAGGTGCCATGGACAGAGGCGACTAGCAAACATACTTTACTTTAAATTTGTCATATTAACCATTAAATAAAATTCAAGGCCTAGACCGAGAATCGAACCCAGTACCACAATGCACATTAGCTTTGCAGGTCTCGCCTCTTAACCTGCTCGGCTACCGTTGCGCCCAAATAATAATAATATTAATAATGATAATAATAATAAGAAGGGAAGAAAAGTGCCAGCACCTAGGTCTGATAATGATCACGTAAGGGCCTAATGAGTTTTCTTAAAAAATTTCGATTACTTTTTTATTTTTCCAGTATCCAGGAGGAAGATTGAGGCTGTTTGGAGAATGCTTCGAAATAGTGTCAATTTTTAGAAAATTTATCTCTGTCTTTCTAACCATGTCATCCAGAATCGAATTCGGACTAAAACTTTCTGAGTAATTAAATTTTTATTGGAAAAAAGTAATGATTTTAAGGAAAAAATGTAAAGTGACGTCACTCAAGAACAGTGGAAAATATGAAGTTGTCCAATACGTCATTGAACTCCACTTTAGATGTTGTACTACACACAATAGGCCTATGGACATTAGTTACTGGTTCACCCTGTATACGATACATGCTAATCTTTAACATGTTTATACACGTCATTCTTATTTAATATGAAAATGAAATTCTTTATTACTATTGTATTTTCACAATAAAGTTTAGGTTTTCAACGCATGCACTGAACATGAATTGGCATAATAAGAAACATGCTAACATAAAGTTTATTTTTTGTAAAAAAAAAAACTACTGCATTAAAGTGTGAGTAAAAATAAATAAATATTGCTGCGCATTTAGAGCATCGATAAATATCGATTTGAATGGATAAATCAATCGATTTAAACAGAATTAATTAGATGTTTAAAAAAAACAGGAGCGCATGTATTAAAGTATCGAGAGATCTATGGAGGCGTTGGTCACAGTAGAGACTTGATTAATGAAATCGAAACTTTGGGGGGATGGTTGACAAGATGAGGGTATGTGGGCTACACATACTTCCTGTGCCAGCCACAAACCACTCTCTCTCTCTCTCTCTCTCGCTACCATTTCCGGCCGCAGTCACGCGGCTATGTTAATGCCACCATTTTCTCGCTGTCCATGTAGCGGCGACCCATCATACTTTATCAACCACCTGGCTGGCTGGCTGGGTGTCCAAACCGTAGACTCGTCGTAGTAACCAGGAAGCTGACTGGCCCGCCAGGATGGGGCGGACAGCTCGATCTCTCTCTGGCAGTCTGTACCCACAATATCCGCACATCAAACATTGTCATGCCGGGGGGGGGGGGTGGACTATCATCTCATTCTTGTCCATTAATCAATGCCACAAATCCAAAGCAAAATCCCAATTATACACACAAAAAAAATACTGCTTCTCACACGACAATTCTCATTTTTCCGACTTGGAATTTTTATTAAATATTACTGAAATCAAAAATTATGTGACACCTAATCCATAATCAATGTTCATGAAAAGAATTCCAAAATAAATGCGAATGATTTCTGACTGAATACGTAAAATTACGGATGTAAAAATTAAAGAAAAAAGAAAAAATCGTTCAGGGTTTTACACATTTCTGGAAAATCGATTTTCATTAAATCTTAATGAATATAATTAATATAATTTTGGAAAGACATTTACTTAGTAAAGTAAAGTAATCGCCTATTTTTTCAGGCGGGGCTTAACGTCCAACTACCAATTAGGTGTCGTCGACGAAGGCGACTAGTAAACATACTTTACTGTAAATTTCTTTTATTAACCATTAAATAAAATCCAAGGCCTAATACAGGGGAATCGAACCCACTAAACCAACAATACATTTTAGCATTGCGGGTCTAGTCTCTTAACCGCCTAACATACTTTACTATAAATTTCTCATATTAACCATTAAATATAATCCAAGGCCTAGACACCGGGAATCGAACCCAGTACCACAATACATATTAGCCTTGCGTGTCTAAGACATTTACTTATTAAGGGCTTCATATTTAGTTAGAACTCAGTGAAATGGCACTTCAGTAAGGGGAAGCCTAGCCCCCTTATCCTAGAAGTGAGCTTAATCGAATTGTCTAGGGATCAAATGTTACTAGTTATAGATTAATGCGAGCACAATAGGTAGTGGAGAGGGGGGCACCTTTGAACAGTTTTAATTTCTCGCCAAATATTTTTAAAACATTTAAGATTGGTAATTTTCTCCATATTTTGGTGGTAGACCTGTTGTATAATTGACACGAGTTTCCCTTCATTGTTTGCATGGTTTGGTAAAGTCCCAGAATTGAGGAATGGTTATATTTTGTAAGGTGGAAGTAAAAATTTGTGTTGCAGCTTTCGGAAGTGGTACCTATTGTGAAGATTTGTAATGGACAAGGTGTAAAGTATTTGTTAGTCCATATTTAACATTTGGAATTCGTATTTTTAAAAACCTAGTATTTACAAAAAATCTATTGGCTTGCCAGCAAAAAGTGTTGGATATTATATTTTCTTGTATGGAAGGAGAGGGGCACCACATTTCACCATCACCAGTTTAAAAATGTGCCGCCCTACCGACCTCTGCAAGTTTGTGACGTTTAATCGCAGAGAAGGGGAAAGTGGTCCAAACCTACTACATTAAGATGCGCAACAAACCCGAATATTTTGTTCAAACTTCTCTAAACCCATCACCACTTTGGGAGTACAACATCCCCGAACTGAGTCATTCTCAGAACCTTTGAACAAGATTTCAGAGTGGTTTAAAAGAGAAAGTAATTGTAGTAGTCGAGAGAGAAATAACTGATAGAAGGTAGATTCAGAGTAAAGTAATATCATTTCTTTCTATTTTATATTGTGTTCAAAGCTACCCCACCAGTGGGGGCAGATATTAACATTTGACACAAAAATGTTTAAATTGAAAAAAAATATAGATATGTATTGTAAAGTACCAACTGTTTATTGATATAGATCTGTTAATAAGAAGACTTGAAAGTTGTAGAAAACAAAATAAAAAGGTTCAATAATACGATTCTGGTGCACTCTGTGTTACAGAAAAGTGTAAATTCTGTTCAAATGTGGCCCCCCCTCTCCACAATGTGAACTTTACAGAAAAATCGGCGGAATTTACAAGATCGCCAAAAAAAAAAGAAAAAAAAGTAGACTCAAATATTCAGAGTATTGTTGCACTTCCGGTTGTGGAATTTGATCGTAATCTAACGTATAAAGTTTCAACTTCCGGGGATTATACTCACACTGACAAAATCGCAATAATACTCTCTTTACGCAATAAGTGAAAGTAAAAATAAAAAAAATAAAAAATTGTAAACGCCAAAGTGCCCCGTTAAAAATTACACATTACAACTGATCAAATTACATACTGTGAGTAGAGTACATTAAACTTAGTAGTAACGTATTACACCAGCCATGAGATGACGCTAAACTGAATTATCTTCCCCCACTCCTCTCCTTGTACCGGCTCGTTATATATCTCCATTATAGTCAACTAATTACGTTTTTATCTCTTAGGATGTTTAATTTTAATTTTTTTTTTTTTATTGTATATTTAGTTAAATTGTATACTACAAGTAAATATATCGATTCTCCCAATCGATATAGCATTTAGTCCATTTAACACGAACTTATCATGATAACTAAACACGTATCGACCAACAAATCCAATCGTTTGGGGCAAAAATAAAATTTTGGATGCAAAACACGATGTTTTGATCAAAATCGGTCCACCGGAAATGACGCCTCCTTATTTTTTATTTCCGGTGCATCGACGTCTGTGTAGGCCATTAGCGCCTACTACTCATTTTCTCTTTTCTCATACAAAGGCCACTAGAGCTGGGATGGTACCCTATTGGCCTATCGAAGGGCTGCCACACTCATATCTTCTACCTTAGCAAGGCAGGGTGGAGCCTAGGCTAACGGAAGCAGGCCACGCTCCCCTCTTACGTCATCGGTAGCCGACGAGAAGGGAATACGATTTGGCCGATTGTACCATCGCCTTATTTTCCACAAGCTGACGTTTTTCCAAAATTCAAGCAATTAAAAGTACTTTGGGTTTTGCTTAAACTATTAATAAATATGTGTGTAAGACATAATAATATTAAAACTGTCCGGTAGGACAGTTGTACGAGGGGGTACCCAAAAATAACCGGAATTGCGTTGCCGCGCATGGAGCTTATGTAGTACGCATTTCTACCGCTAGACGTGTATAGCGCAATTCCTTGCCAGTTCAGTCCTGCCTGTGTTGTCTGCCTGGCTTGTTCTGTTCATCTGCAGTGATTGTTTTTACCAGCGCTGTTTTGTTCTTTTTTCGTTTTTTATGATGGCAAGTTTAAGTGAACAACGTGCAGCTCTGAAATTTTGTTTTCTACTCGGCAAAAATGCTGCTGAAAGTGTTTTAATGTTGAAAACAGCTTACAAAGATGACGCTATGGGAAAAACTCAAGTATACGAGTGGTTTACTCGGTTTAAAAATGGCGACATGTCGATTGATGACAAACCTCGTTCTGGACGTCCATCAACTGCCCGAATCGACGAAAATGTTGAAAAAATTCGAGAGCTGGTGTTCACAGACCGTCGACAGACAATTGATCAACTGTCAGAGAGTAGTGGGTTATCTTGGAGCTCGGTTCAGCGAATTTTAACGGAATATTTGGGGATGAAAAGGGTTGCTGCCAAGTTTGTTCCTCGAGTTCTGACTGACAATCAAAAAGAACATCGAGTTGAAACATGTCGTGCTTTGAAACAACAGCTTGAAACTGATCCAGACTTTCTGTCAAAGGTCATTACTGGTGATGAGTCATGGTGCTATGGTTATGACCCAGAAACAAAGCAACAGTCGAGCCAATGGAAGACGTCATCTTCACCCCGACCAAAAAAATGTCGTCAAGTCAAGTCAAACACTCTTTAACAAAAACTTACAGTTTAAAATGTTAAGTATAAGGGTTGATTAAACGCCAAAAGGTACACAAATCAGCAAGCACCCAACATTTCATTAATTCTTCATTAATATTTAAGTAATTTTACTGCATTAATTTTCATTAATATTTTTTAGAATTTATTAGATGTCACAGACCCTTATGCTGGCCATTTTCGTCTACAAAATATTTGTTCAAGTAGCACTGTAGATTGACTGTAATATCTAGTTATTTATAATAATCAAACTATTAAATACAGGTTAAAAAGAAAAACGTTATAAAAAATAAAAAAAAATTATGAGGCTAAAAAATTCAAAACTTTTTTTTATAAAAAAAAATGTAATATGTAATATAAAGTAAATAAGATATGTATATTTTTAGCACAGCTAATTATTCCAGTATTTTACTATAAGTAAAATTAGGGGGACTAAATTAAATTACAATTGAGAAATCAATAATTGTTGTTGAATAATCTACTTGTTATTAACTGTGTGTTATTTGTGCTCACGAATATTTCGGTAAGTCGAATTCAAGACAGTAGCCTACTCTAACTTTGTCTTTTTCTACTTTAACATGCATGTACATATGTGTGATTTATCATAATTATAACAAAAAAATATAAATGAAGTGGCCAGCATAAGGGTCTGTGACATCTAATAAATTCTAAAAAATATTAATGAAAATTAATGCAGTAAAATTACTTAAATATTAATGAAGAATTAATGAAATGTTGGGTGCTTGCTGATTTGTGTACCTTTTGGCGTTTAATCAACCCTTATACTTAACATTTTAAACTGTAAGTTTTTGTTAAAGAGATTTTTGTACCTTTTGGATAGATTTTCCTTTTTGTCTATTTTACAAAGTTACATATCTGCTTTACAGAATTTTTTAAATTTGGAATAAGCAATTCTATCATTATAACCTGATAAGATGGTAAGTCGGAACCGTAACTACCACTAGAGAGATCTTTTTAAAGAATGATTATCGTTAAGGTCCCCCAAACCATCCTCAGTAACAACTTTTTTTGAAAAAGCGTTTTGAATAAAATAGGAAGGTATTTGTGCGTAAATAGCAAAATTAAACTGCGATTTCATTACTTCCTTTTAAGAGGAGTAAGAAAAATAAACTGCGATTGCAGTACTTCTAGGCAAAGAGGCAAAGATTTTTTAATCGAACGACAATTCATTGATTTAAATCGGTTCACTCATTGATAATTTAAACGATTGCAGTACTTCCTCTTAGTAGGTGCAAGAGCATCAGCAATGTAGAGGAGCTTTAACCACTTATTCGAGCTGAATTTTATCAAAATCGGACTAAGCGTTATAGAAATATTGGTAATAATAGTTTTAGAAAGGGCCTTATTTGGGTGGGGCAAACTCCCCTCCTTATGAGGCACGGCGTCGAGACCTTTATAGTGCAAATCTGTACAAAATTTCGATTCGAATGACATTTCATTCATGAAAATCGGTTCACGTGTCGATAATTTGAAACGATTCCTATACTTCCCCTTAACAAGTGTAAGAGCTGATTGCCGCTTTAATGTTACGTAGGGGAGCCCTAACCCTATCATCCTACCAAATTTTATCAAAATCGGGCTAAGATTTACAGAGTAATTAGTAATAATAATTTTGGAGGGGGCCTTACATAAAGGGGGCTAACTCCTCTCCCATTCGATGTACAGGATCGAGACCCTCAAAAGGCACATCTACATAAAATTCCGAATCGAATGACACCTCATTCATGAAAATCGGTTCACGCGTTTAGGCGCTACGTTGTTTACAAAAAAGGTAACAAGAAGAAGAAGAACAACAACAACAACAACAACAAGAACAAGAACAAGAACATTTTTTGAAAAAGCCGTTTTTGCTCATTTTCAGCAACTTTTTTCTCGAAACCTATTAGATCTGGGTGGTTGCAAAAAAATTACAGCTATAAAGGAGGGTTTGCCCTATATTTTAAAGAAAATTTGGGAATTTTATCTTTTATAGAAAAAGAGAAAAAAATTGTCAAAGTTGGGTGTTTTTCAACGTTACGCTTTTTCGTGCAGTTTTTGACGATCAACCCTTATACAACTGTCCTACCGGACAGTTTTAATCAAAACAATGCTGATTTGCTTTTTTGATGCCAAAGGCGTAGTCCATTCAGAGTTTGTCCCCCCAGGTCAGACCGTCAATCAAACCTTGTATTTGGAAGTTTTGAAAAGATTGCGCAATAGTGTTCGCCAAAAAAGACCCGATTTGTGGCAAACAGGAGACTGGTTCTTCCACTACGACAATGCACCTGCACACACAGCCACCTCTGTTACACAGTTTTTGGCTAAAAATGGCATGGTTCTGCTGCCCCACGCACCTTACTCGCCTGACCTGGCTCCGTGCGACTTTTTCTTATTTCCACGCATGAAAAAGGGCATGAAAGGTCACCGATTTGACAACATTGAAGAGGTCAAGAAAAAAACGAAGAAGGAGCTGTCAGCCATTTCTAAAGATGACTACAAAAAATGTTTCGAACAGTGGAAGCACCGGTGGGACAAATGTATTAGTTGTAATGGAGAGTATTTTGAAGGGGATAAGGTTGTTCTGTAAAAAATTTGTAAATAAATAGCTTTTAAAAAATAATTCCGGTTTTTTTTGGGTACCCCCTCGTATAAGGGTTGACCATCAAAAACTGCACGAAAAAGCGTAACGTTGAAAAACACCCAACTTTGACAATTTTTTTCTATTTTTCTATAAAAGATAAAATTCCCAAATTTTCTTTATAATATAGGGCAAATCCTCCTTTATAACTGTAATTTTTTTGCAACCACCCAGATCTAATAGGTTTCGAGAAAAAAGTTGCCGAAAATGAGCAAAAACGGCTTTTTCAAAAAATGTTCTTGTTCTTGTTCTTCTTCTTCTTCTTCTTCTTCTTGTTGTTGTTGTTGTTCTTGTTACCTTTTTTGTAAACAACGTAGCGCCTAAACGCGTGAACCGATTTTCATGAATGAGGTGTCATTCGATTCGGAATTTTATGTAGATGTGCCTTTTAGGGGTCTCGGCCCTGTACATCGAATGGGAGAGGAGTTAGCCCCCTTTATGTAAGGCCCCCTCCAAAATTATTATTACTAATTACTCTGTAAATCTTGGCCCGATTTTGATAAAATTTGGTAGGATGATAGGGTTAGGGCTCCCCTACCTAACATTAAAGCGACGATCTGCTCTTAC
Organism: Rhodnius prolixus; assembly: GCF_049639745.1. Classification (NCBI taxonomy): domain Eukaryota; kingdom Metazoa; phylum Arthropoda; class Insecta; order Hemiptera; family Reduviidae; genus Rhodnius; species Rhodnius prolixus. Next base: position 64,870,138 of record NW_027411592.1, on the reverse strand, counting down.
ACTTGTTAAGAGGAAGTATAGCAATCATTTCAAATTATCGAGGCGTGAACCGATTTTCATGAATGAAGTGTCATTCGAATCGAAATTTTGTACAGATTTGTACTTTAAAAGTCTCGACGCTGTGCCTTATAAGGAGGGGAGTTTGCCCCACCCAAGTAAAGCCCTTTCTAAATCTATTATTACCAATATTTCTATAACGCTTAGTCCGATTTTGATAAAATTTAGCACGAAGCAGTAATTAAAGCTCCTCTACGTGGCTGTGATGTGCCATCATGCTCTTACACCTACTAAGAGGAAGTACTGCAATCGTTAAAATTATCAATGGGTGAACCTATTTACATTATGAATGAATTGTCGTTCGATTCAAAATCTTTGCCTTTTAGGGAGAAGTACTGTAATCGCAGTTTATTTTTCTTGCTCCTCTTAAAAGGAAGTACTGAAATCGCAGTTTAATTTTGCTATTTACGTACAAATACCTTCCTATTTTATTCAAAACGCTTTCTCAAAAAAATGGTTATTGAGGATGGTTTGGGGACCGCAACTATAATCATTCTTTAAAAAGATCTCTCCAGTGGTAGTTACGGTTCCGATTTAACACCTTATCAGGTTATAATGATAGAATAGCTTATTCCAAATTTTAAAAAATCTGTAAAGCAGACGTAACTTTGCAAATAGACAAAAAGGAAAATCTATCCAAAAGGTACAAAAATCTCCTTAACAAAAACTTACAGTTTTAAAAGTTAAGTATAAGGGTTGATTAAACGCCAAAAGGTACACAAATCAGCAGTTCCCAACATTTCATTAATACTTCATTGATATAATTTAAGTAATTTTACTGCATTAACTTTTCCTTCACATTTTTTAGAATTTATTAGATGTCACAGACCCTTATGCTGGCCAGTTCATTCATAATATTTTTTTTATTATAATTATGATAAAATGAGTGATGAATTATTCTGAGTAGTCACATATACATGCATGTTAAAGTAGAAAAAAACAAAGTTAGAGTCGGCCACTTTTTAAATTTCAATCACGGAGGATTCAAAACAATATTTCAGTCTTAAATTCGTCTTACCGAAATATTCGTGAGCACAAATAACATACATTTAATAACAAGTAGATTATTCAACAATATTTACTCATTTCTCAATTGTAATTTAATTTAGTCCCCCTAATTTTACTTATGGTAAAATACTGGAATAATTAGCTGTCCTAAAAATATGCATATCTTTATTTTCTTTATTTTATATTACATATATATAACATTGTGGGAAGAACACCTAGATTGAGAATGTAATTGAAGAAAACTATATTATTTGCGATAAAGCCAGATTATTTATTACTTATTATTACAAACGTTTGACTACAACATAAAATAACAATTACTTTAATCGAAGAATGAACTTAAACCAATGATTTTTATTTAAAAATAAAAATAAATGCATAAAATCATTGATGTAAAAAAAGTTTATGAATTTTTTAGCCTCTTATTTTTTTTATATTTTTTATAACGTTTTCTTTTTCACCTGTGATTAATAGTTTGATTATTATAGATAAATAGATATTACAGTCAATCTAAGTTAAATGGTGTGCTACTTGAGTAAATATTTTGTAGACGAAAATGGCCAGCATAAGGGTCTGTGACATCTAATAAATTCTAAAAAATGTGAAGGAAAAGTTAATGCAGTAAAATTACTTAAATTATATCAATGAAGTATTAATGAAATGTTGGGAACTGCTGATTTGTGTACCTTTTGGCGTTTAATCAACCCTTATACTTAACTTTTAAAACTGTAAGTTTTTGTTAAGGAGTATATATATATATATATAACATAAGTAACAACGACTTAATCTAGATTATGTATATAGTCTATCCTACGGAGGCTATTTCGTAGAATCTAACTCGAGAGTGCAGTACTTTTAACAAATGTTCCTGCACACTAAAAGTGACCTAATCCTAAATGAATTTAAACCTAAGGGGGGGGGGGGTTGAAATACTTTTATAAATTTCTTTCAAATCCCGGATTAAAAGCCTAAATCTAACATTCATAGCAACATTCTCGCAATAAATACACGTACACCGATAAAATCATTCATCATGCCAAGCCTCCTTATTGAATAGAATTTTCCGTATTTTAAGATTTTAAGATTGGTGATAAAGAACATTAACTTGAACTGGAGAAAAAAAAAAACATTTTTCACGAAGACTCAATTACGGGCACTTCCGGTTGAAAGAGAAAAAGAGAGAGTGAGAATAAAGAAGTGGTGGGGCAGATATATTACTTTAAAGTGGAGCGCATTTAAATGTAGCTAAAAGTAAAAAATCGTGCGAGTTGTAGGAGAATATAATTCCCGTGGAACTCAGTTCTAGGAATAGAGGAGCAGGAAGGAAGTGTGAATGACTTAGAAAGGGAGAATAAAGCAGTTTCCTGAATAGCAGCGTATACTCGTACGAACGTACAGACTTACAGAGGGAAGCAAAGCACACCAACTTCAGACAATATGTAGCCATTATCTTAGTACTAGAATCACGCTTCGCTGTAACAATACATTGTAATAAAAGAAAATTAAACTTACTGTATCTTGAGGAAGGAAAAGCCATTTCCCAACCAGCTGAGAAACTTTTCCGCATTCCCATACCTAGTATCTCATGAGTAAGAGCACAGTTCGCGTACAATTGACATTTTTTAAAAATATTTCCTTCCTCTTTCTGAATTCAAAAAATCTGACATGGACACTCACACGACTTTCGCTGTATTTTTTTTCAACTTAAGGCGCGTCAACATCGCATATTGTGCGCCCGGAGGAGTTTCTTTTTTCTTTTCTTTTTTTTTCTATCAGTGCCCAGCTGGGCTTTGGACTATCGTTGTCTCGTTACAGTGTGTCGCATCATTGGTAAGAAGCTTCTAGACAGAGAAAGCCTGGTCTAGGCCTTCGATTTTATTTGATGGTTAATATAAGAAATTTTCAGTAAAGTATGCTAGGCGGTTAAGAGACTAGACCCGCAATGCTAAGATGTATTGTTGGTTTAGTGGGTTCGATTCCCGGTGTCTAGGTCTTAAGATTTTATTTAATGGTTAAAACGAGAAATTTATAGTAAAGTATGTTAGGCGGTTAAGAGACTAGACCCGCAATGCTAAGATGTATTGTTGGTTTAGTGGGTTCGATTCCCGGTGTCTAGGTCTTAGATTTTATTTAATGGTTAAAACGAGAAATTTATAGTAAAGTAAGTTAGGCGGTTAAGAGACTAGACCCGCAATGCCAAGATGTATTGTTGGTTTAATGGGTTCGATTCCCGGTGTCTAGGCCTTGGATTTTAATGGTTAATATGAGAAATTTATAGTAAAGTATGTTTGGCGGTTAAGAGGCTAGACCCGGAATGCTAAGATGTATTGTTGGTTAGTGGGTTCGATACTCGGTATCTAGGCCTTGGATTTTATTTTATGGTTAATATGAGAAATTTATAGTAAAGTATGTTAGGCGGTTAAGAGACTAGACCCGCAATGCCAAGATGTATTGTTGGTTTAATGGGTTCGATTCCCGGTGTCTAGGCCTTGGATTTTAATGGTTAATATGAGAAATTTATAGTAAAGTATGTTTGGCGGTTAAGAGACTAGACCCGCAATGCCAAGATGTATTGTTGGTTTAATGGGTTCGATTCCCGGTGTCTAGGCCTTGGATTTTATTTAATGGTTAATATGAGAAATTTATAGTAAAAAGTATGTTAGGCGGTTAAGAGACTAGACCCGCAATGCTAAGATGTATTGTTGGTTTAGTGGGTTCGATTCCCGGTGTCTAGGTCTTAGATTTTATTTAATGGTTAAAACGAGAAATTTATAGTAAAGTATGTTAGGCGGTTAAGAGACTAGACCCGCAATGCTAAGATGTATTGTTGGTTTAGTGGGTTCGATTCCCGGTGTCTAGGTCTTAGATTTTATTTAATGGTTAAAACGAGAAATTTATAGTAAAGGATGTTTGGCGGTTAAGAGGCTAGACCCGCAATGCTAAGATGTATTGTTGGTTAGTGGGTTCGATACTCGGTATCTAGACCTTGGATTTTATTTTATGGTTAATATGTGAAATTTATAGTAAAGTATGTTAGGCGGCTAGACCCGCAATGCTAAGATGTATTGTTGGTTAGTGGGTTCGATACTCGGTATCTAGGCCTTGGATTTTATTTTATGGTTAATATGAGAAATTTACAGTTAATTATGCAAGCTAGTCGGCTCCGTCCACGACACCTAATTTGGTAATTGGAAGTAAAACCCATTTGAACAAATAGGCATTGCTTTACTTTCTTACTTTATTATCCAGAAAAATTATTATACGCATTATTATCACAGTACGAAGTTTTAAAAGAATTTTAGGAACCACTTTTGAGAGAAATTGGGAAATAATGGAAAAGTTAATTTGAGTAAAGTGGTACTTCAAAATTAGGAAATTTAAGAAATGATAAAATATAGCTCTCATTCTACAACTGAAATAATTTTTTTGGAATTCCAGGTAAAGGACAAGCCTTATTGGACGGGAAAACTGGGACACTGGTCCAACTGTCGCCATTCCCTTAAAAAGTTCCAAGGTTTTGATCAAGAAAATCTGGGAAAACTAACCAAACAAAAAAAAAAACTTTTTCGAAAAATACCCACATCTGGTAAAAAGTAATTCTCTTTCCATTCCCAACTCTGCAGCTGATTATTTGGCTCCCCCCTCCCCAGGATGGTAGAGTTTGTAGGAGGTTCAAGAATTCTTTTTTTTTATGTAATCGTAAATTCACAGTTAATCAAGTGAGTGGGTGAAAATCGCCGGGGCACTTATAGGCGAAAAAGTTGATTACTAAGTTTCATACTTTGACAAAACAAGGCCCGGACAGTGTGACCCGGAGATGATCTCAGCTTCTTTCTCGGCAAGTCAATCAGAGAGAAGAAGAAAAATCACATGCATCTCATGGACCAGACCGTGTGGATAACTGACATAGGTTTTGCCTAGTTGTGCCCTTAAGGATTGTTCTAGTTGTATCCTTGCGGATTCACAAGGCCCAGAGTTCGGCTGTTCGGAGAAGTTTTCCATTTTTTTTTAAACTCATATTTGCCCAAGGATCCCACTTTCACGACTCCTATGTCCATTCAAACAGACAGGATGTCTAACCCAGTTGGTGCTTCTTTAAACCTCACTGAAACTAATCTAAGAACCCAAAACAATAAGGCATTAGCGAATGCAATCCGATCAACCCGGAAGTGCCTCGTTATCGAGGCGATTTTACTGTATTTTGAAACAAACGATTCTGATTGAAACTCCTCATAGTTTCAACACAACCAATTTTAGGTTTCATTTTTCTTTTTTGGAAAATATGGGGGAAAAACCGATTTGATTAAGGAAAATCTAAAGTGAAAGGAAACAATGAAAGAGAATTTCAAATTCACAGAAAATCTTTGACCGGAAGTACCGCTTTAGTCGGATTGGCTACATTCACTGAACAGTCTAATCCCTATAAAAAGGTTTTAAGGTATCGCGCGTCATCGTTCTACTTTCAACCGGAAACATCACTTTTAAAGATCCACTGAGAACGGAAACAAGTTCTCTTTTTACCCACTGACCCATTTATGTGTGTGCGCGCGCAGAAAACGGAAAACGCATTCAAGTTCAAATTTGATATTTGGTTTAAGCACAGGAGGAAACAGTAAGCTTTTACGACATTATCAGCTAAAACGGAAGTGCCACCTTTATTGACGAAGTTTTTTTTCGATTCTTTAGGGGGGGGGGAAATTCTTCTGGAAAAACCATCCGAATAATTTTCTTTAAACTTTTGTCTACTCCCTAGTCCTGTGGGACTTTATTTACTTGATGATTGAAACTGAATTTAAATAGGGATCAGAGGAGGTGATAATCTCTCTTCTGAAGTGCTAATTCAGTACAGTGAACTGTCCCTCACAGTATAATATTCATACAGAAGGCTTTTTCCATTTCCTTTTTTGCAGTTTTCTAGGCATTTTCCAAGGGGGTTTATTTGAACTTGGATATGACGTATATCTGAACTATTATAACCGGAAACAGTTTAGTTTTAGCGGGGTTCTGGGGAGCGGGTTGCTGTTTTGCATACAAAGAGGAAGAAGTCGTGTCAGACAGTTTTTGAAGGGCGGATATTTCCTTCCATTGAAACGAGTTTTTCCAACATACCTGGGGCGCAGTCTGTCTGGACAGGAGACGTTTGTGAAAAGAGGACGGAGTGTCTATGGTATGCTGTCTGGAGAGAGCCGGTCCAGCCGACGAGCCCTGTCTGAACCATGGCAACGAGATCTTCCTCCTTTGTGATTTCTGTTTGCCGACGACGGTGAGTGGAACGGCCGCCAGACTGGCCACCGTTGCAGCAGCAGTCGGCGCTGACGTCGTGGTGGTGGAAGCTGCTGCTGCTGCTGCTGATGATGATGACGATGATGACGGTGGAGCGACTACAACAGGAGGCGTTGTGGCAGCAGCAGCCTCAGCGGAGGAGCTTGAGCCGCCGCTAGCCGCCATAGCTCAACTGCCGCCTCCGGGGGCCCCACCACACTGCTCGCCCGCACCACCCCCAAACAGCAAGGCGGCCCCCACCACCACACTCTGCTGTGCAATGTTTCCCTCGCTAGAGCGCTCACCCTGCTTTAGCCGCCAACTAACTGCAGCTGCTAGTGACCAGGCTCACTTCTCATTTTCCAGACTTTTCTTTTACGCTACTGATTTTTGAAAATATCCCTTTTAAGATCCCCTGAGTGAAAAATAGTTTCCTCAAAAATTATTCTCCTCTCTCTTTAAAAAAAATTGCTTCCCAGAAGTACTATTTACTGGATTTATTTTTTTTAATAGCTTTTATTCTAATTTTCAAACATGGTATTTGTAAAGTGAACACGTATAATATTCAATTCTCTCTACTATTTAGAACTAATTGAAGCATCTGTAAAAATCTATGTACATCAACTTAGAGGCAAAAGAACTGTTCGTGTGAACAAATACAACATCAAATATAACTGAAAATCTACTTCCGAAGCACCTTAACAGAAAACTTACAGTTTCAAAATGTTAAGTACAAGGGTTGATTAAACCAACAAAAGATTACAAATCAGCAAGTTGAACCGACATTTTTTTTTCGTTTAATTATGCGCTATAAGGAACAGTGATAACCGAGTAATAAATGATAAGGTAACGAGTTAAGAAGTTACCACTCCAAAACAGGATAGTCACTCTCTTCACTTGAGAGGAGATCACGAGGCCACTTGTCTCTTTAAAGATTGTCTTGTCTGGTTGTCAATAAGAGTTCTAGTACAAGAAAGATTTTGAGCAAGAGGATTTATATGAGATTACAGGCTGAAATGGAGTTTTCTGTATCGTGTTTTCAGCAACTTCGGTGATAAAAGGAATGTTTAAGGTCCAGAATGGTTTAGTCCAGGTTGGAGAGACATAAAATGGAGCGTTTACAATAGTTTGAAGTATTTTAGAATGTAGCAATTGAACCAACATTAAAGTAAAAAAAAAATACAGATCTTCCATTTTATGTAGGCCGAAGAGGGCGTGGTGAGCATACGTGGGAGAGTAGGCGTGGCTTAATAAACAGTTCTCGCTTTTGATTGGCTCTTGGACACACCTACTTTTTAAACTTCCATTCTTCACTGGGATTGGCCAATTCTTTATTCCAAATTATTTCTATGAAAATAGTAGCATTTTTTTCCACTAATTTCCCCCCCCCCCGTAGGTATTTAATGAAGAATCAAAATAGGCAATAAAAACTTATCTCAATAAAAACTTGGAAAATAAAAGATTTTTCTCGCTTAATGTCTTGTTTTCTGTACTAATAGTGTGAGGGTAAACAGGGAAATTGGGAATAATGGTTATTTTCTTGGGAAGTGGGTAAAAGAAAATTGTGGGTTATGTTTCATGTTCACCTATTACTCCCTGACATTTTGTATGTTTATTTACTTAGGGCTGTTAACAATTTTTCAAGATTTAATGATTAATACAGTAAAAGCTCCTTATTCGCGCTTCCTTCATTCGCGTTTTCACTATTCGCGGTTTAAAAAAATGCGACCCAATTCCTATATTCGCGGAAGTACACTATGATAATAAAAGGATTCGAATAGGTATTTAACCCAATATCCTTTGTAAGTGCCGTCAAATGGACTAATAAAAAAAGTAAAATAGATCTTAGTATTACAACTTTGCCTAAAGTATGTTGTTAAATGATATCGCCGAGGACTTTGACATAAGCCGCCTTCGCCGCGATCGGTGTTTTTGAGAATGTAAACGCACAGAATGAAAGCAATTGTTCGTGATCCAGCAATAGAAAAAAAAATGGAAGTGGCGTTGTCATTATGGATCGAAGACCGCATCCAAAAAAAGGGTGTGCCCCTGAGTGGTCCAATGGTCCGGGTGAAGGCAAAGTATCTTTACGCTCATTTTAAAGAACCTGATGGTAGTTGTAGTGGCAAGTTCAAACTTTGACTGCAAACAAAAGCTTTTAAAAACTGCCAAGCAAGAGAAAATTACAAAATTCTTCAAACCATTGCCTAAGCCTTAAGATAATTAATCAAAATGTTCAAAAACTTCAATTAAATTGATTTTTTTATATTTTTTTTTTTTATTTTGTCAGCTAGGAACGTATCCCCTATAATCCCATATAAATTACCATTCCGTATTCACGGTTTCTGTATTCGCGGCATATTTATGGAACATATACTCCGCGAATAAAGAGCTTTTACTGTAGTTCAGATACTTTCTTGTACAATCTCCAATTACTGAACAAATATTTTTGTAGATGAAAATGGCCAGCATAATAGGGTCTGTAACATCTAATAAATTCTAAACTTTAAAATATTAATGAAAATTGAATGCAGTAAAATTCACCTAAATGATGTAAAAATTTTGTATAAAGCTGTTTCGAACGTTTCTAATTGGCCGTAATTACGAGCTGAAGTATGAATGAAATGTTGGGTACTGCTGATTTTTGTGTGTACCTTTTATCGTTTAACAATCTCCTTATACTTAACTTTTTTAAACTTGTAAGTTTTTGTTAAGGAAATCTTTATACAAATCGTAAATTTTTGTGAATAAAGACGAAGAAAAAATTGGGAAACCGAAAACAGATCGCCGTGTAAAAAATCGCACTCAAACTACTTCAAAAACGGATATTTCTGGCAAAATCTCAAAATCGTCACGATTACATTACCTACTCTTACTTAGGGTGTAAGAGAGTAGGTCGTGCGTTGTCAGCTTTCAGCTTAGTTTTTGGTGGAGGAGAGTCAAATAGGGGTTGGTTTCTAGCTGAAACTAACACCACCCAACTTACCGAGACTTGCGGGGGAAGCTAGCTCTAGCTAGTGTGGGCGTCATCGATGTTCAAATGATGACCTTTGACATTAAACATTGCAAAAAAAAAACACGTACATTAATACTGGTCTTGTGTGTGCATGTTGAGACATGTCGTTGCAAGTAGATGTGGCTACTCATTTTGACTCTGTGTACTTGTACTTAGTACTTATGTTAACGTTAAAAACGCCCTCTTCCAAGTTGTGGTCCCGCCTACAATATCACCAGCCGCGCGCGTGGTACATTCAGCAAACTGAAGAGACCATTCTGTTATAAAAATAGAAGCACTTCTTTTACTTTGCCGTGTTCGTCCACTTCGTCTGTACGACTCAAACCATTAACTTTATGAACCCGTTAGGGTATTGTAGGGTATTTACTTAGGCTGTTTCACTTTCCATAAAAGGGCTAGAAAAGCATTGTAATGGTAATTTTTTGTGCTTATTTCCGTAACTTTTACGTAATATTCAGGATGGTGTTCTCACCGGAAGTACCTTAAACTTGAAAAGTTGCCGCCCGATAAAATGAAACTTACTACTCACATCCGGGTTACTTCCTTAAAATTTTAATTAGTATTTTCCAAAAGTATAAAAAAAACACGCAACCGAATGCAAACCCAAGATTTCCACAAAAGAAATCCACGATACTAACGTTTTGGATCTTTTAAATCCTTCAACCGGAAGTACATCCTTTAACGATACGATTTTCCAGTTTTTTTTTTTTTTTTTGGTGGGCGGGGGAGGTTTTCGATTAGCACTTCCGTACTGCGAGGTGTGGCGAGGTAGAGTGATAAGAATTTAAATATAACTCAAAAGTTTCAGGAGTTTAAATAAAAACTCTGTGAGTTCGAACGCTTGAGGATAGACAGTATATCGGCTAAAACGGAAATGCCACCTTTATTGACGAGGTTATCTTTAGTACTTGGTAAATAGGGATCACAGGAGATGATAGATAATCTCTCTTTTAAGGTAAGAGAAAGTCCGAGTGAGTATTGATATTTATCGATAAATGGCTGCATCGATATTAATTAAAACTTAAAATGTTAATTTTTTTTAAACAATCCATATCAATAATTTTTTTTTCCAGCTTTTAAATAATTTTCCGAAAAAATTTGTTTTTATGGGGGGGGGGGAGCAGGAAATACGAGATTACGTACATCACCGGAAATGACGATCTACTTTATTATTTCCGGGTAGAAAACGAAGAATTCCTTTATTATTATTTTTTTTTGGTGAAAAATCAAAATAACCAAAAAAGGTGTAACACTATCTTAAAGGGATGTTCTTGGAGTTCAGAGGAGCATGTGTGAATATAGATGGAGGACAAGGTATTTTATAAAAGGGTTAAAGGGTTAAAAAGGGCGAGATCGAAGGCAGGAGTAAGGAAGAACACACCATTGGATATCCACCACACTTGTTTAGTTAATAAATGAAGCTTTATCAGCTGATCATGCTGGATATATAGGTTAGATCCTGTCCAGAATGAGCAAAGGGAGGGGGGTGAGTGAGTGAGAGTGACGTAATAGGAAGAAGCACGCAGACCTGGCCGCACACTAACTGTGGCGACGATCGGACACAGTACAGATAATGGATGGAGAGGAAGGTTATAATAAAGAGGGTTGGTTATAAAAGGTTACATTGCTGTAAGCTAAATAAGGCGGGATGGTTTTGGTTTTGATGGCGTTTAATGTAGGGTGCGGGGATTTCCAGTATCCTTGTCAAAGGGGTTGTATTATATTTACACCTTGGGGACAAGCTCGACTAACCCTGTGTGACACGAGTGTTGTGTGCCCTTAGCCCACGTCAGTTGATCATGTGTGGGGGGGGGTAACACAGTGAGTGGGCGGTAGCTACCTTCTGGGGGCGGCTACACTTGCAGAAATACGTCCATCATGATTCTTTGCACATTTCTTCGCGACTTCCGCTAAATGCCGTTTTTTTTTTGTTTTTTTTTTGTGGGGGGTACCAATTCAGCTCTTACATCCGGCCAATTCCCCGTGACCATTCTGATCGCAAATTCCCCTCTCTGCTTTGGTCCACCATCTCCCGAAACGTCGTAAGAGAAATGTACTTCCTGTCTGCGATGTGGGTGTTCAACATAAATCGTAAGGAAAATAAAAACAAAAGAAAATAAGCCAACTGAAAAATACCACGTAACTGGAATAGATTTTCCAGCTTTTCCCAAATTTCTCTCTCTCTCTCTCTCTCTCTCGAAAATGGGCTCACAAAGATTTTTCTCTAACTCTTGTTTTTCTAAATTACTAAGGTATAAGTTCCATAAATTTACCGGAAATGTTTTGTTAAAAAGAAGATCTCTTGTGTGTACAAGAGAAAAAAAGTAAAACGTTTTTAGAAAATTTTCTGTATGAGCGGATATTTGTCTGTCAGTAGAGCTCGTGCTCAGATATTTCAAATATGTTAAGATATCCGGTTCAAGGTCACTATCAGACCCGATTATAATATAAGCTTTGTGACAAAATGAGCAAAATGGTAAATGTCACTTAACTGAATCAATTTTCTGGAAAATGATTTCTACGATTCACTTGTTCAGTAAAGGTTTTAAAATTTTTATTTTCCAGTGAGAGGGGAGAGGGAAGTGAGGGTAGAAGTGGCAGGGTGCGAGGAAGAGAGGGAGAGTGGAAGAGGTAGGGTAGAGAGTGGGAGAGGAAGAGAGAGTGAAAAAGGTAGGGAGAGAGAGTGGGAGAGGTAGGGAGAGAGAGTAGGAGAGTATGGGAGGGAGAGGGTTGATAAAGGGAGAGAGAGTGGAAGAGGAAGGAGGGAAAGAGAGTGGGAGAGAAAGTGGAAGAGGAAGGAGGGAGAGAGTGAGAGAAAGTGGAAGAGGAAGGAGGGAAAGAGAGTGGGAGAGAAAGGGAGAGAGAGTGGAAGAGGAAGGAGGGAGAGAGGGTGGGAGAGGAAGGGTGAGGGAGTGGAAGAGGAAAGGTGAGAGAGTGGGAGAGGTAGGGAGAGAGAGTGAGAGAGGTAGGGAGAGAGAGTGAGAGAGGTAGGGAGAACGAGTGGAAGAGGAAGGGAGAGAGAGTAGTAGAGGAAGGGAGAGAGAGTGGAAGAGGAAGGGAGAGAGAGTAGTAGAGGAAGGGAGAGAGAGTGGAAGAGGAAGGAGGGAAAGAGAGTGAGAGAGAAAGTGGAAGGGGAAGAGGGTGGGAGAAAGGGTGAGAAAGTGAAAGAGGAAGAAGGGAAAGAGAGTGGGAGAGGAAGGGTGATAGAGTGGAGGAGGAAGGAAAGCAGAAGATGGTCAGCGGTGGGAGGGGAGGGGATAGAGGGATGGAAAAGGGGGACACAATGACCTTAGCTGGTAACAGTAAATGCGTCTTATGACTTACATGAATGGAGTGACTCGTAATTTCTGTTTATTTATTTATTTTGTTCATTAATAGTTTATGCATTAAAGAGAGCTTTTAAAAAGCTCGCTGCTCAAACCAGAGGAAACCACTAAGAGAAACAAAAGTTCTAAAAATAGGAGCTTTAAAGAAGCACAACCACCTCCACAATAACCTCTCCTCTCTCTTTTGCCTTCTAGACGAGGTTTCCATACTCCAATAAAAATTTTTGTGAGCGTAACATGGTGGTTTCTTTTAATAAATGATCTGAATGAAAAAGAAGCTGCAAAAAAAAAAGTCTCGAGAGTACAGTCACACGACTGTAAGTACAGTAAGTTTTGGTTATGTTTAGATAAGTTTCCGGTCAGGCCTACCATAAATTAAAACTTCATGCTCCTGAATAAAAAAAAAAAAAATTCTGTAAATAAATCTTGTTTACGATCATCACAGCATCAGTAAAAGGAATCGGCTAGATATAGCGTGCACAGCCTCGCCAACATCATCGCAAATAAGAAGTATTTTTTCCTAGCGCAATAAATCAAATACTAACAGTAACCTAAATAAACAGGTAATAGTAGTCCATAATAAGCGTCACGACAAGTACTAGTTATCAATTTGAGAACTTGACTTTACCAAATCTAGTAAAAGTAAAAGATACTGTAAAGTAAATTTATTAATACTAAATTACAGTATAATATTGAACAATTTAAAATTTATTACTTCTAAGTAGTTTTTATTCTCACGATAAGTAGAAATGTCTTTCTTTATACCTGGACACAACTGGCCTCCAGGTAGGTAATTAGTGGCTGATTTATTGGTTCTTACACTCTCTCTATTACAGTTTTTTACTTCTCTTACCACTAGTCAGACAGGAAGTCTGGCAATCGTGCCAAAAATTTCAAGATAGTTCAACGGAAATGAGTACTTTAAAAAATGATCGCGTGAAAAATTGTTTTAGGGTCTGGACTGGACTATCTAAAAATGTGTCGGCCTTTTGATGCCTAGTTCCTCTCTCAACTTGGGCTCTCCTTCTGACCGATCTATTGAACAAGAGAAGACAAGTGGTCAAGTAAGGCGCCACGATAGCCGAGCGGTTAAGAGACTAGACCCGCAATGCTAAGATGTATTGTTGGTTTGTTTAGTGGGTTAGATTAGGCCTTGGATTTTATTTAATGGTTAATATGAGAAATTTATAGTAAAGTATGTTAGGCGGTTAGAGATTAGACCAGCAATGCTAAGATGTATTGTTGGTTTAGTGGGTTCGATTCCCTGGTGTCTAGGCCTTGGATTTTATTTAATGGTTAATATGGGAAATTTACAGTAAAGTATGTTAGGCGGTTAAGAGACTAGACCCGCAATGCTAAGATGTATTGTTGGTTTGTTTAGTGGGTTAGATTAGGCCTTGGATTTTATTTAATGGTTACTATGAGAAATTTATAGTAAAGTATGTTAGGCGGTTAAGAGACTAGACCCGCAATGCTAAGATGTATTGTTGGTTTGTTTAGTGGGTTAGATTAGGCCTTGGATTTTATTTAATGGTTAATATGAGAAATTTATAGTAAAGTATGTTAGGCGGTTAGAGATTAGACCAGCAATGCTAAGATGTATTGTTGGTTTAGTGGGTTCGATTCCCTGGTGTCTAGGCCTTGGATTTTATTTAATGGTTAATATGGGAAATTTACAGTAAAGTATGTTAGGCGGTTAAGAGACTAGACTCGCAAAGCTAAGATGTATTGTGTTTAGTGGGTTCGATTCCCCCGGTCTAGGCCTTGGATTTTATTTAATGGTTAATATGGGAAATTTACAGTAAAGTATGTTAGGCGGTTAAGAGACTAGACTCGCAAAGCTAAGATGTATTGTGTTTAGTGGGTTCGATTCCCCCGGTCTAGGCCTTGGATTTTATTTAATGGTTAATATGGGAAATTTATAGTAAAGTATGTTTGCTAGTCGCCTCCGTCCACGACACCTAATTTGGTAGTTGGTCGTTAAGCCTGCCTGAAAAAATTGGCAATTACTTTATTTTTTACTTAGTATTGAACAAGCGAATTACAAGTAATCAAATTACATTTCTTAGCCCCAAGATACACGACCCAAATATACCATCAACTGATTACCAACTAAGGAATAAATAACAAACTAAATTGAGCTGAAAATTGAATTTAAATAAATAAAAGCACCTCAAAATAAGAATAAATTTACAATCCTGTAAGGCCTAATTATATGGGGGACCTTGGACTAAACTCACTTTGCGGGGGGCTACGTTTGGATTTGTGTAATTTGTGAACGATTAGGCGAGCGATTGTTGTTAAAAGAGATTTTGCTCCTTATAAGGGCAGTTTGAATTGAGCATATAAGGCGGCCTTAACTATTTCTCATTCTAACTTTGTTAGTTGTTTTTTGGTATAGTTAGGTATGTCTAGTATTATAAATTTTCGTAAGATCATTGATTTTTTTATGGGGTTTATAGAACATTTGAAATGTCAGTTTATAGAAGTTTCAGACCAATCTATACATTTTTAATGAATTTATTTATTATTTCTTATCAAACATAAAAGTAAATTCTGATTCAAGTCAGGGGCGAATAAGGAGGCTGATGAGCCACAGGAATATTTTTACTGGCCAAAAACTCTGGTTTATTGAAATTGCTGTGAACAAGTGGGTGTTGCATACACGATAACGCTCCTTGTCACACAATTTCAATAAACGAGTTTTTGGCCAGTAAAAAAAACATTCCTGTGGCTCCTCCAGCCTCCTTATTCGCCTGACTTGAGTCCTTGTGACTTTTTTTCTCTTCCCGAAGTTTGAAAAATCACCTCAAGGGAACTCATTTTGGGACAGTCGAAAAACATTCAAACGGCTGTAACCGACCAGCTGAAGGCTATCCCAGTATCAGAGCTATCAGAGTTCGAGCACTGCTATGAGGTGTGGAAGAAACGTCTCCCAGCGCTGTGTGGCTTCAGAAGGAAGTTATTTTGAAGGTGACAATATAGAATTGTAATTCTTTTTGAATAAAAAAATGTTAAAAATCAGTCTCATTACTTAATTTACAGACCTCGTACAGTTCTAGGTAGATGTTGTCTGTATGGTGCGTCAGTATTGTTTGTAAATCGGCCGGCAGAGGGCAGTCAGTCTTCAGTACTGCCTTCCACAGCTGTGATCCCTGCCGTTGGTATATTTGTCACAGGCTAAGAAATAATTATCGACCTAAGAGAATAAAACTGAATAGCCGCTACTGACAACATATCATTCACACTAGTATAACTCATTCTGAACAACAAAACAACTTATTTATGTAAGTATTATTAAAGCCTGCCTGGGGCATTATGGCCATCGAACTGTTGTGGGGTTCCTCCCAAAACCTCTCAAAAAGGATCCAAGGATCCTGGGCAGACTAAAATTCTTCCCTCTTATAGTTGTGGACACTCTTTTCTATTCACCAAAGCAAACCATTCACCCAAGACATAAAACGCTCCTTTTTCGTTGCACGGAATCAAGCAAACCCTCTTGTTATAGAGGAAATTCCATCTTAACCCCTTAGAATCTCATCACAATCCCACTTTGTAGGAATATATCTTTTCTCAAGAACACTTCCAGTTACCAATTCCTGGACGTCCTAAAAGAAAAGAGGCCTCACGATCACCTCTCTGTAACAATGGAGAGCTTACAGGAACGTTGTTGGAGTATTACCAAAGGGTAAATTCCACTCTGATTGTGTATAGCCATCATCCCATATTATCCCTGTTGCTTGCATAAAACAGCCTTGTTACTTATAAACCCCTAGAATCTCATCACAATCCCACTTTGTTGTAGGAATATATCTTTTCTCTAGAACAGCGTTTCCCAACCTGTGGTGGTACGCGAGTTGCTGGTTGGTGGTACGCGAAAAATAATCTGTAATGGCGGACTTAAAAAATTTAAAAAAATTAAATCATAAAAATATCATAGAAACGTTTTCTCCTATAATTCTTAAAAATTATATTAATTAATAATATTATACAATAAAGTTGTTAATATGTACCCAGCAATAAGGTTAGTCTGTCTCAAGATATATAAGAAAATATAACAGCATATTTAACAGGATTAAAATTGTCGGAGTCTTTTTCAAAACCCAAAAACAGAAATGATAATTGGATTTCATACCCCTTCTATAAAGAAAATTCAGGAAAAGCTACATCATTATCAATAAAAGATAAAGAAAATTAAATAGAATGTGATAGAACTTAATTGATAACTATTTAAAAAATCTGTTTAAAGAGACTTGTTTGTAATGAGTAAGCTCTATCCAAGCAACATTAAATTTAATTGGTACTTACAGGTAGTTGAATGCTTATAAGATATTAATTTAGAAGATTTGGGCACAAATATAATAATCCTTAAAGAAGGACTTTGTAAATTAATAATTTTGAAGAGAAAAATATGTACGCAATTTTTAATTATTTAAAAAAAGTTTTAAAACTAAGATCTTACACTTTACAAAGTTTATAAAGTGAACATGAACTTGGAACTCCTTTGTAACAGATACATTGGTATCTCTATACATCTATAAAGATGATGATAATAATAATAAAATGAAACACTCGGAATAACAAATTTCATGAAATACAATCATTTTTACGAATTAGTATAATTTAGCATGATGTACTACCACCAAGTGGTACGGTGAGCCAAAAAAAAAAGGTTGGGAAACGCTGCTCTAGAACACTTCCAGATAAGAATTCCTAGACGTTCTAAAAGAAAAGAGGCCTAACGATCACCTCCTCTCTGTGACAATGGAGAGCCCACAGGAACGTTGTTGGAGTTTTACCAAAAAAAGGTTAACTTCCACTCTGATTGTTGTTATAGCCATCCCAAATTAACCTTGTTGCTTTTATAAAGCAATCATGAGCTGATTGTAAACCAAATAAAGGAGCAAAAAATAAAGTAAAGAAAACAACCAAAAATTCAACTCAATCAAACCAAAAGAATTACATGTAATAAATAATCAGAATTAAACATTAAAAGAAAATGGGATCCATAAAATTAATTAAAACAATTAGAAAGAATAATAAGTAATCTATATAAATATATAAAAATGAATGTGTGTCTGTTTGTTTGTTTGTACTCGATAGATTCAAAAACCATACATCCAATCGCCGTGAAAATTTGGGAAATTATTAGGTATATCCCCGGGAAGGTTTTTGCAATTTTTTTTTTAAATCAGAGTTGGGGTTCTAGGTACACCCGAACAGATATCCCAAAAGTATCAAAATAACATTTAATTAGTAATATTTGTTGAAAGTGTAACCATGAAAACCATGAAAAACAGTTTTTTTTGCAATTATTAATACGAGAATAAATTATACCGAAGATGGTGGAAAATCCATTAAACTAAAAGTACTCAACAACACTATTGACGTTGATAATCGTTGGGTAGTACCATATTCTCCATTACTACTAAAAACGTATAACGCACACATAAATGCTGAGTACTGCAATTCAGTGAAAGCGATAATATATTTGCAAATATGTGAACAAAGGAAGCGATATGGCAGTGTTTGGAGTGGAAAATACAACTGCATCTAACGATGAAGTCACCCAATATCAACTGGGACGCTTCATAAGTAGCAATGAGGCTGTATGGCGGTATTACCTGTATATCATTTTTCCATTCATGAACGATATTCAACGGTTGTCCATTTAGCTGGTACATCTTGAAAATGGACAGCGTGTGTATTTTACATCAGAAAATGTACGTGCAAGAACAATGTCACCACCGCCAACAACATTTAACTAAATTTTTCACATTATGTAGAAATGCTACCTTTGCAAGGACACTACTGTACTCTGAGGTAGGGGTAATTTTATTGTTAATTTTCATTTCGATGTATTGTATACATTTGGTCATTAATAAATTATGTTTGAGGTATCAAAACTGCTTTTTTGTTCAAACACAGCAACGTGTGAACGGGTACAGCTAGTTAAAGATAAGAAAATACAAAATAAAAGAGCCTAACAATTTCACAAAATGTTAACTTGTTAAATACCAATTTAAATTTACATTAAGTTTAATTGAACACGTGGGACTTTTATTATATATATTTATATATTTTTTAATGTTAAATTAATACAGAAAAAAAAAGGTTAATAATTAATGTAATAACTAGGAAACGGATTCGTATGTATTTACATATTTTTTTCTAGGCAATTTACAGACGTTTTTCAACTAGAAGTATTCATACTGACACTTTTTAAGCCGTTTGAGTCTACTTTTATTTCACATATTTCCACATATTTGGATGTTATCGCATATTTATACATATTTGATTAAAATAAATAAATATTTCTACATATTTAATCAAAATATGTACATATTTTTTCATATTTTTCATTTTGGGCATATTTTCATAATTGGGAGGTGGTTGACAGAAACTGTAGGGCTGTGAATCACAGTGGGTACAATGGTTATTGTAATTTATACAGAATGCTGCTAAACAGTGACGGGCACTTGTTAGTTCTTTGAAGTTGTCTGACGTTGTCTGTTCTTTCAGCTCGTTCGTTGAAGTGTCCCAATTCATTTCGTTCGGTCACTTAGTGTATTCTTTTTTGGGTGAAATGCCACGAACATCGGCCTCAAACAAACAACTGGTTGCTAAATATCTTCGCGAGTTTCCAGTAGAACTTTTTCGAAGTGATGGAGACATTTTGTACTGCACATCTTGTGACAAGCGCGTTTCTTGCTCTCAACGTTCCCAAGTCACCCAACATATTGCCACCGGATCGCACATAGAGAATAAAAACAGAAAGAAAGAGAGGACGTCCTATCAAGCCTTCCTTACATCTCCATCACCAAGTAAGTCTACTCTGAGTATAGATCTGGGTCGGGCTTTGGTTAGAGCAGATATCCCTTTCCACAAACTTAAAAATCCTCATTTCAAAGGATTCTTAGAGACCTATATTGGGAAAAAAATGCCTGACGAGAGCGCTCTGAGGAAAAACTACCTGGAAGATGTCTATAAAGATACACTAACCAAAATTCGAGAACATATCAAAGATGGACCGATTTGGGTGTCAATTGATGAAACCACTGATGTTGAGGGCAGGTATATTGCCAATGCAGTTATTGGAAAACTTGACAGTGATGCTGATGTGGATTCAAAGCCATTCCTTTTGAACAGTGAGGTTCTCAAAAAATGCAATCATTCCACCATTTCACGATTTTCATAAAAAAAAATGTCCATTTTACTTAAATATTCCAGGAAATATTTTAAGAAAATCACATATTTTCCACATAATTGACGAAAATAAATGCATATTTTAATTAAATATTTGGCATTTTTAAATACATAAAAATCCGTTCCTTAGTAATAACACTTTTATCATGTTATTATTTTTAACCGAATTATTCTACTAATTAATCCAAATTTGGTCAAATCATTAAAAATCTTACATCAATTAAATACAAAAAAAAAATAAAACTTGTTCTTAGTGTTATAATTATTATTTATTATTAAAAATAAATTGTAGAACAAAAAGAGAAAAACCGGTTTCATGGATTAGATATTAATAAATTACAAAATATGGAGAACAAAAAATAAATAAATTAATTAATAATAAATAAAATATTACGTACTGATCGGGGACGTTTCAGCAACTTCATTATTTTTTTTTTTCCTATTAGTTTAATAAATAAAATTAAATAATAAATAAAGTAGGCAAGAACACTATTTATTATAAATAATTGTACCGAAAAAAATTAAAACGAAAAACAAAAATTTGACATTACTAGCTATTTTATCACCTACTAAATAGTTTACAGAACTAACAACGACTTTTAAATGACCTTAAATAATAAAATTGACAACTAACAAACAAACAATAACAAAACTAACAATAGATATGGTGTTTGAGCAAAGTACAATTTTTTTTTTTTTTTGTGAATGACAAAGAAATCAATAAAATATGGCTAAAACTCATTTATTTACTTCGTGGTTTTATTTTAAGTTTGAGGATGTTGATCAAATTTTCGTATCCCATTGAGTAAAAAATCTAATTATTATTAAGTAATTATACTAAAATAATAAATAAATTTTCAATAATTTTCTGGTTTGATAAATCAGATTGCCTACCTTGTCAGAGTCAGTCGTATTTCCGGAACCAAATGATGCTAAACTGCCTCTGTCAAGGTTTTCCACACTGTCGTCTAACGAGCCGGTTTCGTCTAAATCTCTGTGGCAAAAGAAAAAGAATGAATAACAGATATTTTTTTTTTTTTTTTTCCACACTTTGTTTAAAGCTAAAAACACTTTTTACGTCAAATTCAAATTTAGAAAATTTTAGAACACTTTTAGATGTTCTAAAAAATAAATTTTTTTTTTTATTGACCCTATATATTTTGAGGAATCTATAAAAGTTTAGAAATTCCATTTGAGGCAATCAAGACTGCGTCTTGAGTAGGATTGATTGTGAACAGAATTACACTCCATTACTCTCTTGTAGATTGTAGATTGTTATTACACAGGCGGTTCCACCAAAAAGGGGAAGGATCGCAGGCGAATCCAAAATGGCCATTGTTCCCCTTATAAGGGATTCCAACGTGGTGATCATAGGTTCAAACCCACCTGCTTTTTGGAAGTTTTTCTCTTCAAAGGAGCTACTTATGGCTTACTTCCCAGTGATGGAAGAGTGTTGCCTGTAGATTGTAGATTGTTATTAGAAGGGCGGTTCCACCAAAAAAAAGGGGAAGGAACGCAGGCAATCCAAAATGCCCATTGTTCCCCTTATAAGGGATTCCAACGAGGTGATCATAGGTTCAAACCCACCTGCTTTTTGGATTTTTTTCTCTTCAAAGGAGCTACTTATGGCTTACTTCCCAGTGATGGAAGAATGTTGTCTGTAGATTGTAGATTGTTATTAGAAGGGCGGCTCCACCAAAAAAAGGGGAAGGAACGCAGGCGAATCCAAAATGCCCATTGTTCCCCTTATAAGGGATTCCAACGTGGTGATCATAGGTTCAAACCCACCTGCTTTTTGGAATTTTTTTCTCTTCAAAGGAGCTACTTATGGCTTACTTCCCAGTGATGGAAGAATGTTGTCTGTAGATTGTAGATTGTTATTAGAAGGGCGGTTCCACCAAAAAAAAAGGGGAAGGAACGCAGGCGAATCCAAAATGCCCATTGTTCCCCTTATAAGGGATTCCAACGTGGTGATCATAGGTTCAAACCCACCTGCTTTTTGGAATTTTTTTCTCTTCAAAGGAGCTACTTATGGCTTACTTCCCAGTGATGGAAGAGTGTTGCCTGTAGATTGTAGATTGTTATTAGAAGGGCGGCTCCACCAAAAAAAGGGGAAGGAACGCAGGCGAATCCAAAATGGATCCCATTGTTCCCCGCCCACTCCTCATCTCATGAGAGGCACCGGGGCTTCAAGACCAACAAATCCGGCTAAAGTTTGCCAGATGCTAATACAATAAACTAATAAAGTAGCAACAGGACACTAGAGGAGCATGGCGACTCAATCGCCCCCAGTGCACTGGAATAAACCTAGAAAGTTCTGGTAAAGATTACCAGATGCCCACAATCTCCGGTAGGGAGACATTTAACCTGCCGAAGACGAGGAATCTAGTTTTATAGAATAAACGGGGGCACACCTCTACAAAGTGCCGCACAGCCTCATTGGGGACTCACCACAGCCGCCATTACACTCTTAGTCAGTAATATTATCTTTTATTTCTATTTAGCCTATGTTATCTTTCAGCCTTCCCTAATCAAATCTAGGTATCCGTTCGTGTCTATTAATTACGAGCTACTTTAAATCTACGTGACTATGCTCAACCAACATACATTTGTAAATCCTACTATGTCTTTGTATTTTTTTTTAAAGAAATTAGTTTTATAATAATTATGTTTATATGGCTACACTCCAATCACCTGCTAGAACGTTGACTATTTCCTTTCAGCTTGGCCGGTGATTTTGGTAACGATAACGGAAGTGCCGTACTGAAATAGGTTTCCTGTATTACCTCCCGCAATTTCTTCACCCATGCCTGTTTGCTTTCTAAAGAAGATGCCTGCAAAAACAATAAAAGGAGTCGAAATATGCGAATAAAAAAAACATCTTGCAAGATACTAAGTTCAAAAATAAAAGTTCTTTATCTACCTTGAGTACTATCCTATAATCAGAAATTGGGGCCCTTCCTGTCCAGACTGCAAATTTACATTCATCTCCTTCTATATGTTCGGTGACGCCTAGTTCAGAAGTCTGTGAATAGAATTATTAATTTTAAATTAATCATTTTAACAACTGTAGTTTCACAGATTTATGAAATTATGGGGAAAGTGGCTGCGAAAGGTTTTAAAAGGGTTAAAGCCAGGTAGAGCTCAGAACAACCATCTAAGGACACCAGACCACCGCTTGGGGCTCCCAAAATCGCATTCAAGGCAATGCATTCCCTCACTGAGGATTCATTCTTACACTCTCTACATGTCGTCACTCTACTACGTCATTCAGTTTAAACCAATTCTTTTAGAAATAGTCTATATTTGGTTTAACCTAGTTAAGTTATTGCAATTTACACTAGTTAGGGTAAATGCTCCCCGTAGGAGGAAGTGGATTACCCACTTCTTCAGGGTACTTGGCGTTCTTGCAGGTATCCCAGCGTAACAACAAGAACATGAGCAACATATACTGTTACTACACCCCAATACATTTACACAGTACACATAGGGCACAGCCATCTGTACAAGGTGGGGGGGGGCTTATTAGCTCGGATCAGTAGGTGCAGATTGTGCCGGGATGAGAAGGAAGCGGCGGCCTCTCTCACTGGCTGTTCGATTGCGCTCTCCAACCCTTTAGAACTTTGAGACCAAAGGAGATATTAGCGCAAGAAGAACTAGTAGGGTAAGTCCTTAACCTCTTTAGTAGGGGAGGTTTCATCTACTAGATGCAAAGTGGGGCTGGCACAATAAGCCTCTTTTGGCTGAGGTGCCGTGGGGTGTAGCTCCCACCCCGATAATCTAATCTAATCTAATCTAGGGTTAATGCTAGCTATTTAACTCTTAGTCAGTAATATTATCTTTTATTCTATTCAGCCCTACAGCCTCCCTAAACCAAATCTAGAAATCACTTCGTGACTATTAATTGCGAGCTACATTAAATCTACTTCTACGTGACTATGCTCAACAACATCCAACTCCAACTACAGCCTATCGACACAGTAAAAGGACAATTTTAAATAAAGAAAAAGAAAACGAATTACCATCAGTTTATTCTTGTAGATATACTTGGCTTTTCCAGCTGAATCTTTCACCTCCTTGCTAAACACCAGATACAGTTCGAACAGGAAACAGTGCCTTTCTTTGGACTTGCGGATTATCTGTTTAGGATCCCAGACGTGCAGACTATCCTGTAGGACAACCTCGCCAAGTTCGTCTAGACTTACATCACAACCTTCTAACAATGACAGATGTAGCGCATCGTTCGCCTTTTTCGGCACGTTCAACATCACTTCTAAGCCATCCTGGAAAATTTTTATTTATTATTTTTATTTTTTGTTTTAGTATAACGTAAAGGTGGTGTGTTATTTATTTGTCATTTTGAAGAAGGACTAAAATGGTATGTGTTGCCACCTGTATAATATTAACAAGAATCAAAGGGAGGTTCTACTTTCCCCATTTGAATTGAAGAAAATCGATTGATTTTGTCGCAAGGGAGACATTACTTAATCGATTATCAATCTCTCGAAATCAGACTCAACAATTTCATTTGAACTTCACACAATGATTACAAAACAGATAAATCTTGAAATTTTATGCGGTACATTCGATTTAGGAATTCACTTCTAAAAAGATAGTACGAGTACATCTAAAGTATCAACTTTAAGTACCAAGTAAGGGATAGTTAGAGGATTACGTGATTTTAATTTAGGTTAAGCTATAAGGATGGCAGGAATATAGAGTACTGATCCGTCCATTAGTTGTAAGTTTGTATGTAAATAGTTTGTATATAGTAGAGGGATGAATGTGTGAAGCGAATGTATTTTTATGAGTAAGAATGGAGAGTGAGTGATATTCTAGTGATAATGGCCTACCCATGTGTATAGTGTAAATAGTGTACAGAATAAATATGTATAGATGTAGAAATGGTCGTGCTTGTGTAGTTGTACATAGCTTCGTAGTTTCAGTTATTAGGGTCTGAATGTAATTTATTGAGAGAATGTGTACGAATAAGGTTAGTAAGCACCTAGAACAGCGGTTCTCAACCTGTGGGTCGCGACCCCGGCGGAGGTTGAACGAGCAAAACACAGGAGTCGCCTATAGCCATCGGAAAATACATATTTCCGATGGCTGAAGTCACGCTACCGTCTGCAGGCAGCGCTATTCAGCTGAAACGCACGCCGTTTAGACGTTAATGTTATTTATTGGAATTAGTAATAAATATTTCTCAATATATAATTAAATATTGTTTTTTGTGATTAATCACTATGTTTAAATTACGTTTGATTTATAGCAATGAGGAATACATATTAGGAATTTATATTCTGAATCATAACTGTAGCAAAATTATAGTTATGAAGTTAGCCATTAAAATTATTTTTTGGTTTGGGGTCACCGCAACATGAGGACCTGTATTGCGGGGTCACGGCTATTAAAAAGGTTGAGAACCTAGAAGATGATGCTGGCTGTATGAAGGAAGCCAATGCGAAAGGAAAGCAAAAAAAAAAGGAAGTATTATGGCCAAATTTTCTAGTTTCAAAGAAAATTCAAAGAAAAACGGATTTTCACATTTCTGACAGAACTTTTTCCAACATTCACTTTTATGATTACATGTATATACATTTGTATACAGTGACTCCCATTACATACAGAACATACAGAAGTTAAAAATTGACGAAAATTAAAAGTGGCACCCATTTATTCAAATTTTTATAAATTCATTTCATTTTATAATTACTATTAATTAAATAAAAACTATTTAAATAAGTACATAAAAATGTTTTGGTAGATTAAAAAAAATATATAGCAAATTCTATCTCTCATAAATATTGGAACACTATTATAATTTATAGTTTGTCCAAGGTTTTGCCCGAATATTTATACAATTTGTAAATATTTAC
The DNA here is from genome assembly GCF_049639745.1 of Rhodnius prolixus. Classification (NCBI taxonomy): domain Eukaryota; kingdom Metazoa; phylum Arthropoda; class Insecta; order Hemiptera; family Reduviidae; genus Rhodnius; species Rhodnius prolixus. The sequence continues at coordinate 64,844,384 of NW_027411592.1, read as the reverse complement.
CTTAAGCATATATTCAATATGAAATTAATAATTAAATTAGTTTATATAAATCAAGCCAGGTGTAACATGTAAAGAAAAATTGTAATTTCTTTGCACAAAGACAATAAAAAGTGTTAGAGAGACAGAAAAACTGATCGGACCTAAAACATCTACTGTGTGGAACATCATTCAGCGTTACCAAAAAGAAAAAAAGAATTGTTTCAACCCCACAAAAAGGCCGTCCTCAACTGCTCTCTGAGAGAGAGCAGCGTTATATATTAAAAGAATTAAAAAAGATCACCGACTTAGTGCTCCAAAACTTCTATGTGAAATTTTTGACATGTTCAGAGAGCAAAAAAGGAGCAGAAACTGTTCGGAGAGTGCTAAGAAAACTCGACTATCATGGTAGAGTAGCCTGGAAGAATCCTTTTGTCAGTAAGATAAATCGTGTTAAGAGAGTGAAATTTGCCGAAAAATATTCCAATGTAAATAGTGACTTTTGGAATGATATACTCTAGCGATGAATCAAAATTTAATGTTTTCCAGTCAGATGGAAGGGATATGGTCTGGAGGAAAGCGAATGCTGAACTCGAAAAGAAGAATTTACAGCCAGGGTTTTAAAGCTGCACCTCCGGGTGGTGGTGGGTCAGTTCAGGTTTGGGGCTGGATGTCCGCATCAGGATTTGGAGAATTAGTGTTTATTGATGGAATGATGCACAAAATGGTTTATAGTAATATATTAAAATATAATTTGAAAAAAGTGCCCAAACATTTGGTATTTTAGGGTCTTCTAAATTCTACCAAGATAACGACCCCAAACCTACGGCTTGGGTGATACGCCAGTGACTGTTATATAATTGCCCAAAGTTTTCCAAACCTCTCCGCAGTCACCGGATCTTAATCCCATTGAACATTTATGGCAATATTTAGCCAGTGCTTTAAGAAAAACGAATAATATCTAACAAAAATGAATTAAAACGATGTTTCCTGGAAGAATGGGAAAAAAACACCACCTGAATTAACCAAAAACTTGTTTCACCTATGCCTGATCGTTTGAGGGCTATTGTAAGTCAAAAAGCAATTATTAAATTATTACCAACCAATTATTAAATAGTATGAGATTTTAAATATTGAACATTTAAACTCTAGCACTTCTGGTGTCCCAATATTTTTGAGAGCCTTATTTTACACTTTTTCAAAAAGTGCTACCTAACAGTTTGGAATTTCATCGATTTATACTTATATATAATTTCCACAGATGTTGCTAATGTAATTTAAAAAAAAAAAAAAAATTCCAAACTTTTGTATGTTGTTTTCATTTTCCTTTTAAATCATTTTGTAATAGGTGTCCCAATATTAATGGGAGTCACTGTACATCGTACAACACAAAGATAGGTAAATTTTTATTGGAATCAATTTTTCTAGCTTTTAGCATTCTGAGAACAAATTCCAGATGTCGTTCGGTGTTAATTATGCAGTTTTAAACTGTAGAACTATATTAAGAGAAAAATCAGTATGTTCAGTATCGGAATCAGAATCAGTAATCAGAATATTCGTACCATTTTTTTCTACTCTGTGCATTATGAGTTGAAAAAAAAGAATTAATTGGGGGAAAAAAATAAAAAAAATAATAATAATTACATATTGCGACTTAGTCTTTCTAAGAATTCTTGGACGAAGTACAAAATGCCTCAATGATTGAGGTGATGATATGGTAGCCCTAAATAGATCAAAACCTTCCCTACTAATTGGTCTTCTTCGTTGCATTTTCTTCTAATTATCCATCAAAATCGTATCAAATCACTTAATTTGCATTTTTTTTTTTTTTTAATTTATTTTCATTGAAACACTCGAACAGTTATTCAAACATGATAAATCAAAAAGTAAATATGTAAATAGTAATTTTATATACAATTATATTGCACAAATAGTACACGATTTTCACTTATAAATAATGCAATGAGGTCAATGGAAAAAAGCAAATTACATATTAAACATAAATTTAAAGTCTTAACAGATAGATTAATGGGCAACAGAACTTAAACAAATGATAAGTCTATAGAGTGATTATCAGCAATTCGTATGTCCCCACCCAGCAGCAAACAAAAAGGTGAATTTGACTGATAAGGATACTGATAAGAGGATTCTTTGGTCAAGAGAATGTACATAATTGGGCCCCCAGTCTGAGGGGGGGTTAGCCAATCCTTTTATTTATTTTCACTCAATACACCCAATAAGAATATTTATAAGAGATGCAACTGGGTTTTTCAGTTTGTTGAAGGCAACAAAAAAATTTGTAATAATACGAGGGTCGTTTGAAAAGTTCGGGCAAAGTCAGAGAGATAGCACTACTGGCGCGTATCGAGGTTATGTTTAGTTAGTAGCATCTCTTGGAAGAACACACACCAAGTTTCAGCCAGATCGGTCTATTTCTTTGTGTTTGGCATTCGTTTGAATCGAGGAAGTCGAGTGATTTTCAAAAAAATGGACGAAAAAGAATTTCGTGTGTTGATTAAACACTACTTTATGAAAGGCAAAACGCCTCAGGAGACTAAAGAGAAGCTTGATAAACATTATGGTGACTCTGCACCTTCGATTAGAACAGTTTATAAGTGGTTTCAAAATTTTCGGAGTGGCCATATGGGCACAAGTGACGCTGAACGTTCTGGACGCCCTGTTCAGGTTACTACTCCAGAAATCATTGATAAAATCCATGGATATGGTGATGGATGACAGAAGAGTGAAGGTGCGTGAGATTGCTAGTGCTGTGGGCATCTCGAATGAACGGGTACATAATATTTTGCATCAACATTTGGACATGACAAAGCTATCCGCAAGATGGGTGCCGCGATTGTTCACGCTTGACCAAAAACGAAATCGTGTGAAGTGTGGCAAAGGACGGTTTGCAGCTGTTCTAGAAGAATCCGCAGGACTTTAAGCGTCGTTTCGTCACTGTGGATAAAACTCTCATTTGCAATAACAGTTACAACCTGGATTAACCGGGCTGACCTCCGGCTATACCCTCCCCGGAAAACTGAAAACCCGGTTAAACCGAATACACAGTAATACCTTACTGTTTCGTTTACGTTTAGCACCAGTTTTCTTAACGGATTCCATTGCGTAAGTGAAATAAAAATTCGACCGAAAGGGCAAACGAAAGAGGTTTTCTGTAGGACGGAACTGTTGTAACACTGAAGACTAGCTTGAGATTAGGCTGCTCTCTGGGAAGATTAAAATAATGCCGGTAATTATCCATAAAAATATTTTACATATAACCGTGAAGTTGAAAATCAAACATTTACGACACGTAAATCTCATGGTCTTTTGTAAGACCGTGGTAAATCCCAAGAAATTCAGTACTAATTGCACCTTATTTTGGGTTTTTACATACATACATACATAATCCTTCAAGAAAATCAGGTATAAAAGAATTGCTGCCACGCCTACAATTAATTATGTTACATCGGAAGACAAAAAATTTTCCTGTCGCCACCGAAAATTAACTTTTGTTTCGGCGCCGATCTGAGGTGTTCTTATGACTCAACATGATCCCGGTTAATCCGAATCCCGGTTAGCCGAGTGCCGGTTAATCGATGTTGTTCTGTATCTTTTTTTTGTTTACCTTAATTTCACCTTGTCCTTCACCGCAGCATGATTGTAGATCTTTTAATAATAACTGATATTTGGTAATCCTTTGTACTGGTTTGATGAGATACGCAGCAATGGGATGTTCAACTCGATGTTTTTTCTGCAGTTCTTCGAAATAGGTGCCACCGTGTGAAACTAGTACGGAGTTACTTTCCGGTTTATTCTTGCAATATTCCACGTACATATCAAATTTTAATGCCTGAAAAAGAATTCAATTATTATTTATAGACTGAAACCATACTTCCTCATAAGTTTCCGCAGGAAGTAGTGAGGCATGATTCTCTTGATTTTAGTTTCCTTATTAATGACGTGCAGTTATTCACAACTACTGCAGGTATCAAAAACTTTAAATAAATTTAGGAATGAATACTCACACGACTTTTTCTAAGGCCCTAACTTCGAAGACAATTTTTTTTCTTGGAACATGAATATTATGAAATATTCATAATTCATACTAATATTAATTACCCTACTAATTAACATTCTTAAATCGTTCAGTATCTCCAGTTCTGTGATACCAAGGCAGAGAAAGATAACAGGGATTTGAAAAATAATAAATAAAAAAAACATCAGCGGATCTGATAAACCGGTACTTATACTCGTACTACAAATCAAGATACAAAGTGGCATTTTTAATAACCCCATTAACCTTCACCCAGATCGATCACTTATACTTTTTTTTGTATCTGTTTTGTGGGCACTAGACTTTAAAATCAATAATCAAATTTTCATTAAGAGATAGAATTTCCTGTAAGGTATCATCTTAGCTCATGTAGCAGTAAGTTTCAGGCGGGGCTTTACGTCCAACTACCAATTAGTTGTCGTGGACGGAGGCGACTAGCAAACATACTTTACTACAAATTTCTCATATTAGCCATTAAATAAAATCCAAGGCCTAGACACCGAGAATCGAACCCACTAAACCAACAATACATCTTAGCATTGCGGGTCTAGTCTCTTAACCGCCTAACATACTTTACTACAAATTTCTCATAATAACCATTAAATAAAATTCAAGGCCTAGACACCGGGGGGATTGAACCCACTAAACCAACAATGCATCTTAGCATTGCGGGTCTAGTCTCTTAACCGCCTAACATACTTTACTATAAATTTCTCATATTAACCATTAAATAAAATGCAAGGCCTAGACCTGGGAGAATCGAACCCACTAAACCAACAATACATCTTAGCATTGCGGGTCTAGTCTCTTAACCGCCTAATATACTTTACTATAAATTTCTCATATTAACCATTAAATAAAATGCAAGGCCTAGACCTGGGAGAATCGAACCCACTAAACCAACAATACATCTTTGCATTGCGGGTCTAGTCTCTTAACCGCCTAACATACTTTACTATAAATTTCTCATATTAACCATTAAATAAAATGCAAGGCCTAGACCTGGGAGAATCGAACCCACTAAACCAACAATACATCTTAGCATTGCGGGTCTAGTCTCTTAACCGCTCGGGTACCGTGGTGCCTCATCTTAGTGTACGTATGTTAAACTTCACAATGTTAGCTAGTATTAAGTAATGTTTAAAATATTTAGAGTTTGAAGAGAATTTATGAATTAGAGCCTTATGTGTAACAGAAAGAGAGAGTCGTGTTGAGTGTTGACTTAGATACACTAAGTCTATAAAGTATAATCTTGCACCATACTTTTCTACAATAACTACACAGATTAAATAAAATATTATATATACAAAAATAGGTACCCAAGTAACAAAACAATGTCCAACGTCTTCGGGCATGGTTTCATATTTTTCTAATTCTTTTAAAAATACGTCACGGTGAAAATTCCTAATATCTTCCACATTGCCAAAGATTATCCTCTCTTTGCCGTGCAACGATTGCGGAGCAACATCCGCACCACAGCGCATCTCTTCTAAAAATACTTTTATACATGTATCCAAATCTTTTACATAAGTTCTTTCGGTTTGTAATAATTCGGCCATTATAAATCTGCAAAAAATTGAAAATTATTTTTCTTAAATAAAGGGAAACTGTTCAAGGAGAGAGAGTTGGCTAATCTTACTCCTTTCTTCTAGCAGATCGTCTCTTCTCTTCGTTGAGCTCTTTCAGATCTTTGGCTGACTCTTTCACTTTGGATTCTAAATTGGGATCTGAGTTTCTATCTATGCTAAGATCTTGTTTCCCTTCATTCTCCGTCTGTATGCCAAGTCTTCCTTCTAATTGTGATCTGGAAAAGAGTAGACGGAAAATATATTATTACTAATAAATAATACAGAATATCCACACTTCGGATAAAATAATTGAATATTGGAGAAAATACAAATAAATAATAGAACTATCATTTAGCTCTGGATGTTACAAATATTTTCTGATTATCAATAACATTTTTTTGGGCGATTTCATTAATATTAAGGTGCTTAAGATTAGGTTCCACGGGGAAGTGGATTGGTAAAAATGTCAGTACTGTATGCTTAACTAGACTTGAGAAAATGTTGAGGGACTCCTGGGCCAAGTATGAGGGCGTAGATTTACGTTCTCAGAAGGGACGTACCAACACGTTGTAAGTGTCCATGCACTGGCCTTCTGTGATCTCAGGCAGAAGGCCTACGATCTAATGTCTTGTTTTTACTAATAATACAGTAAATTCAAGCTCCACGAGGATCCACATATTTTGGGCGATTTCATCAATATTAAGGGGCTTAAGATTAGATTCCATGGGGAAGAGGATTGGTAAAAATGTCAGAACTGAAATGCTTAACTAGACTTGAGAAAATGTTGAGGGACTCCTGGGCCAAGTATGAGGGCGTAGATTTACGTTCTCAGAAGGGACGTACCAACACGTTGTATGTGACCATGCACTAGCCTTCTGTGATCTCAGGCAGAAGGCCTACGATCTAATGTCTTGTTTTTACTAAAAATACAGTAAATTTAAGCTATCTTGGTGCAGCCTCCAGTACTGACTAAGAATCGCGGTTTATAGTATAGACAATCTTTATTTTCCTTCCTTCTCAAAGTTACAACGTCAGAAGAATAATTATCAAGCACTGTGATTGGTCAGAAAAGCAGCTTCGAAGCAGATTGGAGTTGTTATGCAAGGATGGGAAGAGCTTCAAATAGAATGTCTGAAATGTTACGGATACAGTCTATGGATTTTTCTACAATAAAAGAAAAAAAAAACGGAAATAATCTACGAAGTATCGCTTTAAAGATGAAGAGTTCTCGATGACGTAATGGTTTTTGTAATGGACGAGGAAAGCTCTGGTTTCTGCAAAATGGAAAAGGTTAAGAAAAGGTCCTAAATGGAGTCCAGGCTCCAATAAGTACAGAGAAAGTAAAATTTTCAACGGCCGGATGTTTTCGATGATATTAAGGTAGACACGGATTTCAGTCCAAACTTTAGTAATCTTAGTAAACACACGCTAAAAAGGTTCTATTTCCTGTTTTCAGGGAACTTCAAAAACATTTCCTCGTGAAAAATTTGCACTTGCAATTACAATTTCTTATCAGGAAAGAGGAAAAAGTGGGGGGAGGAGAAAAAAAAATGGGTGCATCTCACTAAATGCAATCAAACAATGTATCGGTCTGACTGACTCATTATTGGCCGCGTGATAAAAGATAATTATTGTTTAATACAAAATTGATAATTAATACTTTGAAATAACCTTGAATAGAGATAAGATTGCCAATGTTGAATTTGTTGAACTATGTCAATACTCCGGATGTTGCAGCAGTATATGGGGCTCTGTTTGTCCAATAGGGTGCACAATAGAGGGCCTAGCACCACCATATGTGACGAACTGGCCATTTTCGTTAACACTTTGGTGATGATACTCGTCAAAACATTTTTTTTGGGGGGGGCGCAGAAGAAAAATTTAACAGAAACTATCGCGAAAAGAAAAAAAACTGAATAAAGATGGTGCTCTTTGTGCTAGAAGATCTGGCTGTGCACAGAGAAACTGGTGGGAGAACTGACAAGGTGGTAAAAATGGCAGCAACCGATCGGTGTCTCTCCCCGGTATCTGCTGATAAGATAAGAGCACAGATCATTAAGTGCAAACAGTTAGGAAAACATGCTTTTTTTCTACTACCTCCTCATAGCAACAAAATTAAGATTTATTGCTCTTTTTTTCTTTTTGCACATCTTATCTTGGAGCTTATCTCGCGATTTTGCTTTCTCTTACATGGAAAGGAGTATCGTGATATCGCATTTATTACCGGAAGTATCCCTTTTGAGGTCACATAAGTGGAAAAAAGGAAAATTGGTTTTGAGAAAATAGTGTTTCTAGGTTAAGATCTTTCCGGCCAGAGCGATATTCCTCACGCTGAACGCTTGAAACACTCTAAGGACGGCGCTGGACATGTGCATCCGCTCTAAACCATCCCAGGTCATCCTGGTCAAGCGGAGAGAGAGAGAGAGAGAGAGCGTTCGTCCTTGATCCTCACCATCTCTCTCTCTCTCTCTTCAATTAAAAATGATTTTTCAATTACCTATATTTGTCCATACGAGATGAGAAATCCTTGTAGGTATTGTCCACGGCGGCCACCCATGTCTTCACCTGGGCAGCATGAGCATGTCCCTTTTCCACCAGACTGTCAGCCAATTGGATCAGTAATTTCACTCGTTCTCGTGTCTCTTTGGCTGCCGCTTTAAATTCATTATGTTCGCCTAATAATGTTTCCGTTTCTTCCTGTAAAAACAACAACAATTTTTTTCGATTGATTTACTTCAGCTGTTTACATTCTTACGCGAACATATGAGATTCCATTATACGAAAAGCGTGAAAAGAACATTATTATGACGATCTAAGCCACTTTAGAAGGTCGCAGAAGAAGGAAATGGAAACTTTAGGTATTGTGTTCCGTTGTTTCGAGGTCCTAAAATAACCTTTTTTTTTCTATTTTTTATGAGCTCAAATCCTTCTAGTCCAAGATGCAGCTGAAAAATATTTGGAGCATGAAGAAAAAATTTATGTGTTACAACTTTCAAAGAATAGCGGTCACAAAAAAAGAAAAAAGTCATGTGATCTTCATGCCACAGTGTATTTCCTGTGCGATGTTTGAAAAAGAACATTTTCTAGATATGATATAACTTTCCAAGATATAAAGGTTTGAAATTTGAAGCAAATTGAAAAGTACCAAATTTTAACTATCTGTATCTCATTGCTTATTGTCAGTAAAACATTCCCATTTATGTCAGTTTTAGTGCTTTGTATTCCCTACAATTGCGTAAATAAATCATTGAATTCTGATGAACAGGAAGAGAATTATAGAGGTTTGAAATTTGAAGCAAATTGAAAACCACCGAAATTTAACCCCCTATATCTCAATAACTATTATCAGTAAAACATTCCCATTTATGTCAGTTTTAGTGCTTCGTTTTCCCTACAATTAGGTAAAGAAATCATTGAATTCTGATGAACAGGAAGAGAATTATAGAGGTTTGAAATTTGAAGCAAATTGAAAACCACCGAAATTTAACCCCCTATATCTCAATAACTATTATCAGTAAAACACTACCATTTATGACAGATTTAGTGCTTTGTATTCCCTACAATTTGGTAAAGAATTCATTAAAATCTGATGGATAGAAAGAGAGATATAAACGTTTGAAATTTGAGGGTATTAGAAAACCTCCAAACTTTAACCTTCTATATCTCGTTAACTATTATCACTAAAACACTGCTATTTATATCAGTTATAGGGCTAAGTTTTCTCTACAATTGGGTAAAGAAATCATTGAATTCTGATCAATAGGAAGAGAGATATAAAGATTTGTTTTAGTTTTGATCATCGATTTTTTACTATCCAAAATTCGTCTAAATCTTTGCGAATAGAAATGCTTCTTCACTCTACCTTATTTACACCCACCCCACAATTGTAAACAGACCAAAAAAAAAATGGCTCCTAACCATCACTTTCTGTCATCAAGACACTGTCACGCACAAAATAGAAACTCTATAAATAACCCCATAGACAATCTAAAATTAAAATTCAAAAACACATAATTAGATTTCTCGGTACTGTTTTGAAATTAGTTATAACAGTAACAACGGGGCACGGATAAATAAGCCAAATCAAGGCGCCAAATGACCTAATTGTGTGCCAAAATTTCGAAACACTTCTTTGGTAAAAAAGAAACAAAATTATAATTAAAAATATTTAATTAGGAATATATATATTTTTTTTTTTACTAATTATGTTCAAATAATGTTATTTGATATGCACCACTTTTTGATTTATGTGGTTCCAAATACTTGGAGCTTTTTCTTAATCGATCTATCACTGAGAGCTTAAAATACGAATTTACAAAGGAAGATATCAAATTAAAAGAGAGTAATTAAGAATATACTCTTTAAAAAAAAGGGAAGAATATATGAAGAACACCAAAACAAAATACCACACTAAAATTGGCATGAGGTTAGGTAATGTGTACAACCACTTCTGTATGCCTAAAATGAAATTTTATTTTTTGGTATGAAGCCAAAATGAGATTTAAATGGACATGACTCACTAGCTTGCTTCCCTCTAGTTACTTAATATCAAAAATTATGTCTTTGAAAAGATCATAACTTGTAAGAGCAAAAAAAAAGGAATATTTTTAATGATAGTTTGGTTTTCGACAGTTGCTAATAGATTATCCTTCGGGAATTTTGGTGGTGCGATCAATGAAATTTGGGTAGAAAAATATATTTAATTTTTTTAAACCAACCAACGTTTTGTAGCTAAAAATATAACTCGTACATATTATACCCAGAAGAAGGGTATATAGAATTTGCCGAAACGTGTTAACCGCACATTAAAATTCCCTAAGATAACATTGAAATATCATTTATAAAATCTTGGGGAATAAAGGGTGACTTCAATTTCTACCAGCTGTGACAGTCCAGAACTACTAGAGAACCTAGCAACTAATAGGGAAAGATCGGAGGTTATTCTGAGGAATATCTCTCAATCTATGTTGTTGACTGGTCAACCTAAGCTCAGTTACTACGAGAGTAGAAATGCCACGAATGTCTCTCAATCTATGTTGATGACTGGTCAACCTAAGCTCAGTTACTACGGGTGTAGAAATACCACGAATGTCTCTCAATCTATGTTGATGACTGGTCAACCTAAGCTCAGTTACTACGGGTGTAGAAATGCCACGAATGTCTCTCAATCTATGTTGTCGACTGGTCAACCTAAGCTCAGTTACTACGGGTGTAGAAATGCCACGAATGTCTCTCAATCTAAGTTGACTCATCACCATGCTAAGCTCAGTTACTACGGGGGTAGAAATGCCACGAATGTCTCTCAATCTATGTTGATGACTGGTCAACCTAAGCTCAGTTATTCCGCGGGGTAGAAATTCCACGAATGTCTCTCAATCTATGTTGATGACTGGTCAACATCCTAAGCTCAGTTACTACGGGGGTAGAAATGCCACGAATGCCTCTCAATCTATGTTGATGACTGGTCAACCTAAGCTCAGTTACTCCGGGGTAGAAATGCCACGAATGTCTCTCAATCTATGTTGATGACTGGTCAACCTAAGCTCAGTTACTCCGGGGTAGAAATGCCACGAATGTCTCTCAATCTAAGTTGACTCATCACCATGCTAAGCTCAGTTACTACGGGGGTAGAAATGCCACGAATGTCTCTCAATCTAAGTTGACTGATCATCATGCTAAGCTCAGTTATTCCGCGGGGTAGAAATTCCACGAATGTCTCTCAATCTATGTTGATGACTGGTCAACATCCTAAGCTCAGTTACTACGGGTGTAGAAATACCACGAATGTCTCTCAATCTATGTTGATGACTGGTCAACCTAAGCTCAGTTACTACGGGTGTAGAAATGCCACGAATGTCTCTCAATCTATGTTGTCGACTGGTCAACCTAAGCTCAGTTACTACGGGTGTAGAAATGCCACGAATGTCTCTCAATCTATGTTGATGACTGGTCAACCTAAGCTCAGTTACTACGGGGGTAGAAATGCCACGAATGTCTCTCAATCTATGTTGATGACTGGTCAACATCCTAAGCTCAGTTACTACGGGGGTAAAAATGCCACGAATGCCTCTCAATCTATGTTGATGACTGGTCAACCTAAGCTCAGTTACTCCGGGGTAGAAATGCCACGAATGTCTCTCAATCTATGTTGATGACTGGTCAACCTAAGCTCAGTTATTCCGCGGGGTAGAAATTCCACGAATGTCTCTCAATCTATGTTGATGACTGGTCAACATCCTAAGCTCAGTTACTACGGGGGTAGAAATGCCACGAATGCCTCTCAATCTATGTTGATGACTGGTCAACCTAAGCTCAGTTACTCCGGGGTAGAAATGCCACGAATGTCTCTCAATCTATGTTGATGACTGGTCAACCTAAGCTCAGTTACTCCGGGGTAGAAATGCCACGAATGTCTCTCAATCTAAGTTGACTCATCACCATGCTAAGCTCAGTTACTACGGGGGTAGAAATGCCACGAATGTCTCTCAATCTAAGTTGACTGATCATCATGCTAAGCTCAGTTATTCCGCGGGGTAGAAATTCCACGAATGTCTCTCAATCTATGTTGATGACTGGTCAACATCCTAAGCTCAGTTACTACGGGGGTAGAAATGCCACGAATGCCTCTCAATCTATGTTGATGACTGGTCAACCTAAGCTCAGTTACTCCGGGGTAGAAATGCCACGAATGTCTCTCAATCTATGTTGATGACTGGTCAACCTAAGCTCAGTTACTCCGGGGTAGAAATGCCACGAATGTCTCTCAATCTAAGTTGACTCATCACCATGCTAAGCTCAGTTACTACGGGGGTAGAAATGCCACGAATGTCTCTCAATCTAAGTTGACTGATCATCATGCTAAGCTCAGTTATTCCGCGGGGTAGAAATTCCACGAATGTCTCTCAATCTATGTTGATGACTGGTCAACATCCTAAGCTCAGTTACTACGGGTGTAGAAATACCACGAATGTCTCTCAATCTATGTTGATGACTGGTCAACCTAAGCTCAGTTACTACGGGTGTAGAAATGCCACGAATGTCTCTCAATCTATGTTGTCGACTGGTCAACCTAAGCTCAGTTACTACGGGTGTAGAAATGCCACGAATGTCTCTCAATCTATGTTGATGACTGGTCAACCTAAGCTCAGTTACTACGGGGGTAGAAATGCCACGAATGTCTCTCAATCTATGTTGATGACTGGTCAACATCCTAAGCTCAGTTACTACGGGGGTAAAAATGCCACGAATGCCTCTCAATCTATGTTGATGACTGGTCAACCTAAGCTCAGTTACTCCGGGGTAGAAATGCCACGAATGTCTCTCAATCTATGTTGATGACTGGTCAACCTAAGCTCAGTTATTCCGCGGGGTAGAAATTCCACGAATGTCTCTCAATCTATGTTGATGACTGGTCAACATCCTAAGCTCAGTTACTACGGGGGTAGAAATGCCACGAATGCCTCTCAATCTATGTTGATGACTGGTCAACCTAAGCTCAGTTACTCCGGGGTAGAAATGCCACGAATGTCTCTCAATCTATGTTGATGACTGGTCAACCTAAGCTCAGTTACTCCGGGGTAGAAATGCCACGAATGTCTCTCAATCTAAGTTGACTCATCACCATGCTAAGCTCAGTTACTACGGGGGTAGAAATGCCACGAATGTCTCTCAATCTAAGTTGACTGATCATCATGCTAAGCTCAGTTATTCCGCGGGGTAGAAATTCCACGAATGTCTCTCAATCTATGTTGATGACTGGTCAACATCCTAAGCTCAGTTACTACGGGGGTAGAAATGCCACGAATGCCTCTCAATCTATGTTGATGACTGGTCAACCTAAGCTCAGTTACTCCGGGGTAGAAATGCCACGAATGTCTCTCAATCTATGTTGATGACTGGTCAACCTAAGCTCAGTTACTCCGGGGTAGAAATGCCACGAATGTCTCTCAATCTAAGTTGACTCATCACCATGCTAAGCTCAGTTACTACGGGGGTAGAAATGCCACGAATGTCTCTCAATCTAAGTTGACTGATCATCATGCTAAGCTCAGTTATTCCGCGGGGTAGAAATTCCACGAATGTCTCTCAATCTAAGTTGACTGATCACCATGCTAAGCTCAGTTACTACGGGGGTAGAAATGCCACGAATGCCTCTCAATCTATGTTGATGACTGGTCAACCTAAGCTCAGTTACTCCGCGGGGTAGAAATTCCACGAATGTCTCTCAATCTAAGTTGACTGATCACCATGCTAAGCTCAGTTACTCCGAGGTATAAATGCCACAAATGCCTTTCAATCTATGTTGATGACTGGGTCAACATCCTAAGCTCAGTCAGCGCATCTATCAAAAAACACTAAACAGTACTTTATTCAGACAAGAAAGAGACAGCCTAATCCTTGTGGTAAAAGGACTTCTTTCAGCCTGAACGAATGCGTGAGTATCCAATGCTACTCCGAAAACAAAAACAAATTATCCTGAACACCTTAACCACTCTTTAACTCAAAATGGCTTCCACGACCACTGCTTTAGGACAAAGAACAATCCCATTAAACACGACTAGAACACACACTTCTATCCCGACTCCCCCCCAAAAAAAACATAATCACCAACTCCTACGTTCCAAAAACCCAAATCAAGCTACCAACAATAAACTAATTCAATAAAAATCTAGCTTACCAGATATAAGCACAACGTTACAGCTACCAAACGTAGGAAGCTCCACATTAGCAGACAATAAAGCGGTGAAGTCAATATACATGCAGACAGACAGACCCACGACAGAACTAGTGTTTCCACGGAGTACTTGGTTCTAGGATCTCACGTAAAAAACACCAAAGTGGTCCAAAGAAAATAAAACTTTTAAAATTGCACCAGAATGCAAAAAAATAACCAAACACCAAATTTACCCATGACCTAACCACACTAACAAACACATAAACATTGCACATGTATTTATAAAAACATACATACTCAGGAAACTATTATTTTTATTCTTTCTCTTCTTTCTAAGAATTTTATTAAATTTTTAAAAGCACTAGTTTCAAATTTTTAACCGCATAATTAATTTTAATGATCTAGATCTGCTTTTATTTAATAAAATCTCATAATTTAATGTCATTTTTATTTTTATAGCTATTAATAGAATTTTAGAGAGCGGCAATAAAAAGAAAAAGAAAAGAAAATACAATTTTTATGAGTTCACAGATGTAAAGAGAAACCCTAAAAGAGACTGTGCCCGCAAGATCTAAAGCAAACAAAGTCCCTGAGCTGGAGTTCTGCCAATAATGATTCAAAAACAATTTTGTTTTAATGAGAGAGAGCTTTCCTATTTCCAAAGCAAAAGGTTTTACAGGATAAACATAGATAGACACAAGGCAGAAAACTACATTGGTGACAACTGTGGAAACGCTAGCAGAATGAGTAACTTGGAGCTCATACTCCACGGCTGAGAGAGAGAGCAGCGGCTTGGTGGATCTCTTTTCATGGTTCCATTGGAGAAAGCATTACTCTGCACCTAGGTGACAATTGTATTGGAAGAATTGCTCACTACACTTGGACTTTTCGTCTCCACCATCACGCCTGAAACAATAAGTGATTCTTTTTGATTGATGTCTCTAATAAGGTGTAATTTGATTCCAAACTTCATTCGACTCCAAAACTTAGAAGCTTAGAAGATTCCTCCGCATGAAAGCCATTAATTAGATGAAGATTTGACTGGTTCAAAATGGATGCCTGGGGCATTCCCATAGATTTAGTCCGTTAAAGAGGGGTTCAAGCACAGAAGAACCTTACTTACCCCGTATCATCTAACAAAGGGGTCCCCAAACTTTTTACCAAGGGGGCCAGTTTACTGTCCCTCAGACCGTTGGAGGGCTGGCCTAAAAAAAAAACTATTTTAGAGTAAAAAAAACAAAACGGGAACAAAATAAAATATTTAAAATAAAGAACACTTAAATTTAAATCAACAAACTGTCCAGTATTTCTGTGGGAATTATGGACCTGCTTTTGGCTAATGAGATGGTCCAATGTCCGGTTTAGTTATAGTGTTGTTGCTGCTGTTATTTCGCGTCCGTCCCGCGTCACCGGAAGTAGTACTGTTCAAGAGCAACGCAGCGCTTTGCACCGCCACATATAGTGCTACTCTCACTGACTACACAATGAAAGAGATGCCACTTCCGGAAGTGCGGCGAGGGCCGGATAAATGTGCTCAGGGGGCCGCATGCGGCCCGCGGGCCGTAGTTTGGAGACCCCTGATCTAACATTATAAACTCGACAGAACACTACATCAGACCGGTAAGGACATTGACAGCAGAATAGTAGGATGGCCTCCCACTAGATTCTTCCAATAAAAACCCCAAACAATCTACCCTATCCAAAGTATAAACCCCAGCTTCCAACCGTACCGTTCATCATGACCTCATCTCCAGGAACCAAAACTTTCCACACTAATCTATAGGATCATCCTAAACCCTTCAGCAACAATCTCTCAGCATACCTCTTCACCAAAACCACTTACCGTGACGTTTAAAACTCTCTCCTACCATCTATCCAATTCTAGGATGTTCCAGCGTTGGCCGGAAACTGCTAACAAGTATCTCAAGTGGGGCACAGAGCATAGTTCGATGAAATCAATAAAATTTTCATTTTAAAACCTTAAAAAAATTCGCCCAACTGGAGAAGAGAATTTCCTCAAACTTGGTCATTTATCAACTTCGTTTAGTCCTCGGTTAATTGGTTATCAGAGGGAAGGCTTAACCACCACAATAACCTTGCACAGAACCTTCCTAAAATTAGAGTTCCTCCAAAAAAAGAACTCCTGGTCACCAAAAATATTAAATTTAAATGCTCACAAGATATGACAATGCAACACGGACTTCTAATCCAAAACCCACTTTTTTTGTCACCAAGAAAACTTGTATTTCCAGAGAAAATCCAAATTCTAAAATCTGCACTATCAATTTTCCTCTACCAAAAGACGGCAAAAAAAGAGAGAGCAGAGGGAAAAAGAAAAACTTATACAAGAAAAACAAAAAACAAAAAATTACAATTTTTCTACGCACTACGTCGACTACTACATCCGGTAACGGTGTGAAACAGGTACATTCACAGTTGGCATAGTAATCGCTATCCACTGTTGCTACTACGTCATCTCTTACAGCAGCAGCAGCAGCTTTCTTCTTCACTGTGGTCATTTCCTGCCGTTGTTGGCTGGGTATGAATTTGTGTTTCCATTTTTTTGGACGACGTATCCGGTACGGGGATGATGTAGGCGTCGTGGTGGTGGTGGTGGTGGAGGAGCAGGTCGTGGACGTTGTTAGTGGAGGAGTTCTGTTGTTGGTAATATTCCTTTTTGCTTTGGGCACTATTAACCTCATAATTGGAACTATAATAATTACTACGCACTATGATATAATTAGGGAATAATGGGTACATAATAATGGGAGTAGAATAGCACTCAGCAACTGTGAACATACGCAAAGATGGACTGACACTGAACTATAACCAGCTCATTACCTCCCACTTCCAAATGAGTGCCGAATAAAATAAAAATTTTTTACAAGACCCTCAGCCAACCCCCTCTCTTTCCCAACAACTGCAATACTCGTGGTAACACTACTCAGAGCAAAGACAATTTCACGACTAATGGATGATTCTCTTTTTTACTTTCGAGAGAAAGAGAATTTGGAGAAAATAAATGTGAGAAATTTCTCTTTGGTTGTCATGACTACCTCTGCAAGGGAGGGAGAGAGAGATTGTGACGAGGGCCAAATTTTGGCATCATGACAGCGCTATCTATTATTTGTCTCTCGTAAAACGTTTCTTGTTTAGATATGAGAAAAGCACAAGGGGATGGACCAATTTACAAACACACAATCATAAATAGCAAATGTAAAAAAAACTGCAAAAACCTTGACGCATATTTATTATAAATAAATAGCTACCACAAACACATGTAACCAGTTACACATGACTTCCTCTCAGTGTGTCGTATGTATGTCGTACCAAAAATATTGCACGTCACTTCCGAGGAGGTAATCTTACTGCGTACACAGTAAGAAGTTGAAGAAAAAAAAATATAGAACTCTAAAAAGAATTCACAAGACAAGCGCATTTATTGTCATCTACAGACCGAGATTGAAGCAAAGAAGATTTTTTTAAGTAGCTATTAAAATTTATAGACACGAGGCGGAAAAATTCAGCTTCTTTTTTACTCAAATTATAAGAAAATGATGTATGAAACAACGACTATATCACCTAATTTTCTTTTTTAAATACTTGGCAAAAGCGTAGTTGGAATACTTAAAATAAAATCTACAAAAAAAAGATTGTTTACATTTTCTTAGAATTGGCCAGACTTGTTTTAAGATTAAAATATTTTAAAGCCAAATTTACTTTTAGAGAGGTGGCCATTTTAAATTTATATGCTGACCTTCATTTTAAACCCTTTTTTATAAACATTGGCAATTTTTTTTTGTTTTTGTTTGAAGTTACATTATTCGAAATTATGGACGCCACGGTAGCCCGAGCGGTTAAGAGACTAGACCCGCAATGCTAAGATGTATTGTTGGTTTAGTGGGTTCGATTCCCTGTGTCTAGGCCTTGGATTTTATTTAATGGTTAATGTGGGAAATTTATAGTAAAGTATGTTAGGCGGTTAAGAGACTAGACCCGCAATGCTAAGATGTATTGTTGGTTTAGTGGGTTCGATTCCCCGGTGTCTAGGCCTTGTATTTTATTTAATGGTTAATATGGGAAATTTATAGTAAAGTATGTTAGGCGGTTAAGGTTAAGAGACTAGACCCGCAATGCTAAGATGTATTGTTGGTTTAGTGGGTTCGATTCCCCGGTGTCTAGGCCTTGGATTTTATTTAATGGTTAATACGAGAAATTTATAGTAAAGTATGTTAGGCGGTTAAGAGACTAGACCCGCAATGCTAAGATGTATTGTTGGTTTAGTGGGTTCGATTCCCCGGTGTCTAGGCCTTGTATTTTATTTAATGGTTAATGTGGGAAATTTATAGTAAAGTATGTTAGGCGGTTAAGAGACTAGACCCGCAATGCTAAGATGTATTGTTGGTTTAGTGGGTTCGATTCCCCGGTGTCTAGGCCTTGTATTTTATTTAATGGTTAATATGGGAAATTTATAGTAAAGTATGTTAGGCGGTTAAGAGACTAGACCCGCAATGCTAAGATGTATTGTTGGTTTAGTGGGTTCGATTCCCCGGTGTCTAGGCCTTGTATTTTATTTAATGGTTAATATGGGAAATTTATAGTAAAGTATGTTAGGCGGTTAAGAGACTAGACCCGCAATGCTAAGATGTATTGTTGGTTTAGTGGGTTCGATTCCCCGGTGTCTAGGCCTTGGATTTTATTTAATGGTTAATACGAGAAATTTATAGTAAAGTATGTTAGGCGGTTAAGAAACTAGACCCGCAATGCTAAGATGTATTGTTGGTTTAGTGGGTTCGATTCCCCTGTGTCTAGGCCTTGGATTTTATTTAATGGTTAATACGAGAAATTTATAGTAAAGTATGTTAGGAGGTTAAGAGACTAGACCCGCAATGCTAAGATGTATTGTTGGTTTAGTGGGTACGATTCCCCAGTGTCTAGGCTTTGGATTTTATTTAATGGTTAATATGAGAAATTTATAGTAAAGTATGTTTGCTAGTCGCCTCCGTCCGCGACACTTAATTTGGTGATTACTTTTACTTTACTTTATTCGAAATTGTGGGTATTAATTAACTTCTTATTTAGACATATATAAAGAGAATTAGTCTCACTTATTTTTTTATCTCCTTGGGGAACTCGAATTAAGGATATTGATTACAATATTTCAAGTTAGTGAAAATCTTGTTAACCTCAAGTTCTAGTAAGACATCCTGAAGACATGGGAGAATGACTGGTACCGTTTGAACAAGAACTAAAAGTGGGTTTGAGGACATAGTTGCCTAGATATGAAAATCGAATTTTCGTATCTAAACAATTCCCCTATCTATAGAACATTTATCGCTTGCTTTTCAAGGAAACTGTTGCTTTCAACTTTGTTAAAATTATTCAAAATACGACAGTGTGAAATACCGCCAGATGTTCATGTAATGATACCAACTCTAACCAACAAAAATTCGCTTCTTAAACTTTAGGATGCAGACCTGAGCTATTTTATTTGGTTCAAGAAGTGAACGTGGCATTAAAATAAAGTGTCAATGAATGCATCAGTTAAGTGTATTTTCACTAAGTCCAAAGAAAAGCTAAAACTTGGATGCAATGAAAAGGTTGCCTCTTGGGAGGAAAACAAAGAAAATGGAAAATACGACACTTCTCTGGAGGGACTCAAGCGCAAAATGAGAAACTGAGTAAATTTAGAACATTAATTCAACAAGATATCGACTTTGCAGCCAAAACGGGATTCTAAAATTGTCACCTGAAAAAAAATCTTACTTACTGTCACACTATGATGGATTACCTGATTAATGCCAATGTTGGTATGAGTGTTAAGGTAATGTTCTCCAGTCTCCTGGATCCATTCCATGGCCTGCCTAGCCGAGGTTTCAAACAGCACGAACTGTTGACACTGATCCAGTCGTTTCTTTCTCTGAGACCAGTGTTCTAATACTCGATTCTCTTGACTCAAGAGTTTGTCCAAGATTACTGCAATGTGGAAAATATACCAGTTTGTAGTTGAGTTATAATTCTTCGGTACACAATTTTAAAAGCAAGTTCTCTTCGGGGCCTCCCTAGACCTTTTTGATGGAATAAGGGGAAAGAAACTCATACCTTTAACCCTAGCCTCAGGACCAGCTTCAGAAGTTGGATAGTTGTAGTACTGCAGACTTCTAGATGTATACTTGAGAAACGTTTCAGCGGTACGTCTAGCCAAGGTGCAAGCTTTGAGAAAAGCCTCTTTCTGTTCCTGATGTTTAGTGATAAGTTGTGCCATAGCCGCTGCTGCCGGAGACACGGACTGCCCACCAGCCTGGGTGTTGTTGGACTGGGTGTTGTTGGACTGGGGTGACGCCGGACCGCCATTGGCCGTTCCTGGACTCACTCCTGTGCCGCCTCCGCACCAGTCTTCTTCCCGTTTGTATTCACGTTCCAAACTGTCCAGCACTGAACAAACCTGGGTGCACAAGAAGGACAAACATTAACCATGCAGGATGTAGAAATTGGAATTTCATTTGCAGGGAAACGGAAATCCATACCTGTTCAGCAGTTTTATAAAAATTAAGACTCGCAGTGACCAATTTATGTCTTTCTTCTGCGCAGGTAACTAATTGCTGCCACCGTTTTGTAACCTCTTCGGACACCTGGCGAACACTTCCTGGATCGTAATGATTTGCAGAGATCAATGAGTCGGCTCGATGTTTCACTTGTACGGCCGAAGTGTGTGTTTTCTGTAAATTAAAAAAACATTTTCTTAAAAACAAGATTTTAAAATTTTATTCACGCATTCTCAAGGACATAATCTGGTGTGGAACACTCACATGACTTCCTCTGTAACTCTCAAGGTCATTACTGACCAATTTCCTTCCAATCAACAATATCTATATTTAAGTCTTCCCAACATTACAAAGTTTGGTAAAACATTACACTGAAGCAATACAGGGGGAATCTACCCGGACAGATACGACTTTATGAGTCCATCTGCATCTACGTAGTGTACATAACAAAAGTTTGCCGGAAAATCCGAGGCGCCATTGCCGAGTGAATCCCAACAAAGTGAACAATCCTTGGAGTAAAGGATCTACTTCGGATTAAAGGATTTTCTTTAAACTCAGGAGTTTTAATAATAAATATAACCCTCCTTATCAATACACAAGAGACAGGACCGTACATAACACAAAAATGACCCAATAGGATGAAAAATTAATGCCAGTTTCAGTCATTTTAAACTTTATTATGCCGAGCTTTCGATGACCTAGGGACTAGGGTCATCTTCAAGGCTAATTTACAATGTACTGTTTACATCATTAGAGGGTTGGTGTGTCTTCTGTATTGTCTGTTCATGTACCTAGATCCTAGATGACGTAGTCCCTAGGTCGAAAAGCTCGGCATAATAAAGTTTACAATGACTGAAACTGGCATTAATTTTTCATCCTATTGAAACTATGATTCAGTCACCAAAAATAATGAACAAAAATGGCCCTTTTATAGGATTTACTCATGCCCTCTCAAAATGAAACCATTTATTGCCTCTAGTTTCTAGTGAAAGTTTCGAGACCCTTAAGTTCACCTGCTCTAAGTTAGTGCAGTAGTTTTTACCGCCCCCAGCGTATCATTCATTAATCTTAAATGCAACACAGTAATAGAAGTAAAAAGTAAAGTAATCGCCTATTTTTTTCAGGCGGGGCTTAACGTCCAACTACCAATTAGGTGTCGTGGACGGAGGCGACTAGCAAACATACTTTACTATGAATTTCTCAAATTAAGCATTAAATAAAATCCAAGGCCTAGACCTGGGGAATCGAATCCACTAAACCAACAATACATCTTAGCATTGCGGGTCTAGTCTCTTAACCGCCTAACATACTTTACTATAAATTTCTCATATTAACCCTTTAAATAAAATCCAAGGCCTAAGACCGGGAATCGATCCCAGTACCACAATACATCTTAGCATTGCGGGTCTAGTCTCTTAACTGCCTAATATACTTTACTATAAATTTCTCATATTAACCATTAAATAAAATCTAAGGCCTAGACCTAGAACCCACTAAACCAACAATACATCTTAGCATTGCGGGTCTAGCCTCTTAAGCGCTCGGCTACCGTGGCGCCCCAACCCAGTAATAGATTTTGGAATTAAACTAAATATTTGCAACCTAGTCCATCCAAGTTTACCTCTATGGCCACCTGAAACTGTTCATGTTCCTTCTTCAGTTGTTCAGCATCCTGCAGAGAATTTGGTATCGTAAAACTGGCCATCAACATTGCCTCACCATTCCTTATCCAGCTCACAACCTTCAAAAAATTAAGAAATTTTATTTATTATATATTTTTTTAAAAAAGAAGCAAAATCAACCTAATTATAAATAATCATTAAAAACAAATAAAAACGTCTCTTACTTGATTGGCATCCGCTCTAAATTGACATAATTGTACACATTGTTCCAATTTTACCCTCTTGATTTCCGCTAAATCTTCCAGATCCATTTCTCTTTCATGTAGAAATTCTAAAAGCACTTGAACTCTAGTAGCGGCCGGATACTGGGCGTCCGCCATCAATGACACGCCTGATGTTTCGAACACCTAGGGGGAAATGGGAAAAGTTTTTATTATATTTTTAATTGTGAACCAATTACATATGATTTCTATTGTTAATATTCTTAAAGATTCATAAAAATGTTGTTTAAATAATAATAAGCAAGTAATTTTCATTAATTTTATGCAGTTAGTGAAACCATTAACAGATATATTAATCCAGAATAATTCCTTACAGGGAAAGCCCAACAAAAAGAATTTTCCTCGGAAAAGGAATTGAATTTAAGGAACAATGTGTGTGTAAGGAAAAATCACTGAGTAAAGTGGAAAATTCTGGTTGAGTAGTTTTCGCAAATAGGAATTTCAGCAACATATCCTCATGAATTTTATCTCCTTAGATTTAAAATCTCTATACCAAACTTATGAATTAACATCTGATGATGGTTGAAAATCAGAACTAGTCAGAAACATTACGTCGGATAAAGTCCACCATATTATCCAGTATTGCGGTTTCAACCAAATTTTCAATGTTTAACCCTCCTTAACAGTACCCTTAACGGCTCTGCACAATTCTCATGAGATCCAGAGTCTTTGACACTCTTAAATTCTCTCATTAAGAAACCTCCTGCTTGGACGAATACTTCAAGAAATGCTCTTCCAGTTTAGCTCTTAGGAGATTTTATCATTTGCTGACCTGTGCCAATTCTTGACCCTGTTGTAATACTTGAAAGGTAGCGTTTTGCATGTGTGTCACAGATTCTGTATGCAATCTTAACATTCGTTCCGCTTCCTCTATGTTATCGGACAGTACAGTCTGCTCTAGTTCGCTGGACCACATCTCTAACTGGGATGAAACCTGCAATATTTACGAGCACGTATTAGTATTTTTCTATTATGGTATGAATAAAAGTTATAATAATTTTTTTTTTTTTATAATTACCTCTAAAGCGTCCCGTTCGAATAATCTTAACCTTAGACAAAGATCGAGCCGCAGCTTCCTAGCAGCCCATAGTTCTTCTAGTTCTTCGCGTTGTTTGTTGAGGCGATCCAACGCTGATTCCACAGCCGTCACAGATCCTGTAGAATCCATTTCAGTGGTCAAGCCGACACTCCTAGATCATACATAAAGATAGAAAAAGATCAATAATCTTTAATCTTAGATCATTAATTTTAAAATAGAGAATCAATATGTTCAATCAATAATACAGAATAACATTAATTGTAAGTTAGTGGGAGTGATAGCACTTCCCTTTAAGTGAGCAATAGTAAAAGTTTTTCCAGCTACCGCATCAATTTGAGATCATAACTGGATCAAGCAGGATCGATGATCAAGAACTAAGTTAAAAGTAAAGTAATCGCCTATTTTTTCAGGCGGGGCTGAACGTCCAACTACCAAATTAGGTGTCGTGGACGGAGGCGACTAGCAAACATACTTTAAATTTCTCTTATTAAACATTAATTAAAATACAAGGCCTAGACACGGGGAACCGAACCTACTAAACCAACAACACATCTTAGCATTGCGGGTCTAGTCTCTTAACTGCTCGGCTACCGTGGCGCCCAGAACTAAGTATGTTTGAGAGTAAAGAACTCTTTAATGTTTAACAAGTTATTTGAAGTTTGACTCGGGATGATGATGTTAAGGATGATGTACTGTTCTCGACTCACAAGTAGACATTCCGAAGTAACCAATGAACAGTCCTGGAAAGATAATAAGAATGCATGAAGACTAATCCGTAAAGACGAAGGATGTACACCTGAGGGAATAAAGCGACAGGAACACTAAATATTGGATATCTGCAGGTCGCTGTTAATACCGAATTCCCGCAAACTTAGTTCCAACCATTCCAGAATGTAATGCGGGCAGATTCTATATTGTTTACAGACATTACCAAAACTATAATTCAAGTTTGGATAACAGACTTGGTACAAAAAACAGTAAAGAAAAAACTGGTGAAAAATGTTTTTCCACTTTTCTATACCGTGGAAATTTGTTTAGGGGCTGTTTAGTTAGGACCATAGTAGCCCAAACATGAAAATGTAATTTCCTAAAGTGAAACAATCTCCTATCTATAAAACATTTATCTCTTGCTCTTCAAACAAAAACTGCTGTTTTAAATTTATTTGAACGTCAAAAATTATTTAAAAATACGACAGCCAGATGTTCCATACAATGATTACAACTTTGATCCAATAAATTTTCTAGTAACCCTGAGTTTTTACTTAACTCTGTATTAATAATTAAACAATGTGGGGGAAGCCCAAATATCAAAGACTAAATTTTATTTTTTCTAAATAATTTTTGTAAGTTATTGGATATAAGATGCTGGTGTATGTCTATGGTCAGTTTCCGGTCAAAGAGATTTTATTCCGCTCTTTAGGAGCATGAGGTAGCATTATTAGGCTATCTATTAGGCCAAACGCTAACCACACATGTTATTACCCACACCACACCACCGTAACTATCAGTGCTGCTGATAAAGACACACAGCCGCCATTAGAAATGTTTGGAATTTAGAAAAAAGAAAACGCTTTTCCAGACCTACATCCAACAACCTAGAGTGAAAAAGGGGAAAGAAAAAAAGAAATCCTAACACACGTACAGGATAAATACCATCAGCAATTTCCTTCAAAATGCCTCATATTTTCATCCAAATAATCGTCGGGACTTTTTAAGTTTGCTATTGAATTGGCTCAAAAACGTACTAAGGGAGTGAATTCAATCAGAATTAAGTACAAGACCAGCAGTTCAAAATTCGCACATTTCTTAAAAAATGAACAAAAAAGTATAGTAATCGTCTATTTTTTCAGGCGGGGCTAAACGTCCAACTACCAATTAGGTGTCGTGGACGGAGGCGACTAGCAAACATACTTTACTATAAATTTCTTATATTAACCATTAAATAAAAATCCAAGGCCTAGAGACTGGGAATCGAACCCACTAAACCAACAATACATCTTAGCATTGCGGGTCTAGCCTCTTAACCGCTCGGCTACCGTGGCGCCCAAAATGTTTTTTGAACTTAGAAGACCACACACAAAATAGATAATTTCTGGTGAAAACGCAATAATTTTCTTCCACTGTTGTATAGAAAAAAGGAAAACTATTAAACTTACAATTTACCAACATGTTTTTGTAGGCCTCTGAGGATCGGAAAATTCAACTTTAAGTACTTAAGACCGACATGGACATCCAGAGCAGCAGTGTGGGGCTCAACCAAACCCTCTCTAACTCCAAACGCCTTTAGACACTAAAGTCTAAAATCCTACGGAAAATCCTGAATGCTCCATACTACATTTCTAACCTTAGGTACCACACACACTGATCTTGTCATCCCTTTTGGCACTGACCTATAATAAAGTACCACAAATTCCTCAGCCTACTTAATCTCCAGCCTAATCTTCTTGTCTAACCTTCCAGATAATCCTCCTCGTCGCTTGAAGCGGAAGTGGTCTAGAGACCTACTGTTTTGAGTGTAATCCACTGAGAATGAGTTTCATCGATGGGTGATTACTCTAACCATGACTTTCACGTGAACTTAACCAGTATAATCAAATTTACTTTTAATCCAACATTTGTTGTGGTTGTAAATATGACTAATAAGGTGTAAAAAAAAAACTTTAAGTACAGCGATCCGGAGATAAAACCCCATTAACATAACGTGTTAACAAAACAGTAAAATTTCGAGTCTTATATGGATGGATGGGTGCCTCATTAAAAATACATAACGTTACCTTTCAACATTCTAAGGATAAACCCCTCCATTCCATTCAAAAGGGCAGTAGGCACTAATCTTGCAGTACGTGGAATGTCCGTTTATCACCCACACCATTCTGGGGTCTGTCCTTCTGCTTGCCAGAATAACGGAAATGCAAATTCAACGCTGGTGTAACATATGACCGTATGGGTTGACAGTTCCGCTTAAAGAGATTTTATTCCACATACTCTAAGGCGCCACGGTAGCCGAGCGGTTAAGATACTAGACCCGCAATCCTAAGATGGTATTGTTGGTTTAGTGGGTTCGATTCTCCCGGTAGTAAGCCTTTATGAAAGAATTACTCACTTTTTACAGATTTCATTTCATAAGCTTAAATTTAGATCACCAAATTTTCTCGATAGAATAATTTCTTTTTGGGCCATTTGGGGCATAACGTTCTTTCTAAATCAACAACTCTAAGAATTTTATTAAGGGAAAATCATGCGAGTGTTCGTCCAAGATTTAGGAAATCGCTACAATTTAAGGAAAGAGCAAAAAATAGTTACTCAAGACAGCACCAAAGGCTGTAAATCATGAATTTACATGTACGATATAAGAACAAAGAAAAAAAAGACAAGAAAGCAAAAAAAGTTATACAAGCAAAGACTTGCATTAGCTATGTCCCCAGGGAAGGAATGTCAGAGAGAACAAAAACATCTCTGGGAGCAGTGAGAGTACGAAGAACATGGTGAAGCCGAACAATAGCGTGAGACTTGTTTAATATGTTGGAGAGGGTCCCTTCCTCCATGGAGGCGGGGTCGCTGCAACGCCAGACAGTGGTGGCCGTTCCCAACTATGAAGGTCAAGTGGTCGCTTGATTACTTTAAAGTGTAAGGAGGGAAGTCATATGGAGACGAAGTGAAGAAGAGAAGTCAAGTAGGTTCCCAAATAGAATAGGACAGGATGAGGCGAGGTTATTAAAACAAAATTTACCATCATACGAACGTAAAGCCTGAGATCGATGTATTTCCGGCTGAAAATCCCCCCCAAAGTTGGGCTTCACTGTGAATTAGCTGATTTGTTCAAAAAGCTCGATCATCTTTTCATGGTGATTCAAGGGAAAGTTAGTTTTGAAACTAACTCGGGAGACTTTTAGGATGTAAATATTTGGTTGGCTGCCTGCATGAAGTATTTATTTCCGGTTACTTTTTTTTTTTAAAGTATGGGAATCATATTTGTGGTTTAATAAATCTTACGCCTAACTAATTATGTATTAAGTGAACAGTTCAACACATTACATACTTGTTCAGGCGAGCTTTACGCCCAACTACCAATTAGGTGTCGTGGACGGAGGCGACTAGCAAACATACTTTACTGTAAATTTCTCATATTAACCATTAAATAAAATCCGAGGCCTAGACACCGGGAATCGAACCCACTAAACCAACAATACATCTTAGCATTGCGGGTCTAGTCTCATAACCGCCTAACATACTTTACTGTAAATTTTTCATATTAACCATTAAATAAAATCCAATATATTTATATACACACAAGTTTAATTAAAACATTTAAGAGTAGCTTAATTCCTTGGGTAAGTAGGGATTCGATTTCCAGCACCAAGTAGTCACTTCAGGCCCACAAAGACAGTAGAAGAACTTGTCCCCCCATAGCCCGAGACTGAGGCATCTCCAAATCTTAAAAGTGCTTTTTTTAAAGACAGGCAAAGGTAACTCATTTTCTCAGACTATCTGGAAAAAACAGAAAGTGGTTATCTCCTGGTTCCTCAACAACCCTTAATCGATTTTCCACAGGAAAATGTTTCCAATAAAAGTTGTAGAACTACTTAAAGAGCCATAAGAAGGGCAAGCTTAAAGAAAATTGTAGAAGTCGTTTTTTTGAGAAACACCGATTCAACAAAAATAGCACTTCCGGAAGGTTGATTTTATCCAAAAAGTTGACTATCAAGCCCCAATGTCCACATCCAAGCTAGTTATCAAATTTGAATTTCGAGTAATTTGTCGATTTTGGAATCGTGTACACAAAGAGCAATTTTGGAACTCAGACCTCAAAACGGGCATTTCCGGTGAATATTCGAAAACTAAATTTGGCACCATCCTGTTTTTACCGGATGTAAAGATAGAAAAAGAAAAAAGAATCTTTCACCATATTTTCATATTGCTAATTTAAATCTTCATTAACATTTCAGTCAAAGTGAGCCAATTAACGATTTACATTTTAAAAGTGATTGCTTGAATCTTGAATGAAAATTCACCCATCCAAACTACTTTGGAAGTTAAACGAACAGTTCAAAACTTCATTAAGTTAAATGGTAGTTTAACAGGTTAAGTTTGTAAACTAGTGGCGCGGTTTTGCAGGTACAGTTTTTGAAGGGATAATAAAGTGGTGCCCTGGGTTTGCTGGAATAAGGGCTCTGTACTACTGATGAACTAGTTTCGAAACTAGTGCTGCACTTTAAAGGAAGACCTCGGATTCCAGACGCTACACCGATAACTAACTGTAAAATAGTGGCCGGGGTAAGGAGATGTTAATAAATGCCTTAATACAAACTACAAAACTGAGGGCCCATATCACAGGGACGGAATGCTAAAACTAAAAGTCATTAATTATAAACTCCAACTTTAAAAAAAAGAAACAAACATTTCTCTTCCTTTTGGTTAGAAGAAGTATTGAGATCGTGATAAATTAGCTAAAATTGATTTTTTACCGGATGTATAAGCAGCCTAGCTCAAAAAACAAAAATAGTAAAACTTTTCATCACCGCGGTACCTAGACAGGAAGTTATCGGTCAAAACACCTGAACCAGAACGATCACTATCCACTGAACAGATTTTACCAAGATTTCCGGCATAAAAAAAAAGGTCCTCTAAACTAGAGAGAATAAGTTTGGGCATATTCCAGAACAGAATGAAAGTTCGCTGGGCAATAATTGCGTCACTTTGCGAGGGGGTGGGGGAGGGCGGCCCTTTGCTTGGTTTTAATTAATGTATTATACAGATGATGACGTAACTGTCAAGATAAATTGAAATAGTATAATATAGTTAGTATTCTAGCGACAGGGGACACCTTATTCCCTACCCCCCCCCGTACGGGTATGTCAGCTATAATGTAACATGTAGTATAGAAACTTGGAAACCATTTACCATTAACAATAAAGCTCCACAGGGAGCACAGAAACTGTCGGAGCTCTTTTACTCCCAGACGCCGCCATCTTGGAATATCCCACAAATCTTTGAACATTGCCTAGTGTTGTGAAAATAGTTTTAGGCTAAATTATTCTACAGTTTTTGTAATTTGGAAATAGGGGCAACTTTGCATCTCCAACTCGTGGTGCCTCACTGACCCTTTCCAGGTACAGGCTACTAGTAGCAAAGGTCGTTTCAAGGACTAATCCCTACGCCGGGATTGAGGTAATCCTCTATCTCATTTTTTTGGAAAGAGGCAGGCTACAAATAATCCTCAGAACATTTTGGATCAACTGACCAGACAACTTACTAACAAACTGCAAGAATATTATAACGAACAATACTCAACCTTCACTGAATCACTTACAACGGATGACAACTCTCTCTGGACTGCTACCAAGAAAATAATTAAATACAAAAACATCTCTCACCCTCTTCAACAGACGGATGGTTCTTGGGCTAAATCCGATGAGGAGAAAGCCCAATGCCTAGCTCAACATCTTTCCTCAGTTTTCACTCCACACCCAGACTTACAAGATTTACAACATACTGAAAACATCACTAACGAACTTGACATTCCTCTTCAGCTTTCACTTCCGCCTAAACCGTTCACTCCTAAAGAAGTTA
This sequence comes from Rhodnius prolixus, assembly GCF_049639745.1. Lineage (NCBI taxonomy): Eukaryota > Metazoa > Arthropoda > Insecta > Hemiptera > Reduviidae > Rhodnius > Rhodnius prolixus. The sequence goes on along the minus strand of NW_027411592.1, from coordinate 64,814,055 downwards.
AGAAGATAATCCTTAATCTCCCCAAAAAGAAAAGTCCTGGCTATGATCTGATCACTTCCAACATCCTACTCCAGTTTCCCAGAAAGGCAATAGTTTTTATTACCCATCTCTACAATGCAGTCCTTCGAACCACCTACTTCCCCATCCTTTGGAAATTCTCTTCAGTGAGAATGATACACAAGCCCAAAAAACCTACACACCTCCCCACCTCATATCGGCCAATAAGTCTTCTGCCCTTATTAGGGAAAATCCTTGAAAAGCTCCTCTTAATCCGTCTCCAAAATGAAATAGCAGCCCTAAATGTCATTCCTGATCACCAGTTCGGCATTCGGAGTTGCCATTCGACTGTACACCAGACGCATCGCGTTGTGGATGTCATCGCTACCTCCCTTGAGCTGAAGCAGTACTGCCCGGGTGTTTTCCTGGACATATCGCAAGCCTTCGACAGGGTATGGCACCTAGGGCTGCTGTATAAGCTCAAGGGCGTCCTACCTGCAACCTATTATCTTGTCCTCAAGTCCTACCTGTCCGACCGTTTCTTCCAAGTAGTCCAAGGTGCCTCATCCTCTCCTATTTATCCCATTCTTGCAGGAGTTCCTCAGGGAAGCATTCTTGCTCCCCTCCTCTACACACTATTTACGGCTGACCTACCAACTCACCCAAACACTATCACCCTTACCTATGCCGATGACACGGCAATCCTTTCTCCAAACATAGATCCTGTCGTGGCAACACGAACCCTGCAATCCCATCTTCACATCCTCGAACCCTGGCTTCGGCAATGGAGGATTAAGGTAAATGAACCCAAATCTAAACATGTAGTCTTCACCCTAAACAAAAAAACACTCCCTTCTCTTTACCTGAATAACATTCCTATCCCCCCTGCGAACCAAGTACGATACCTTGGCCTACATCTAGACAAACGACTAACGTGGAACCCTCATACTAGACTCAAACGAACTGACTGCAACTTCAGGTACAAAATGTTGAAACGACTACTTGACAAACGCTCTAAACTTACTTTACTGAACAAAAAGAGACTCTACACTGCCCTGATAGCCCCAATATGGACATACGGAATTGAACTTTACGGTACTGCTAAACGATCCAACCTTAACCGTCTTCAAACCCTACAATCCAAAATCCTGAGAACCATCCTCAATGCTCCTTTCTATGTCTCCAACCATACTATCCATTCCGATTTAAACATACCATTTGTCTCTGACCTAGCCCAATCCCGCTACACAAAATTTCATTCCAAACTATCCTTCCATTTTAATCCCCTAATCCGTGACCTATCCTCAAGAACACTTCCTTCAAATCCTCATCGAAGACTAAAGCGGAGGTGGCCGCGCGATCATTTAAGTGCAGAACGGCGGCCTCCTAGGATGGCTGCTGTGTAAGATTGCCTTCTTGGCGAACTAGCGGCTCCCATCACTGGATGGTCGCCGTTCACATCGCTCATGCCAATTTGTATATATATTTATTTATATGTACATTATTCACACATCAATTTTGCTTGTTGTATATATGTACAGTTGCAGAAATAAAGTAAAAATAAAAAAAATAAATAAAAAAAAAAAAAAAAAAAAAAAAAGAACATTTTGGAATGATGTTTCGGGAACTGGTCACGTGGTACTGCCCCACAGATGCCTTCTAGCATTAGATTAGCTAAGACGGTTCTAGGACTAGACCCTCAGATGGGATTAGGGTAATCCTGGGGAGAATGGTCGATATCAGAGACTGCTGTATCTCTTCTCTCTCTTCTTGACACTTATCTTGTCCTATCTTGACATGGAACCCAAACCGAAAGACGTATGACAATCTCTAACACAACGCGCATCCGCTTAGTGGAAATAGCTTCAACTAACTAACGCGGGTTTGTTAGGGAATTTGACTTGACCAGAAAACCTACTGTACAGAGGAGAATATGCTCTCTCTTAGAGGCAGGGGCCCAAAATGTCAGCTTCCTTCACTAAGACACCTTCTGTAAAGCTTTCTCATGAAGTGGAGCTGGATTTATCCTTCCTGAAGAAAATTATGGATGGGGTGTGTGGTACCAGGGAGCAGATATCTCACTCTTACGAGAGCATTGGTGGCTACTAGCGTTAGAGATGTTAGAGCAATCTTTGGAATACACGGAGGAGAGCATTGAGAGTTCGAAGTTCCTGGGACGCCAGGGAGAGATTACTTAAGTCCCCTGGAGAGACATCCAATCAACTTCGAAGGATGACAACCGAGTTTTCTAAAACTTACTAGTACAACTAATATGTAAAAAACCTACCTCAGCTCTTGTAGCAAAGCCTCTCCCTGGGCTATGGTACTTAAACATGCGTCCAGCGAAGTCAACCTCTGCTGTTTGCTGGCCTCCAACTGTCGCTGTGCAGCTTCCACCGTCTCCGGCGCACTTAGCCCATCGCAGCTTTCGTTTCGCACTTCATCTAACCACTCTTCCAACTGGTAAGTAAACACAAGAGAATAGGAAAACAGAAATTATTATAGACTGAAAGTAATAAAAGGCATTAAATTTATTAAAACTAGGAAAAGAAATTTTCTAGAAAAGTTATGCTCATAAAAGTTATTGATCAATAATTTCACATAATACATAATTAATGGAGCAACAGAATACATTGTAATACAATACATTATACATAGATAAGAGAAAATTAGGGTATTCACGATAAAAACTTGTGAATTTCTTTTTCTCCTTAAGTAGGTAATACTTCCGGTTCTGGAATTCTCATCAAACTTGGAAATTTCATATTCAACTCTCCTTCAAACTGAATTAAAACTTTAGATGGAATTCAACCAACCCAGAAAACTCTTGCAATTGAATTTTTCTCAGAAAATGATTTCGAATTTAAGTTGCAAGTCCACCATGACTACAATGAGCTTAAGTTGATGTTTACAAACAATCGGAAATCATTTTCGCTAAACCTCCTTTCTCTAAATTGGTACTTTGTAGTTGAATGATTTCCTTTTTTTTTTAATCCGATAAGTATAATCAGTTTTTTATTATCTGCTAATTATTTCTATCTATTCTACAATTAATTGAGTAGGATTATAGCGTTAATAAATTTTCTTAGACCAATTATCGCAGATAGAGTTGTTGGTTTGAACTGGTATGAAAAGGTTTGTTTTTGAGATGAGATTTGTTACAGGAAATTGATCAAAATCTAAGTAATTACAATAGATAATCCTCTAAACCTAAAATGGTCCCCCCTTGGAAGGATACTCCTACGCACATTACTTGTTATTCTAAGAACTAATAAACAGTCATGCGTCGCTTTACATTGTTCCGCTGATTGGTTAATAACTACACAAGACTCGTTTATCTAGAAACTAATAATTACCATTATTATATTCATAGTAATTTTATTCGAGCACTGTAATAATTTTTTACTTTAAAGGCAATCTATCTTCCGCTGGGCGGCCAGTCTATTACAAAGAACACGTCACCATTCCTTCCGCACCACTCACAAAGCCTAATTAATTAATTTCATATTTAATTTAAGATAAATTATTCAGCGGCATATACATTAAAGAACTTACTCTTACAGTTCTATTACTTTTTCTTACGGTTGTAAGCTAAAGATATTCCGATCATTTTAAATTTTACGGTTTTCCTGAGTAACGACTCTGTTTTCTCAAACTAGGGCGACGAGGTTATCAAAAACTATCCCTCCAGAATTAAACTATATGGTAAATAGAGAGGATTAGGGAATATAGTTGGATAGATAAGAGCACTAGAAGTTGGAGCCAGTGCTTGCCACTATTCATAAATCAAGAGTCTAGTGACCCTCAACCAGGAAGTAGAGAGTTAGTTGAAACGTGGAAATAGATAAAGGCATGCTATGATTTCCCTGGAAAACGTCACGGCCAGCTCTGCTCTCCTAGTCGCTAATTTGTCGCCATAACTCCCAACAATCTGGTAGTGGAACGTGTAACAGTTAACTGGTGGCAAATTGTCCTTAAATGGGTGCTCCACGGTACATTGGCTATCAAAATGATTGCTCCGTTTGTTACAATCTTTGAATGGAAATTTAGTTTTTCTTCTTCTTTTAATCCAAGAACCAAATTAGGGGTCGTAGACTGAGGCAACTAGCAAACATACTTCACTATAAATTTCACACATTAACCAATAAATAAAAATCCAAGGCTAAGACACCAGGAATCGAACCCACTAAACCAACAATACATCTTAGCATTGCGGGTCTAGTCTCTTAACCGCCTAACACACTTTACTATAAATTTCTCATATTAACCATTAAATAGAATCCAAGGCCTAGACACCAGGAATCGAACCCACTAAACCAACAATACATCTTAGCATTGCGGGTCTAGTCTCTTAACCACTCGGCTATAGTGGCGCCTAATTTCATTTGTTTTTAATTCATAATTTTCTTCAAACTCTGAGTGACTGAAAGGGAGAAAAGATATATATATGTATACAATCTGCTTTACTTAAAATCGCATCGATGGGTTTTTAAAGAGAATATTCCGCCTACTTGAAGCCCTAAAAGGTTTTTCTCGTTCAAATAAATGAGGAAAAAAAAACTTTAATTTAATACAATGCAGTCTGGAAAATTGCTATCAGCGGCCACTTGTCAATAAAACTTACCGGTGGAATTGCCGCTTCTCTCAACTTAAGAGAGGAAAAGTGGAAAAGGGAAACTTGACAAGGTGAAATTAAAAATATTGAAGGATTTTCTTTTCAACTCGCTCTTCTCCGCAACCCCTTCCTCTTCCGGCTTTTGCGGAAATTAAAATATGCAAAATGAAGAACTACTCACTGGAAGCAGTTTAAAGCATTCAAGATTTCTCATTGCACCACAACATGTCAAATAATGGTCCGAGAGATTTCTATTGAAAGACGGATAGATCTTACGATCAACCCTCGGATGGACACTACTTTAGCTGACAATCCAAATTGTAGACAATCAACGAGCAATGCTGTGGAGACACCCATTCCTGGAAGCTAGACAGAGTGTTCAGAGAAATGGTAACAGTAGGATTTGGGATCAATAAAAAGAAGTGAGGCACCCGATTTGGCCAAGGGCTTAGAATGTTACCCATTCTGCGACTCATAGAAGCCTCATTCAAATCTGTCGCTAGAACACTCGTAGATCTAAGGTGAAGTCAGCATTGCCCCCAATTTCTAGAAAACCGAAGAAACGGAAGCGTAAAACTTTCTGTATAGTCTAAAGTCTACGAACAAAGAAATTTCGGAATTTGTAAGAACTCAATAATTTGTTAAGATTTCATTACTTGACCTTATCATCGAGAAAATAATCTACACGCAATGCTGCCACCACTACAAACAGCTGTCCCAAGTGGGCGGAGGTTTGGATTAAATGGTCACTGCCTCACAAATCTAGCTCAACATTAATTAACATTTTTCTACTAAAGATTAAGAGCTAAGGAAATTAAATGGTGGGGGGTCCTTGGATTCGGTCATTAAGCGAGGGGGGGAAGTTGAGATTAAACTTATTTCACACAGGAGAAAATATAGTAGTTACAAAAAAAAAAACGGGGGGATGCGCAGGGTGAAATTGCCCTTCCCCCGAACTTAACGAATGTTAAGAGGCTTTAACCAGGATTATCAGACTGGACTTGAAAGCGCAGTAAAGCTGACCAGAGCGGATGGAGAGCGAGCTTTAAGGGCTAATGACCCCTTAAAGTAGAGTTTAGCCTGAGCCCGCCACAGTCATCAAGGTTAATCACTAAACATTCTGTGCGCGGTTCTGATAGGGCCGAATTTCCATGCTCACTTCCTTGAAGCCCTTCTAGTCAGGAACTAAATGAGTGCACAGTGACTAAATGAGTCTACTACAGAGTTAATGACCGCACAGACTGTGTTTTCTCCAGTACCCAAGAAGAAGTTCGATTTTATGCGGTTATTAAGTAAGTGGTCTTCTCTCTCTTTGACACAGTGCCCTCACTTTGCCATTATTGCTGGAAATGCTTGAACTTTGCAAGTCAAATAATTGATGGGAACATCAAGTTTCCAGGGAAGGAAGTTTCCACGTGGAAATCCAGCGGGTCAAATCCAGCTCCAGCCCTTAGATTTTCCTCTTCTTACTACTCACTGTGTCCGGTGATGGACATTGTTGTTTGTAACGAGAGAACACTGTTCAGAGGCCGGCACTGTAAAAAAAAAAGCTCAGGGCACCAATGTCTTAAGGAAAACTAAAAAATAATAAAGACAAAAAAGTTACTGAACTTATAAAACAAGGCTTCCAAATACTGTGAACTTAAGACAAACATAGGTTATGAATAAGTAAAATTTCACAAAGGGCCGAAAAAAAAAGTTTCTTTAGCTGATGATACAATTTTCATGACCCTCGGGAACTGTGTTGCTGTAAGGATTTAGAGATTGGAAAGCATTAAGGATAAGAGAACAAGTAGAGATTTCCATTAATAATGGGCTCTCCGGAACAGGAAATCTTTCCCAAGGATATCACCAAGGAGTTTTCGCACTTCCCGAAAATGTTTGCAAGAACCTTCCCCTTCCCCTTCCCCCAAAAGGGCATCAAGAGTTTTCCCTCTTGCTCTATTTTCCCTCTAATCGTAGCAATACCACCAGCCAGGAGTTGATGACCAAATTTACCACACAACCAACCCTTTTTTACAACCCGAAGTAGAAAGATAAACACAACTGGGAATTCCACAGAAGACCCTATTGTTGTGGTGATCGGATTGGGCAAAACCTTTCTGCACGTGTAATGCAATAATACTTTCCTCTCCTGGTCCTTCTATAGATCCACCACGTGCTAGAGATCAACCCTTTTGCACCCGACCACTCCCCCTCCTTCTCTAAGGACGTGTATGAAGAAGTAAGGACCCTCTCCCTCTTGTAGTGGCCAAAACTTGATTTACCGATACCTACGTGTACATATAGATCTAGGGGATAAATCGCCAAATGTATAGAGGAGTTTGGAAAACCCCTCTCTTTACGTCCTGAACCTAAAACTGAACACAGCCCACTTTAGACCCTTGTACCACTGGCCGGAAATGAAATACACTGCCATCAGTCTTCCTGTACTGGAAGGAGTGGGGGGGGGGGAATCTCCACTTCCGGTCACTTTCATTATTTCTGAGGAAAATCAAATCTTTTGTTTTTTTTCTTAAAACTTCCCCCGTTTTTATTATTTTGCCAAAAATTGTAGTTGGCTTAAATGTCGCACAATGACGTTCAACAATTTCAGAGCTTCCGTTTAAAAATCAATATTCTCTGAAAAATAAAATTGTATTGAAACCAAAATGGTGAGGGGCATTGTTATACGTATAGTTAATGTATTATAAGTACTATTCAAAAATGAAACGTGCTACATCCAGCAGTGCCGCTGAAAGGGATTTAGCTGATTTAAGAGGAATCGTAGTTGGGAACTAAACAACATTTCAGTAGAAGCGTTGCCTAATGTTTTGTAATAGCGGAAACGGCGTTGGGAAACGTCGTAGACTGAAAAAGGTTGATGTTAAATAAATCCCCGAATATATTTTTTTGTAAATGATTTAAGGCGCATCAACATCTAAGGTAATTGGCGCCCGGAGCTTTTTTCCGAGCACTGCCGGCCTCTGGACAGTGTTCTCTCGTTACAGACAACACTGTCCATCACCGGACAGTGTAGTCTGTAAGAAGCCCCTAGGAAGAAGAGAAAATCTAAGGGCCAGCAGCTGGGATTCGAACCCGAGATCTCAGCGTGGGAATCCAATACGCTAACCGCATAACTAATCTCTACCCTGATTATTATTAAAGTAAAGTAAAGTAATTGCCTATTTTTTTCAGGCCGGCTTTACGTCCAACTACCAAATTAGGTGTCGTGGACGGAGGCGACTAGCAAACATACTTTACTACAAATTTCTCATATTAACCATTAAATAAAATCCAAGGCCTAGACACTGGGAATCGAACCCACTAAAACAACATCTTAGCATTGCGGGTCTAGTCTCTATCCGCCTATTTCTTTTATTAACCATTAAATAAAATCCAAGGCCTAGACACCGGGGAATCGAACCCACTAAACCAACAATACATCTTAGCATTGCGGGTCTAGTCTCTTAACCGCTCGGCTACCATGGCGCCTCCTGATTATTATTATTATTATTATTTTAATGATACCTAGTACACTGGATGATATTGATCAGCTCTTCAACATGAAGGGTTAACCAACTGCCCTTAATTAGTTAAGGACCTCTGAATCCCCCTACATTTTCTGACAAAATATTAAACTTGAACAAACTTAGAGAGGCTACCTAATCTACACTAAGTCCCAAGGAGACATCTAAAACTTATTATCAGGCTGTCACATCGATTTTATTGGATCGGAATAGGGCTTATCTATACACGTACAGATATACAAACACCGCACAGTAGCCCTGCGGGTGGGGGTGGCCTGGTCAAGCAGAAAAGTTTTCTGGACTACTCTCTACAGCTGGATATAATCTAATTAATTTCGGCTCCAATGCGCATGTCCCCAGCCCAACTAGGGTGTGTATCTGTGAGAGAGAGACAGCTTTAAACAGGAAGGATAAAGAGCAGGGCTGTGGTCCATTAGGGGAGTGGGGACAGTGGAAGAGATGCAAATTAATGTATCTGATTGGAATACAATTTGTAAAGGGACAAACTAATATCGGAGGCTGTGGATTATTAATACAGAAATTACATAAATAAATATTTAAACACGATTGCCTATTTCTGCGTTCTGCGCTTGAATGTTGTGTCCCATGTACAGGGAATGGTGGTCCCATATGTGATGTCCCAATTTTGTTTTCAAACTGTCCAGGCGAAAATTGAGTTACTTTCACAAACAGCTGTTGAAAGAAAATCTTTCCATTGCGTCCAATTGGCTAAATTGAGTTTTCAGTACCAATGCCTGGTATTGTGGACCTTGTCCCATTTATTCCCTACAGCATTTTCACTAGAACTATCATTTTTTAACGTCCCCTGTAAGAAGAGTTTTCTATTTTGAGATCCACTGAAAATGTCCGTGTACAGTGGGTGAATCTATATTCCTAGCCTCCGTAGAATCTAATCTAATTTATGTACGAGGGTGGTTTGAAAAGTTCTCGGAATTCTTGGAAAGTCTGTGCTAGAACATCGAGGTTCCCGCGCAATAATCACACATCCTTTGTGAGTGAACACGTGGCGCGTCAGTGCTCTTGCTGCAGGAGAGTGATAGTGACGACTCCTTGTTGTTGTTCCCGCGTAGTGATTTGTGACAATGGAAAAAACTGAGATTCGAGCAGTGATTAAGTACTTTGTAAAGAAAGGTATGAAAGCAAAGGAAATTCATGCCGACTTTCAGAACACACTGTGGGGACTCTGCCTCCTTCATATTCAACTGTTGCCAAGTGGACCAGCGAGTTTAAATTTGTTCGAGAGAGCTTAGATGATGATCCGCGTATTGGACGGTCGTACATAAGTACGTATCCCTGACAAGAGAATAATAATAGGGGGCCATCAGGAGGCAATTTCAATGATATAAAGGATATGTTGCCATGTCAGCTTTATGGGGAACTGGTGAAGGAAGCTTCTAGGGTGGAAATGGAAGTTAGCAAAATGGAAAGATGATAACTCAGGGGTGAAAACATCTGTTCTTGGGAGATTTCTAGGGGAGGGCAAGGCCTGGCCAAAAGTGGATATGAAGTGAAAAGATGTCAACACACAAAGAGGGGGTGCTAGCAACTATATCTTCAAGAACTTCTAGCAGCACATCAGGGGGCCCAATAATGCTTTTAAAAAATTGATGCAAAACATTAAGGGGAGAAAGATATTGCATTCCGTGCTTCAGCATTGTCAGCATCACAAGGGATTGGATGTGAGGAGAGAAAAGTGAATTGTCAATTCTTACTTCAAATATACATGAAGTACCTACAATCAAAAGCATTCCTCCTACCTACAGGAAATTACCACCATCTTGTGGCCATTAACCCAAGATGGGCCATTCAATTAAGATGATATTGTAAAGTCAAGAATTACCAAATATTTTGACATCTCCTTCTGGAAATGTAAGGATGTGCAAAGCATGGGGGGTTCTAAAGGAAGGAAGGAAGGAACAAAAATCTTGTTAGAAAAATGACTCCAAGACTTCCCCTGTTACCAAATCCTAAAGCTTTATACCTAGAACAGAAAGCAGCTACTCTCTTGCACAACTCCTAGCTGTGCTACAGCCGGCCACTTATTGCCCGGATAAGATTTCATTAGTCCTTGGTCGGCTTAATAATTAGTATGGGTCAAATATTTCGAGTTTGAAGGAATATTAATGAGTTCGAACCCTTGAGCGTAGTAGTAACCGGAAGTCGTGTGAGTGTAAACACCAGATCTTTCTTGCAAAGCCTCCTGTGGTAGCCTCTGTAACTAAGCACATACCCTACATACAGGAGAATCAATAGCTTTTCTTTGCATTTCTAAGAAATACATAAATTTTTAGCCCATATTTTCCGTTCTCAAAAGTTTATAGAAATATAAACCCAGAAATATGTCACCCAGAGTGAAGGAGATAAGCTCTACACACCAGAGGAACAAAGAAAAAAAAAAAAAAGAAAAGAAAAGTTGTGGAAAAAACTTTTCCTCGATAATGACAACCTGGGCGAAGGAAGTGGGGATAAAAAGAGGACACCGCTTTTCTCTTTAACTTTTCCAGCTGAATTTTACAAAACTTAGACCGACAGCTGACACTGCCAGCGAATCTCTCTCTTGCAATTATTTTTATTTATTATTTTATTTATTTTCAGCGCAGTTTTGTGAAGATGAATAATGTATACAATTAGAGAGTTTTTTTTTTTAAAAAACAAAAACAAACAAAAAGGAAATGACGTACTCGCAGGTCTGAGGAGTATTTGATTTATCTATATCTGCACAAATTACCCAATTAAAAATATCCACAAAAAAAATTGTAAAAGATTAGAAAAATTAAGTGAACAGGCCACCGAGAAATTTTGTAGTAAAGTATGTTAGGCGGTTAAGAGACTAGACCCGCAATACTAAGATGTATTGTTGGTTTAGTGGGTTCGATTCCCCCGATGTCTAGGCCTTGGATTTTATTTAATGGTTAATATGAGAAATTTTGTAGTAAAGTATGTTAGGCGGTTAAGAGATTAGACCCGCAATGCTAAGATGTATTGTTGGTTTAGTGGGTTCGACTCCCGCGGGGTCTAGGCCTTGGATTTTATTTAATGGTTAATATGAGAAATTTTGTAGTAAACTAAGTTAGGCGGTTAAGAGACTAGACCCGCAATGCTAAGATGTATTGTTGGTTTAGTGGGTTCGAATCCCCCTGTATAGGCTTTGGATTTTATTTAATGGTTAATATGAGGAATTTATAGTAAAGTATGTTTGCTAGTCGCCTCCGTCCACGTCACCTAATTTGGTAGATGGACGTAAAACCTGCCTCTAAAAATAGGCATTACTTTTTTTTTCTTGTAATTACAGGCCGGAACCTAAAATCCAAGGCCTCACTGAAAACTTAGTGAACAAAGTTTCCTTAAAAAATTGATCTAGACGACCACAAATAGCTCCAACTTCCGTTTTAGAGAGAGAAAGTAAAGAAACAAAGTGGCTACACTTTCTTACAGCAACTCACTGATCCATGCGACACTCTGATGGATGGCGTTCACGGCGAATTAACAAAGGTGAAAGCTTTCCATTCAAAAAAAAAAAGGTGGATAATGCGGCGAGCTTAATGCGAAACGCAAACTTAAGGAAAAGTAAAGGAAAATAATGGCTTTTCTAAGTTTTCTATTGTCACTCTATTAGAACGTGCATCCGAGAAGGATACTACACACACATACGTATCTATCAAAGTAAAGTTTCAATGAAAATTTGTATTAAAAAATTAGGGTGAGGATTTTGACAGGACTGCCAACAGAAATTTCAAAGAGAAAATTTCCCTTTAGCAGATAAGTGAAAGCAAAAAATATATATCATATTAAAAAACAATTTCTAAAATGACGTGAGTTATTTTTTATACACAAACACAAATGCAAATTCAGTAATGTTAATGTCTTCCTTCCACATGAGTCAATGAGGGAGAGGAGAGACAAAACTGGGCGAGCATGTTAGCTGGAATTTTCATCCAGGGACTATAGCCTCGGGAAAGCACATCTCTTTTCCGTTCACGCACGCACACACACACTGCTTTAACAAGTTTTTCCCAACAAATATGTCCACGCATCTTCATAGCCTTTTTTTTTTTCTTTTTTGCGAAGGGTTGGCAGGCATGCTGGCACATATCTGCTCTTATACCAATTTTCATTGCAGCCAATTTTCCAAGCAGCGCCCTTAATCTAGAAAAAAACTAAAAAGAAAAAAGGAAATTCTCCCTTCTCTCTCTATTTGTATTTTTCATTTTAATTAATGCTCTCTATTCGCTTTTCCTGCCCTCTATTTCGGCTATTTCGTCACCAACTCTATGACCACCTAGTTGCTTGTTAGGTTCTAGCAATTCCTACGACCTTGTAGGAGACCATGCCATCATCCATGGCCGTCCTCGTTGGAAGGTTTTAATCTTTTAATCAGTCGTAACTTCTACATCTTTCAACTCCCTCCTAACATCCTTTACAGAATAGATCCAGTGAAAGTTGGTTAGCCAATTAGCCTTAAAGTCGTCTTCCACAGAGACTATGGTGGCTTCTTTTTCCTGCCTTGTTCTGTTTAATTAGAGTTAGCGAGTCCAAAAAAGAAGTGCCGAACTAAAGCATGAATGGAATTTGAAGCGTATAACTGGTAGATTAACTTGAAAATCTTAACTCAACATCACAGGAAAGTTCAAGGCCAGAAGAAGATGCCAGTCGTCTTAGAGAAGCCGCTTTTGTGGGTTAAAGGATAACTGGATTCATAACTCATAGCGATCTTCCTAGTGTAGTTCGTTGAACGTAACTAGAGAACTACAGATCAATGGAAAAAGGAATTTTCTCAGATAGATAGGCTCATTTGAAATCCCTGGGAAAACTAGAGTGTGACTTTTGCCGATAAGCTACAAAATATTTTTAAAAAAAGTAAAGTAATCGCCTATTTTTTCAGGCGGGGCTTAACGTCCAACCACCAATTAGGTGTCGTCGACGGAGGCGACTAGCAAACATACTTTACTGTAAATTTCTTTTATTAACCATTAAATAAAATCCAAGGCCTAAAACCGGGAATCGAACCTACTAAACCAACAATACATCTTAGCATTGCGGGTCCAGTCTCTAACCGTTCGGCTACCGTGGCGCCCCTAAAAAATATAATTAACAATAAATCTCCAAAATTTTCGCCCGATTTTAATAAAATTTAACAGGATGAAAGGGTTTAGAGCTTTCCTCTTATTCTATTATTCTGCTCTTACACCTTCTAAGCGGAAGTTTTATATATCCAGATTGTCTGTCTTAGTTTGGTGTAGAGAATTCGACTTGCACTTATTTTATTCGACTTGCGCACAAAGGTTGTCGATCAAGACAGAAACAGTGAAGTCGAATTCTCTACACCAAACTCATTTATCTACCTCTGACGATGGATGAAGGTCTGAAACCGGTCAGGGATGGGCATGCGCACTGCGACGGTTAAAATCAACGATATTATCCAGCATTTCGAAATTAACCACTTTTCATAAAAAGACCATTCTATCAAAAAATAAAAATAAAATAAAATAATAATCAATAGTTAAAATTTGGAATGACCGTAAAAACGTTTCTTCATTGAGTCGTGCGAATATCTCCGTAAGAGATTTTCCTTTATTTATAATATTGTTGATTTCCTTCAATGTTATTATTTTGTTTTTCTTTAAGAGACTAGTAAATAAAGTGAATAAAAAACGGCCAAAAGCTAGCAGAGCTCGCGGATGACAAGAAATTGAGCGAGCTTGGGGTAATCCAGTTTTCCGGAAACTAGAGACAGTCTACTTCCTGTCTCTACCATCCAGGATATTGTTCCTCTGCTCACTTCCTCACCTTGTTCGCCCAAGAGATTGCCTTTACAAGTTGCCAGCTAATAAAGAGAAACAAGATCCTGCAGGACAAACTCTCCAACTTGACCTGTACATAAATTGATAACGTTTCCATGGAAATAACCTGATATGATAATCACTTCATGTGCTATTCTCTCCTTACACTTATAACCACCAAATCACCTTCCGGTTTTTTTGTCATTCTTATTAATTTCATGTTTATTTAACTCATACTTAAAAGCAAACCTTGATCTGCCAGTAGAGCACAGGAAAGACTTGAACACTTTCACTTTAAAGACACGTACATACAGATACCCTAAAGCAGGGGTCCCCATACTACGGCCCCCTGAGGCCGTAATTCCGGAAGGGGCACCTCTTTCATTGGTGGTCAGTAAGAGAAGCACACAGAATGCATCCTCAAAAGCGCAGCGGGCGTCACTCACGTACAGTACTACTTCCGGTGACGCCGCGCGGAGCACACGTCACGGCTCCGGAAGCAGTGTGAAATAACAGCCAGAAATAGGAAGAAAGGCAAAGCACTATAACTAAACCGGACATTAGACCATCTCATTAGCCAAAAGCAGGCCCATAGTTCCCACAGAAATACTGGGCAGTTTGGTGATTTAAATTTACTTGTACTTTATTTTAAATATTCTATTTGTTCCTGTTTTTTTTTTTTTTTTTTTGCTAATAAATGGCCAATGTTCTCTAAACTTGGCATTTTTACTGAATTATAAGTTCGTTTTAATTTAGATTCTTGTAATAAAAAAACTTTTTTTCTGCAACCATGTAGGAATGTTCTCATTACTCAATTAAAATCAGCTGTGTAATGCCCAACTTCCCACACTAGTGGGGAAAAATTCCCATTAGTGTCACTTTCCTCACTAGTCAGTGGAAAAACTTTATTGTGCTTCCTTGATATAAGAAGTTTTGTTATTAACATAAATATTTTCTGTAAAACTTTAATAAGCTTATTTAACGTAACTAAATAATTAAAAAACGAATATTAAAGAAATAAAATAAAAATTGAAAGGAATATAGAAATAAAAATAATATTTTAATAAATAATTAGATATTTTTAATTATAACAGTTAAAAAGGTTATAGTGTTACATTATAGAAATTTAAAATGGATTCTAGTGATTCCTGTTTAGAAAACACTCCTCCATCAATAAAAGAAACAGCAGAAAATGTAATAAGTAATGTAAATACGTAAGTAATGTAAATAATTGTAATATAACAATAAATGTTTATAATAAATAAATTACTTTTTGTAGACTGTAAAAATGAAATTTTTAATTTTTTTAGTTAATAAATCTAATGGTTGCAGAAAAAATATAATATTTAACTCGAGTGTTAAGTATTTTCCACACTTGTTAAATAAATAACTATTTGCTATTTAGAAGCATGACCAGCCCAGAAAAATCCTTCACGATTTTCACTAAACTCGAACATTTTTGCAACTCGAAATTCTCGGGTTGTCAATGACAAGAGAAAAGCCAACCTTTACTTTTAACTGCAACAGAATTTGCCAAAAATGTTGTTTGAAACGCTCTGATTGGTTGAGTGTAGATTTTCATAACCCGACTTTAAAATAATATATGTGCAGTGTGCATAGGGATTTTTATATTCTGGCCCTCCAACGATTTTGAGGGACAGTGATTTGGCCCCCCTGTGTAAAAAGTTTGGGGGATCCCTGCCCTAAACGATCAAAAACCTAGTGCCTGCCGAAGGCGTTTCTATAATTGGGTTTAGCGAACACCTAGGCAAACTCTTAGGCCTAAAAGCACACATTTACGAGACTTCCTAACCTCCTAACTTCATCCTCCCATTAACCGAATCGACAACAATATTATTCAAGAAAAATAAAGCTAAAAAAAACACTTAGGCCTACCTCTTTTTCATGCGTGTAGAAAAGTACGGCTAAATCTAGACGACGCCTGCGCTGTTCCACACGGCCAGCAAAGGATGTGACGTGTCCTTCCAGTTCCTGTGCGACTGAATAGATCTCCTGAGCGTTACACTCGCCAGTCTGAGCAAGTTCTTCAGCAGCTGACAACAGTTTCTCAGCGTTTCTATAGGTATTCTGTAAGAAAACAGATGAAAAGAAAAATTAATATTTTGTTTTTTTTTAAGAAAAGTAATTGAAAAATAATAATAAAAAAGTAATCATCTACTGCGCAGTCTCCGTTGCAGTAAAAGTGCCTGCAGATGCAATAAACATATATAAATATGAGTGCACTAACTGCATTCCACTTTGATACAGCTCAGTTCAGGATGCTGCTTTTACTTCGCTCTATTAAACTTCACCTCTCAACAATTCTAGCCCAACTGGTCTAAAATAAAAGTTTTCTGATACATTTCAACACTCTTAACAACCAATCAACCACCCGATTAACTCTGAATCTATCTTCTTCCTCAGTACGATGTACTTTAGACTTCCAATAATAATCTTAAGTCTTTATGAAGGACCCAAAAATTGACTTCTTTTGAGAATTTTTCTTTTTATAACTAGGAAAGAGAAAGTCACGTGAGTATGACAACTTAACACTTAACTTAACCGATAACCCTTAAGCTTTAACTCTTAAGCGAGTTACGGTGGATGTGGACAGACAAACAATTATTATATTACAATCCATTTTTTTAAATACTAATTTTCTTCGGACAAATCGGATATTTTTTGGTGATAATTTAAAATCCAAAATTGCCGGATTAATAAATCATCAGGGTGAAAACTTTTTCAATATTCTCCCTCTCACTCTTACTCCCTACTCTCTCACTCACTGCAGTAACAGATGAGCAGTGAAGCTGCCAAAGCGACCACTCTAGAGAGAGAGAGAGAGAGAGAGAGAGAGAGAGAGAGAGAAAGCGAGCAACTAACATAGTTTGGCAGCGGCAGGCTTCACTATCAGTGAAACTGATAGCCATAGTTTTTTGTCCCACCCCCCCACCACCACCCGCAAACTCAAAAACAGCAAACATGAACGAACATGTCGGCCGTTGGTGGACATGTTTTATATTGTCCATTCCCTATTGTGAGCAGAACTTCTAAACGTATTTATATTGAAAAAACATTACCTTGTGGTGGTCAGAGTTTTTCACGGACTAGCTATATGGCCTACCAATTTTCTTTTGCTAATAAATGACAAAATGTTCTCCAAACTTGGCATTTTTACTGAATTATAAGTTCGTGTTAAATTAAATTCTTGCAATTTTTTACCAGAACCATGACGAGCCAAAGTGAGATATATACGTTTAAAAGCCAAAGTAAATGGAAAACCAGCTATTTTTAACCTTCTGTATCTCAACTATTATTATCAGTAAAACAACGCGATTCATATCATTTATAGAGCTTTCTATTCTCTACGATTCAGTAAAGAAATCATTAAAATCGGACCATTAGAAAAAGAGATATAGATGTTTGAAATTTCTGCGTATTTGTATCTTATATTGAAACAATGAAAATTTTAACCTTCCATATTTCATTACCTACTATCAATAGAATATTGCTATTTCAGGCGCGGATAGAACTATCTTTTCTCTACAATTCCATAAAGAATTCATTAAAATCTGAACATTACGAAGTGAGATATAAACGTTTAAAATTTTAAGTAATTGGAAAACCAGCTATTTTTAACCTTCAATATCTCAACTATTATTATCACTAAAACGTTGCGATTCGTACCACTTGTGGAGCTTTCTATTCTCTACGATTCAGTAAAGAAATCATTAAAATCGGACCATTAGAAAAGGAGATATAGATGTTTGAAATTTGTCTGTATTTGTATCGTACATTGAAACAATGAAAATTTTAACCTTCCATATTTCATTACCTATTATCACGATAATATTGCTACTTTAGGGGCGGATAGAACTATCTTTTCTCTACAATTCCATAAAGAATTCATTAAAATCTGAACATTACGAAGTGAGATATAAACGTTTAAAATTTTAAGTAATTGGAAAACCAGCTATTTTTAACCTTCAATATCTCAACTATTATTATCACTAAAACGTTGCGATTCGTACCACTTGTGGAGCTTTCTATTCTCTACGATTCAGTAAAGAAATCATTAAAATCGGACCATTAGAAAAAGAGATATAGATGTTTGCAATTTGTCTGTATTTGTATCGTACATTGAAACAATGAAAATTTTAACCTTCCATATTTCATTACCTATTATCACGATAATATTGCTACTTTAGGGGCGGATAGAACTATCTTTTCTCTACAATTCCATAAAGAATTCATTAAAATCTAAACATTACGAAGTGAGATATAAACGTTTAAAATTTTAAGTAATTGGAAAACCAGCTATTTTTAACCTTCAAAATCTCAACTATTATTATCACTAAAACGTTGCGATTCGTACCACTTGTGAAGCTTTCTATTCTCTACGATTCAGTAAAGAAATCATTAAAATCGGACCATTAGAAAAAGAGATATAGATGTTTGCAATTTGTCTGTATTTGTATCGTACATTGAAACAATGGAAATTTTAACCTTCCATATTTCATTACCTATTATCACGATAATATTGCTACTTTAGGGGAGGATAGAACTATCTTTTCTCTACAATTCCATAAAGAAATCATTAAAATCTAAACATTACGAAGTGAGATATAAACGTTTAAAATTTTAAGTAATTGGAAAACCAGCTATATTGAACCTTCAAAATCTCAACTATTATTATCACTAAAACGTTGCGATTCGTACCACTTGTGGAGCTTTCTATTCTCTACTATTCAGTAAAGAAATCATTAAAATCGGACCATTAGAAAAAGAGATATAGATGTTTGCAATTTGTCTGTATTTGTATCGTACATTGAAACAATGGAAATTTTAACCTTCCATATTTCATTACCTATTATCACGATAATATTGCTACTTTAGGGGCGGATAGAACTATCTTTTCTCTACAATTCCATAAAGAATTCATTAAAATCTAAACATTACGAAGTGAGATATAAACGTTTAAAATTTTAAGTAATTGGAAAACCAGCTATATTGAACCTTCAAAATCTCAACTATTATTATCACTAAAACGTTGCGATTCGTACCACTTGTGGAGCTTTCTATTCTCTACTATTCAGTAAAGAAATCATTAAAATCGGACCATTAGAAAAAGAGATATAGATGTTTGCAATTTGTCTGTATTTGTATCGTACATTGAAAGAATGAAAATTTTAACCTTCCATAATTCATTACCTATTATCACGATAATATTGCTACTTTAGGGGCGGATAGAACTATCTTTTCTCTACAATTCCATAAAGAATTCATTAAAATCTGAACATTACGAAGTGAGATATAAACGTTTAATATTTTAAGTAATTGGAAAACCAGCTATATTTAACCTTCAATATCTCAACTATTATTATCACTAAAACGTTGCGATTCGTACCACTTGTGGAGCTTTCTATTCTCTACTATTCAGGAAAGAAATCATTAAAATCGGACCATTAGAAAAAGAGATATAGATGTTTGAAATTTCTGCGTATTTGTATCTTATATTGAAACAATGAAAATTTTAACCTTCCATATTTCATTACCTATTATCACGATAATATTGCTACTTTAGGGGCGGATAGAACTATCTTTTCTCTACAATTCCATAAAGAATTCATTAAAATCTGAACATTACGAAGTGAGATATAAACGTTTACAATTTTAAGTAATTGGAAAACCAGCTATTTTTAACCTTCAATATCTCAACTATTATTATCACTAAAACGTTGCGATTCGTACCACTTGTGGAGCTTTCTATTCTCTACTATTCAGTAAAGAAATCATTAAAATCGGACCATTAGAAAATGAGATATGTTTGTTTGAAATTTGTCTGTATTTGTATCGTACATTGAAAGAATGAAAATTTTAACCTTCCATAATTCATTACCTATTATCACGATAATATTGCTACTTTAGGGGCGGATAGAACTATCTTTTCTCTACAATTCCATAAAGAATTCATTAAAATCTGAACATTACGAAGTGAGATATAAACGTTTAATATTTTAAGTAATTGGAAAACCAGCTATATTTAACCTTCAATATCTCAACTATTATTATCACTAAAACGTTGCGATTCGTACCACTTGTGGAGCTTTCTATTCTCTACTATTCAGGAAAGAAATCATTAAAATCCGACCATTAGAAAATGAGATATAGATGTTTGAAATTTGTGTGTATTTGTATCGTACATTGAAGGAATAAAAATTTTAACCTTCCATATTTCATTACCTATTATCACGATAATATTGCTACTTTAGGGGCGGATAGAACTATCTTTTCTCTACAATTCCATAAAGAATTCATTAAAATCTGAACATTACGAAGTGAGATATAAACGTTTAAAATTTTAAGTAATTGGAAAACCAGCTATATTTAACCTTCAATATCTCAACTATTTTTATCACTAAAACGTTGCGATTCGTACCACTTGTGGAGCTTTCTATTCTCTACTATTCAGTAAAGAAATCATTAAAATCGGACCATTAGAAAATGAGATATGTTTGTTTGAAATTTGTCTGTATTTGTATCGTACATTGAAAGAATGAAAATTTTAACCTTCCATAATTCATTACCTATTATCACGATAATATTGCTACTTTAGGGGCGGATAGAACTATCTTTTCTCTACAATTCCATAAAGAATTCATTAAAATCTGAACATTACGAAGTGAGATATAAACGTTTAATATTTTAAGTAATTGGAAAACCAGCTATTTTTAACCTTCAATATCTCAACTATTAATATCACTAAAACGTTGCTATTCGTACCACTTGTGGAGCTTTGTATTCTCTACTATTCAGTAAAGAAATCATTAAAATCGGACCATTAGAAAATGAGATATAGATGTTTGAAATTTATGTGTATTTGTATCGTACATTGAAGGAATAAAAATTTTAACCTTCCATATTTCATTACCTATTATCACGATAATATTGCTACTTTATAGGCGGATAGAACTATCTTTTCTCTACAATTCCATAAAGAATTCATTAAAATCTGAACATTACGAAGTGAGATATAAACGTTTACAATTTTAATTAATTGGAAAACCAGCTATTTTTAACCTTCAATATCTCAACTATTATTATCACTAAAACGTTGCGATTCGTACCACTTGTGGAGCTTTCTATTCTCTACTATTCAGTAAAGAAATCATTAAAAGCGGACCATTAGAAAATGAGATATAGATGTTTGAAATTTGTCTGTATTTGTATCGTACATTGAAAGAATGAAAATTTGAACCTTCCATAATTCATTACCTATTATCACGATAATATTGCTACTTTAGGGGCGGATAGAACTATCTTTTCTCTACAATTCCATAAAGAATTCATTAAAATCTGAACATTACGAAGTGAGATATAAACGTTTAATATTTTAAGTAATTGGAAAACCAGCTATATTTAACCTTCAATATCTCAACTATTATTATCACTAAAACGTTGCGATTCGTACCACTTGTGGAGCTTTCTATTCTCTACTATTCAGGAAAGAAATCATTAAAATCGGACCATTAGAAAAAGAGATATAGATGTTTGAAATTTGTCTGTATTTGTATCGTACATTGAAGGAATAAAAATTTTAACCTTCCATATTTCATTACCTATTATCACGATAATATTGCTACTTTAGGGGCGGATAGAACTATCTTTTCTCTACAATTCCATAAAGAATTCATTAAAATCTGAACATTACGAAGTGAGATATAAACGTTTACAATTTTAAGTAATTGGAAAACCAGCTATTTTTAACCTTCAATATCTCAACTATTATTATCACTAAAACGTTGCGATTCGTACCACTTGTGGAGCTTTCTATTCTCTACTATTCAGTAAAGAAATCATTAAAATCGGACCATTAGAAAATGAGATATGTTTGTTTGAAATTTGTCTGTATTTGTATCGTACACTGAAAGAATGAAAATTTTAACCTTCCATAATTCATTACCTATTATCACGATAATATTGCTACTTTAGGGGCGGATAGAACTATCTTTTCTCTACAATTCCATAAAGAATTCATTAAAATCTGAACATTACGAAGTGAGATATAAACGTTTAAAATTTTATGTAATTGGAAAACCAGCTATTTTTAACCTTCAATATCTCAACTATTATTATCACTAAAACGTTGCGATTCGTACCACTTGTGGAGCTTTCTATTCTCTACTATTCAGGAAAGAAATCATTAAAATCCGACCATTAGAAAATGAGATATAGATGTTTGAAATTTGTGTGTATTTGTATCGTACATTGAAGGAATAAAAATTTTAACCTTCCATATTTCATTACCTATTATCACGATAATATTGCTACTTTAGGGGCGGATAGAACTATCTTTTCTCTACAATTCCATAAAGAATTCATTAAAATCTGAACATTACGAAGTGAGATATAAACGTTTAAAATTTTAAGTAATTGGAAAACCAGCTATATTTAACCTTCAATATCTCAACTATTTTTATCACTAAAACGTTGCGATTCGTACCACTTGTGGAGCTTTCTATTCTCTACTATTCAGTAAAGAAATCATTAAAATCGGACCATTAGAAAATGAGATATGTTTGTTTGAAATTTGTCTGTATTTGTATCGTACATTGAAAGAATGAAAATTTTAACCTTCCATAATTCATTACCTATTATCACGATAATATTGCTACTTTAGGGGCGGATAGAACTATCTTTTCTCTACAATTCCATAAAGAATTCATTAAAATCTGAACATTACGAAGTGAGATATAAACGTTTAAAATTTTAAGTAATTGGAAAACCAGCTATTTTTAACCTTCAATATCTCAACTATTATTATCACTAAAACGTTGCGATTCGTACCACTTGTGGAGCTTTCTATTCTCTACTATTCAGTAAAGAAATCATTAAAATCGGACCACTAGAAAAAGAGATATAGATGTTTGAAATTTGTCTGTATTTGTATCGTACATTGAAGGAATAAAAATTTTAACCTTCCATATTTCATTACCTATTATCACGATAATATTGCTACTTTAGGGGCGGATAGAACTATCTTTTCTCTACAATTCCATAAAGAATTCATTAAAATCTGAACATTACGAAGTGAGATATAAACGTTTACAATTTTAAGTAATTGGAAAACCAGCTATTTTTAACCTTCAATATCTCAACTATTATTATCACTAAAACGTTGCGATTCGTACCACTTGTGGAGCTTTCTATTCTCTACTATTCAGTAAAGAAATCATTAAAATCGGACCATTAGAAAATGAGATATGTTTGTTTGAAATTTGTCTGTATTTGTATCGTACATTGAAAGAATGAAAATTTTAACCTTCCATAATTCATTACCTATTATCACGATAATATTGCTACTTTAGGGGCGGATAGAACTATCTTTTCTCTACAATTCCATAAAGAATTCATTAAAATCTGAACATTACGAAGTGAGATATAAACGTTTAATATTTTAAGTAATTGGAAAACCAGCTATATTTAACCTTCAATATCTCAACTATTATTATCACTAAAACGTTGCGATTCGTACCACTTGTGGAGCTTTCTATTCTCTACTATTCAGGAAAGAAATCATTAAAATCGGACCATTAGAAAATGAGATATGTTTGTTTGAAATTTGTCTGTATTTGTATCGTACATTGAAAGAATGAAAATTTTAACCTTCCATAATTCATTACCTATTATCACGATAATATTGCTACTTTAGGGGCGGATAGAACTATCTTTTCTCTACAATTCCATAAAGAATTCATTAAAATCTGAACATTACGAAGTGAGATATAAACGTTTAATATTTTAAGTAATTGGAAAACCAGCTATTTTTAACCTTCAATATCTCAACTATTATTATCACTAAAACGTTGCTATTCGTACCACTTGTGGAGCTTTGTATTCTCTACTATTCAGTAAAGAAATCATTAAAATCGGACCATTAGAAAATGAGATATAGATGTTTGAAATTTATGTGTATTTGTATCGTACATTGAAGGAATAAAAATTTTAACCTTCCATATTTCATTACCTATTATCACGATAATATTGCTACTTTATAGGCGGATAGAACTATCTTTTCTCTACAATTCCATAAAGAATTCATTAAAATCTGAACATTACGAAGTGAGATATAAACGTTTACAATTTTAATTAATTGGAAAACCAGCTATTTTTAACCTTCAATATCTCAACTATTATTATCACTAAAACGTTGCGATTCGTACCACTTGTGGAGCTTTCTATTCTCTACTATTCAGTAAAGAAATCATTAAAATCGGACCATTAGAAAAAGAGATATAGATGTTTGAAATTTGTGTGTATTTGTATCGTACATTGAAAGAATGAAAATTTTAACCTTCCATATTTCATTACCTATTATCACGATAATATTGCTACTTTAGGGGCGGATAGAACTATCTTTTCTCTACAATTCCATAAAGAATTCATTAAAATCTGAACATTACGAAGTGAGATATAAACGTTTAAAATTTTAAGTAATTGGAAAACCAGCTATTTTTAACCTTCAATATCTCAACTATTATTATCACTAAAACTTTGCGATTCGTACCACTTGTGGAGCTTTCTATTCTCTACTATTCAGTAAAGAAATCATTAAAATCGGACCATTAGAAAATGAGATATGGATGTTTGAAATTTGTCTCTATTTGTATCGTACATTGAATGAATGAAAATTTTAATCTTCCATATTTCATTACCTATTATCACGATAATATTGCTACTTTAGGGGCGGATAGAACTATCTTTTCTCTACAATTCCATAAAGAATTCATTAAAATCTGAACATTACGAAGTGAGATATAAACGTTTAAAATTTTAAGTAATTGGAAAACCAGCTATTTTTAACCTTCAATATCTCAACTATTATTATCACTAAAACGTTGCGATTCGTACCACTTGTGGAGCTTTCTATTCTCTACTATTCAGTAAAGAAATCATTAAAATCGGACCATTAGAAAAAGAGATATAGATGTTTGAAATTTGTGTGTATTTGTATCGTACATTGAAAGAATGAAAATTTTAACCTCCCATATTTCATTACCTATTATCACGATAATATTGCTACTTTAGGGGCGGATAGAACTATCTTTTCTCTACAATTCCATAAAGAATTCATTAAAATCTAAACATTACGAAGTGAGATATAAACGTTTAAAATTTTAAGTAATTGGAAAACCAGCTATTTTTAACCTTCAATATCTCAACTATTATTATCACTAAAACGTTGCGATTCGTACCACTTGTGGAGCTTTCTGTTCTCTACTATTCAGTAAAGAAATCATTAAAATCGGACCATTAGAAAATGAGATATAGATGTTTGAAATTTGTCTGTATTTGTATCGTACATTGAAACAATGAAAATTTTAACCTTCCATATTTCATTACCTATTATCACGATAATATTGCTACTTTAGGGGCGGATAAAACTATCTTTTCTCTACAATTCCATAAAGAATTCATTAAAATCTGAACATTACGAAGTGAGATATAAACGTTTAAAATTTTAAGTAATTGGAAAACCAGCTATTTTTAACCTTCAATATCTCAACTATTATTATCCCTAAAACTTTGCGATTCGTACCACTTGTGGAGCTTTCTATTCTCTACTATTCAGTAAAGAAATCATTAAAATCGGACCATTAGAAAATGAGATATGGATGTTTGAAATTTGTCTCTATTTGTATCGTACATTGAATGAATGAAAATTTTAACCTTCCATATTTCATTACCTATTATCACGATAATATTGCTACTTTAGGGGCGGATAGAACTATCTTTTCTCTACAATTCCATAAAGAATTCATTAAAATCTGAACATTACGAAGTGAGATATAAACGTTTAAAATTTTATGTAATTGGAAAACCAGCTATTTTTAACCTTCAATATCTCAACTATTATTATCACTAAAACGTTGCGATTCGTACCACTTGTGGAGCTTTCTATTCTCTACTATTCAGTAAAGAAATCATTAAAATCGGACCATTAGAAAATGAGATATGGATGTTTGAAATTTGTCTCTATTTGTATCGTACATTGAAAGAATGAATATTTTAACCTTCCATATTTTATTACCTACTATCAATAGAATATTGCTATTTCAGGGGCGGTTAGAACTATCTTTTCTCTACAATTCCATAAAGAATTCATTAAAATCTGAACATTACGAAGTGAGATATAAACGTTTAAAATTTTAAGTAATTGGAAAACCAGCTATATTTAACCTTCAATATCTCAACTATTATGATCAGTAAAATGTTGCGATTCGTACCACTTATAGACCTTTCTATTCTCTACGATTCAGTAAAAAAATCAATAAAATCAGAACAGTAGAAAAGGAGATATAGATGTTTGAAATTTGTCTCTATTTGTATCGTACATTGAAAGAATGAATATTTTAACCTTCCATATTTCATTACCTATTATCACGATAATATTGCTACTTTAGGGGCGGATAGAACTATCTTTTCTCTACAATTCCATAAAGAATTCTTTAAAATCTGAACATTACGAAGTGAGATATAAACGTTTAAAATTTTAAGTAATTGGAAAACCAGCTATTTTTAACCTTCAATATCTCAACTATTATTATCACTAAAACGTTGCGATTCGTACCACTTGTGGAGCTTTCTATTCTCTACTATTCAGTAAAGAAATCATTAAAATCGGACCATTAGAAAATGAGATATGGATGTTTGAAATTTGTCTGTATTTGTATCGTACATTGAAAGAATGAAAATTTTAACCTTCCATATTTCATTACCTATTATCACGATAATATTGCTACTTTAGGGGCGGATAGAACTATCTTTTCTCTACAATTCCATAAAGAATTCATTAAAATCTGAACATTACGAAGTGAGATATAAACGTTTAATATTTTAAGTAATTGGAAAACAAGCTATTTTTAACCTTCAATATCTCAACTATTATTATCACTAAAACGTTGCGATTCGTACCACTTGTGGAGCTTTCTATTCTCTACTATTCAGTAAAGAAATCATTAAAATCGGACCATTAGAAAAAGAGATATAGATGTTTGAAATTTGTGTGTATTTGTATCGTACATTGAAAGAATGAAAATTTTAACCTTCCATATTTCATTACCTACTATCAATAGAATATTGCTATTTCAGGGGCGGATAGAACTATCTTTTTTCTAGAATTCCATAAAGAATTCATTAAAATCAGAAAATTACGAAGTGAGACATAAACGTTTAAAAATTTAAGTAATTGGAAAACCAGCTATTTTTAACCTTCAATATCTCAACTATTATTATCACTAAAACGTTGCGATTCGTACCACTTGTGGAGCTTTCTATTCTCTACTATTCAGTAAAGAAATCATTAAAATCGGACCATTAGAAAAAGAGATATAGATGTTTGAAATTTGTGTGTATTTGTATCGTACATTGAAAGAATGAAAATTTTAACCTCCCATATTTCATTACCTATTATCACGATAATATTGCTACTTTAGGGGCGGATAGAACTATCTTTTCTCTACAATTCCATAAAGAATTCATTAAAATCTAAACATTACGAAGTGAGATATAAACGTTTAAAATTTTAAGTAATTGGAAAACCAGCTATTTTTAACCTTCAATATCTCAACTATTATTATCACTAAAACGTTGCTATTCGTACCACTTGTGGAGCTTTGTATTCTCTACTATTCAGTAAAGAAATCATTAAAATCGGACCATTAGAAAATGAGATATAGATGTTTGAAATTTATGTGTATTTGTATCGTACATTGAAGGAATAAAAATTTTAACCTTCCATATTTCATTACCTATTATCACGATAATATTGCTACTTTATAGGCGGATAGAACTATCTTTTCTCTACAATTCCATAAAGAATTCATTAAAATCTGAACATTACGAAGTGAGATATAAACGTTTACAATTTTAATTAATTGGAAAACCAGCTATTTTTAACCTTCAATATCTCAACTATTATTATCACTAAAACGTTGCGATTCGTACCACTTGTGGAGCTTTCTATTCTCTACTATTCAGTAAAGAAATCATTAAAATCGGACCATTAGAAAATGAGATATGGATGTTTGAAATTTGTCTCTATTTGTATCGTACATTGAAAGAATGAATATTTTAACCTTCCATATTTTATTACCTACTATCAATAGAATATTGCTATTTCAGGGGCGGATAGAACTATCTTTTCTCTACAATTCCATAAAGAATTCATTAAAATCTGAACATTACGAAGTGAGATATAAACGTTTAAAATTTTAAGTAATTGGAAAACCAGCTATATTTAACCTTCAATATCTCAACTATTATGATCAGTAAAATGTTGCGATTCGTACCACTTATAGACCTTTCTATTCTCTACGATTCAGTAAAAAAATCAATAAAATCAGAACAGTAGAAAAGGAGATATAGATGTTTGAAATTTCGGTGTATTTGTATCGTACATTGAAAGAATGAAAATTTTAACCTTCCATATTTTATTACCTACTATCAATAGAATATTGCTATTTCAGGGGCGGATAGAACTATCTTTTCTCTACAATTCCATAAAGAATTCATTAAAATCTGAACATTACGAAGTGAGATATAAACGTTTAAAATTTTAAGTAATTGGAAAACCAGCTATATTTAACCTTCAATATCTCAACTATTATTATCACTAAAACGTTGCGATTCGTACCACTTGTGGAGCTTTCTATTCTCTACTATTCAGTAAAGAAATCATTAAAATCGGACCATTAGAAAAAGAGATATAGATGTTTGAAATTTGTCTGTATTTGTATCGTACACTGAAAGAATGAAAATTTTAACCTTCCATATTTCATTACCTATTATCACGATAATATTGCTACTTTAGGGGCGGATAGAACTATCTTTTCTCTACAATTCCATAAAGAATTCATTAAAATCTGAACATTACGAAGTGAGATATAAACGTTTAAAATTTTAAGTAATTGGAAAACCAGCTATATTTAACCTTCAATATCTCAACTATTATTATCACTAAAACGTTGCGATTCGTACCACTTGTGGAGCTTTCTATTCTCTACTATTCAGTAAAGAAATAATTAAAATCGGACCATTAGAAAAAGAGATATAGATGTCTGAAATTTGTGTGTATTTGTATCGTACATTAAAAGAATGAAAATTTTAACCTTCCATATTTCATTACCTATTATCACGATAATATTGCTACTTTAGGGGCGGATAGAACTATCTTTTCTCTACAATTCCATAAAGAATTCTTTAAAATCTGAACATTACGAAGTGAGATATAAACGTTTAAAATTTTAAGTAATTGGAAAACCAGCTATTTTTAACCTTCAATATCTCAACTATTATTATCACTAAAACGTTGCGATTCGTACCACTTGTGGAGCTTTCTATTCTCTACTATTCAGTAAAGAAATCATTAAAATCGGACCATTAGAAAATGAGATATGGATGTTTGAAATTTGTCTGTATTTGTATCGTACATTGAAAGAATGAAAATTTTAACCTTCCATATTTCATTACCTATTATCACGATAATATTGCTACTTTAGGGGCGGATAGAACTATCTTTTCTCTACAATTCCATAAAGAATTCATTAAAATCTGAACATTACAAAGTGAGATATAAACGTTTAATATTTTAAGTAATTGGAAAACAAGCTATTTTTAACCTTCAATATCTCAACTATTATTATCACTAAAACGTTGCGATTCGTACCACTTGTGGAGCTTTCTATTCTCTACTATTCAGTAAAGAAATCATTAAAATCGGACCATTAGAAAAAGAGATATAGATGTTTGAAATTTGTGTGTATTTGTATCGTACATTGAAAGAATGAAAATTTTAACCTTCCATATTTCATTACCTACTATCAATAGAATATTGCTATTTCAGGGGCGGATAGAACTATCTTTTTTCTAGAATTCCATAAAGAATTCATTAAAATCAGAAAATTATGAAGTGAGACATAAACGTTTAAAAATTTAAGTAATTGGAAAACCAGCTATTTTTAACCTTCAATATCTCAACTATTATTATCACTAAAACGTTGCGATTCGTACCACTTGTGGAGCTTTCTATTCTCTACTATTCAGTAAAGAAATCATTAAAATCGGACCATTAGAAAAAGAGATATAGATGTTTGAAATTTGTGTGTATTTGTATCGTACATTGAAAGAATGAAAATTTTAACCTCCCAATTTTCATTACCTATTATCACGATAATATTGCTACTTTAGGGGCGGATAGAACTATTTTTTCTCTACAATTCCATAAAGAATTCATTAAAATCTAAACATTACGAAGTGAGATATAAAAGTTTAAAATTTTAAGTAATTGGAAAACCAGCTATTTTTAACCTTCAATATCTCAACTATTATTATCACTAAAACGTTGCTATTCGTACCACTTTTGGAGCTTTGTATTCTCTACTATTCAGTAAAGAAATCATTAAAATCGGACCATTAGAAAATGAGATATAGATGTTTGAAATTTATGTGTATTTGTATCGTACATTGAAGGAATAAAAATTTTAACCTTCCATATTTCATTACCTATTATCACGATAATATTGCTACTTTATAGGCGGATAGAACTATCTTTTCTCTACAATTCCATAAAGAATTCATTAAAATCTGAACATTACGAAGTGAGATATAAACGTTTACAATTTTAATTAATTGGAAAACCAGCTATTTTTAACCTTCAATATCTCAACTATTATTATCACTAAAACGTTGCGATTCGTACCACTTGTGGAGCTTTCTATTCTCTACTATTCAGTAAAGAAATCATTAAAATCGGACCATTAGAAAATGAGATATGGATGTTTGAAATTTGTCTCTATTTGTATCGTACATTGAAAGAATGAATATTTTAACCTTCCATATTTTATTACCTACTATCAATAGAATATTGCTATTTCAGGGGCGGATAGAACTATCTTTTCTCTACAATTCCATAAAGAATTCATTAAAATCTGAACATTACGAAGTGAGATATAAACGTTTAAAATTTTAAGTAATTGGAAAACCAGCTATATTTAACCTTCAATATCTCAACTATTATGATCAGTAAAATGTTGCGATTCGTACCACTTATAGACCTTTCTATTCTCTACGATTCAGTAAAAAAATCAATAAAATCAGAACAGTAGAAAAGGAGATATAGATGTTTGAAATTTCGGTGTATTTGTATCGTACATTGAAAGAATGAAAATTTTAACCTTCCATATTTTATTACCTACTATCAATAGAATATTGCTATTTCAGGGGCGGATAGAACTATCTTTTCTCTACAATTCCATAAAGAATTCATTAAAATCTGAACATTACGAAGTGAGATATAAACGTTTAAAATTTTAAGTAATTGGAAAACCAGCTATATTTAACCTTCAATATCTCAACTATTATTATCACTAAAACGTTGCGATTCGTACCACTTGTGGAGCTTTCTATTCTCTACTATTCAGTAAAGAAATCATTAAAATCGGACCATTAGAAAAAGAGATATAGATGTTTGAAATTTGTCTGTATTTGTATCGTACACTGAAAGAATGAAAATTTTAACCTTCCATATTTCATTACCTATTATCACGATAATATTGCTACTTTAGGGGCGGATAGAACTATCTTTTCTC
The DNA here is from genome assembly GCF_049639745.1 of Rhodnius prolixus. Taxonomy (NCBI): domain Eukaryota; kingdom Metazoa; phylum Arthropoda; class Insecta; order Hemiptera; family Reduviidae; genus Rhodnius; species Rhodnius prolixus. The sequence continues at coordinate 64,782,485 of NW_027411592.1, read as the reverse complement.
TACAATTCCATAAAGAATTCATTAAAATCTGAACATTACGAAGTGAGATATAAACGTTTAAAATTTTAAGTAATTGGAAAACCAGCTATATTTAACCTTCAATATCTCAACTATTATTATCACTAAAACGTTGCGATTCGTACCACTTGTGGAGCTTTCTATTCTCTACTATTCAGTAAAGAAATAATTAAAATCGGACCATTAGAAAAAGAGATATAGATGTCTGAAATTTGTGTGTATTTGTATCGTACATTGAAAGAATGAAAATTTTAACCTTCCATATTTCATTACCTATTATCACGATAATATTGCTACTTTAGGGGCGGATAGAACTATCTTTTCTCTACAATTCCATAAAGAATTCTTTAAAATCTGAACATTACGAAGTGAGATATAAACGTTTAAAATTTTAAGTAATTGGAAAACCAGCTATTTTTAACCTTCAATATCTCAACTATTATTATCACTAAAACGTTGCGATTCGTACCACTTGTGGAGCTTTCTATTCTCTACTATTCAGTAAAGAAATCATTAAAATCGGACCATTAGAAAATGAGATATGGATGTTTGAAATTTGTCTGTATTTGTATCGTACATTGAAAGAATGAAAATTTTAACCTTCCATATTTCATTACCTATTATCACGATAATATTGCTACTTTAGGGGCGGATAGAACTATCTTTTCTCTACAATTCCATAAAGAATTCATTAAAATCTGAACATTACGAAGTGAGATATAAACGTTTAATATTTTAAGTAATTGGAAAACCAGCTATTTTTAACCTTCAATATCTCAACTATTATTATCACTAAAACGTTGCGATTCGTACCACTTGTGGAGCTTTCTATTCTCTACTATTCAGTAAAGAAATCATTAAAATCGGACCATTAGAAAATGAGATATAGATGTTTGAAATTTGTCTGTATTTGTATCGTACATTGAAACAATGAAAATTTTAACCTTCCATATTTCATTACCTATTATCACGATAATATTGCTACTTTAGGGGCGGATAAAACTATCTTTTCTCTACAATTCCATAAAGAATTCATTAAAATCTGAACATTACGAAGTGAGATATTAACGTTTAAAATTTTAAGTAATTGGAAAACCAGCTATTTTTAACCTTCAATATCTCAACTATTATTATCCCTAAAACTTTGCGATTCGTACCACTTGTGGAGCTTTCTATTCTCTACTATTCAGTAAAGAAATCATTAAAATCGGACCATTAGAAAATGAGATATGGATGTTTGAAATTTGTCTCTATTTGTATCGTACATTGAATGAATGAAAATTTTAACCTTCCATATTTCATTACCTATTATCACGATAATATTGCTACTTTAGGGGCGGATAGAACTATCTTTTCTCTACAATTCCATAAAGAATTCATTAAAATCTGAACATTACGAAGTGAGATATAAACGTTTAAAATTTTATGTAATTGGAAAACCAGCTATTTTTAACCTTCAATATCTCAACTATTATTATCACTAAAACGTTGCGATTCGTACCACTTGTGGAGCTTTCTATTCTCTACTATTCAGTAAAGAAATAATTAAAATCGGACCATTAGAAAAAGAGATATATATGTCTGAAATTTGTGTGTATTTGTATCGTACATTGAAAGAATGAAAATTTTAACCTTCCATATTTCATTACCTATTATCACGATAATATTGCTACTTTAGGGGCGGATAGAACTATCTTTTCTCTACAATTCCATAAAGAATTCTTTAAAATCTGAACATTACGAAGTGAGATATAAACGTTTAAAATTTTAAGTAATTGGAAAACCAGCTATTTTTAACCTTCAATATCTCAACTATTATTATCACTAAAACGTTGCGATTCGTACCACTTGTGGAGCTTTCTATTCTCTACTATTCAGTAAAGAAATCATTAAAATCGGACCATTAGAAAATGAGATATGGATGTTTGAAATTTGTCTGTATTTGTATCGTACATTGAAAGAATGAAAATTTTAACCTTCCATATTTCATTACCTATTATCACGATAATATTGCTACTTTAGGGGCGGATAGAACTATCTTTTCTCTACAATTCCATAAAGAATTCATTAAAATCTGAACATTACGAAGTGAGATATAAACGTTTAATATTTTAAGTAATTGGAAAACCAGCTATTTTTAACCTTCAATATCTCAACTATTATTATCACTAAAACGTTGCGATTCGTACCACTTGTGGAGCTTTCTATTCTCTACTATTCAGTAAAGAAATCATTAAAATCGGACCATTAGAAAATGAGATATAGATGTTTGAAATTTGTCTGTATTTGTATCGTACATTGAAACAATGAAAATTTTAACCTTCCATATTTCATTACCTATTATCACGATAATATTGCTACTTTAGGGGCGGATAAAACTATCTTTTCTCTACAATTCCATAAAGAATTCATTAAAATCTGAACATTACGAAGTGAGATATTAACGTTTAAAATTTTAAGTAATTGGAAAACCAGCTATTTTTAACCTTCAATATCTCAACTATTATTATCCCTAAAACTTTGCGATTCGTACCACTTGTGGAGCTTTCTATTCTCTACTATTCAGTAAAGAAATCATTAAAATCGGACCATTAGAAAATGAGATATGGATGTTTGAAATTTGTCTCTATTTGTATCGTACATTGAATGAATGAAAATTTTAACCTTCCATATTTCATTACCTATTATCACGATAATATTGCTACTTTAGGGGCGGATAGAACTATCTTTTCTCTACAATTCCATAAAGAATTCATTAAAATCTGAACATTACGAAGTGAGATATAAACGTTTAAAATTTTATGTAATTGGAAAACCAGCTATTTTTAACCTTCAATATCTCAACTATTATTATCACTAAAACGTTGCGATTCGTACCACTTGTGGAGCTTTCTATTCTCTACTATTCAGTAAAGAAATAATTAAAATCGGACCATTAGAAAAAGAGATATATATGTCTGAAATTTGTGTGTATTTGTATCGTACATTGAAAGAATGAAAATTTTAACCTTCCATATTTCATTACCTATTATCACGATAATATTGCTACTTTAGGGGCGGATAGAACTATCTTTTCTCTACAATTCCATAAAGAATTCTTTAAAATCTGAACATTACGAAGTGAGATATAAACGTTTAAAATTTTAAGTAATTGGAAAACCAGCTATTTTTAACCTTCAATATCTCAACTATTATTATCACTAAAACGTTGCGATTCGTACCACTTGTGGAGCTTTCTATTCTCTACTATTCAGTAAAGAAATCATTAAAATCGGACCATTAGAAAATGAGATATGGATGTTTGAAATTTGTCTGTATTTGTATCGTACATTGAAAGAATGAAAATTTTAACCTTCCATATTTCATTACCTATTATCACGATAATATTGCTACTTTAGGGGCGGATAGAACTATCTTTTCTCTACAATTCCATAAAGAATTCATTAAAATCTGAACATTACGAAATGAGATATAAACGTTTAATATTTTAAGTAATTGGAAAACCAGCTATTTTTAACCTTCAATATCTCAACTATTATTATCACTAAAACGTTGCGATTCGTACCACTTGTGGAGCTTTCTATTCTCTACTATTCAGTAAAGAAATCATTAAAATCGGACCATTAGAAAATGAGATATAGATGTTTGAAATTTGTCTGTATTTGTATCGTACATTGAAACAATGAAAATTTTAACCTTCCATATTTCATTACCTATTATCACGATAATATTGCTACTTTAGGGGCGGATAAAACTATCTTTTCTCTACAATTCCATAAAGAATTCATTAAAATCTGAACATTACGAAGTGAGATATAAACGTTTAAAATTTTAAGTAATTGGAAAACCAGCTATTTTTAACCTTCAATATCTCAACTATTATTATCCCTAAAACTTTGCGATTCGTACCACTTGTGGAGCTTTCTATTCTCTACTATTCAGTAAAGAAATCATTAAAATCGGACCATTAGAAAATGAGATATGGATGTTTGAAATTTGTCTCTATTTGTATCGTACATTGAATGAATGAAAATTTTAACCTTCCATATTTCATTACCTATTATCACGATAATATTGCTACTTTAGGGGCGGATAGAACTATCTTTTCTCTACAATTCCATAAAGAATTCATTAAAATCTGAACATTACGAAGTGAGATATAAACGTTTAAAATTTTAAGTAATTGGAAAACCAGCTATATTTAACCTTCAATATCTCAACTATTATTATCACTAAAACGTTGCGATTCGTACCACTTGTGGAGCTTTCTATTCTCTACTATTCAGTAAAGAAATCATTAAAATCGGACCATTAGAAAAAGAGATATAGATGTTTGAAATTTGTCTGTATTTGTATCGTACACTGAAAGAATGAAAATTTTAACCTTCCATATTTCATTACCTATTATCACGATAATATTGCTACTTTAGGGGCGGATAGAACCATCTTTTCTCTACAATTCCATAAAGAATTCTTTAAAATCTGAACATTACGAAGTGAGATATAAACGTTTAAAATTTTAAGTAATTGGAAAACCAGCTATTTATAACCTTCAATATCTCAACTATTATTATCACTAAAACGTTGCGATTCGTACCACTTGTGGAGCTTTCTATTCTCTACTATTCAGTAAAGAAATCATTAAAATCGGACCATTAGAAAATGAGATATGGATGTTTGAAATTTGTCTGTATTTGTATCGTACATTGAAAGAATGAAAATTTTAACCTTCCATATTTCATTACCTATTATCACGATAATATTGCTACTTTAGGGGCGGATAGAACTATCTTTTCTCTACAATTCCATAAAGAATTCCTTAAAATCTGAACATTACGAAGTGAGATATAAACGTTTAATATTTTAAGTAATTGGAAAACCAGCTATTTTTAACCTTCAATATCTCAACTATTATTATCACTAAAACGTTGCGAATCGTACCACTTATAGACCTTTCTATTCTCTACTATTCAGTAAAGAAATCATTAAAATTAGAACAGTAGAAAAAGAGATATAGATGTTTGAAATTTGGGTGTATTTGTATCGTACATTGAAAGAATGAAAATTTTAACCTTCCATATTTCATTACCTACTATCAATAGAATATTGCTATTTCAGGGGCGGATAGAACTATCTTTTCTCTACAATTCCATAAAGAATTCATTAAAATCTGAAAATTACGAAGTGAGATATAAACGTTTAAAAATTTAAGTAATTGGAAAACCAGCTAATTTTAACCCTCAATATCTCAACTATTATGATCACTAAAACGTTGCGATTCGTACCACTTATAGACCTTTCTATTCTCTACGATTCAGTAAAAAAATCAATAAAATCAGAACAGTAGAAAAAGAGATATAGATGTCTGAAATTTGTCTGTATTTGTATCGTACATTGAAAGAATGAAAATTTTAACCTTCCATATTTCATTACCTATTATCACGATAATATTGCTACTTTAGGGGCGGATAGAACTATCTTTTCTCTACAATTCCATAAAGAATTCATTAAAATCTGAACATTACGAAGTGAGATATAAACGTTTAAAATTTTAAGTAATTGGAAAACCAGCTATTTTTAACCTTCAATATCTCAACTATTATTATCACTAAAACGTTGCGAATCGTACCACTTGTGGAGCTTTATATTCTCTACTATTCAGTAAAGAAATCATTAAAATCGGACCATTAGAAAATGAGATATGGATGTTTGAAATTTGTCTGTATTTGTATCGTACATTGAAAGAATGAAAATTTTAACCTTCCATATTTCATTACCTATTATCACGATAATATTGCTACTTTAGGGGCGGATAGAACTATCTTTTCTCTACAATTCCATAAAGAATTCATTAAAATCTGAACATTACGAAGTGAGATATAAACGTTTAATATTTTAAGTAATTGGAAAACCAGCTATTTTTAACCTTCAATATCTCAACTATTATTATCACTAAAACGTTGCGATTCGTACCACTTGTGGAGCTTTCTATTCTCTACTATTCAGTAAAGAAATCATTAAAATCGGACCATTAGAAAATGAGATATGGATGTTTGAAATTTGTCTGTATTTGTATCGTACATTGAAAGAATGAAAATTTTAACCTTCCATATTTCATTACCTATTATCACGATAATATTGCTACTTTAGGGGCGGATAGAACTATCTTTTCTCTACAATTCCATAAAGAATTCATTAAAATCTGAACATTACGAAGTGAGATATAAACGTTTAATATTTTAAGTAATTGGAAAACCAGCTATTTTTAACCTTCAATATCTCAACTATTATTATCACTAAAACGTTGCTATTCGTACCACTTGTGGAGCTTTGTATTCTCTACTATTCAGTAAAAAAATCAATTAAATCGGACAGTAGAAAAGGAGATATAGATGTTTGAAATTTATTGGTGATAGTGATGGGGATGGGGTGTATATTGAAGGTGATAATAAGTAAATATGTATAAATTTAAAATAAAATGTTTTTCAGCAATAGTCTCGTTATTTATTGCCACACCTCGTACATATTTTCTTTCAGTATCTTGAGCGTACCTTTTTGGTATTATTCTTTCCTAAAAATGCTGCAATGTTTGTGCAATTAGGGTGGGCTATGCACTACAGACGAAAGAAGGTATTTTGAAAAGAAACTGAGACAAAAGATGGTTATCAAGAAGATATAGTACCTTAAAAGTGGTGGCGGCACTTTACATACATCAGGGACAAGTATCTCTGCTTAAATTTGATAGGAACTTTTGATTATATTTTTTTAAAAAATACTAATAGGCCTATATGGTGCATACCGAGGGCAAAATGAGAAAACAAGCGCACGTATAAAACTCATAACGTAATCACGTAGGGGAAGAAAAATACGTGACAGCAAATAAATACGCTAACTACGCAAAACCAGTTTGTAAAAAAAAAATTAACTGTTACAGAAGTTTCCCTTACCGCAATTATGAATGAGACTGAGAATAGTTATTTATTTAACAAGTGTGGAAAGTAGTACTTTTCCTCACACGAGGCAGGGTATGCACGAACGAGCGAGCGAAGCGAGGCGAGTGCAAGTGCAAATTGCCGAGTGTGAGGAAAATACTTTACACTCGAGTTAAATATTATATTTTTTCTGCAACCATTAGGGTTATTAACTAAAAAAAAACTAAATAAGAATCACTAGAATCCATTTTAAATTTCTATAAGGTAACACTATAACCTTTTTAACTGTTATAATTAAAAATATCTAATTATTTATTAAAATATTATTTTTATTTCTATATTCCTTTCAATTTTTATTTTATTTTTTTAATATTCGTTTTTTAATTATTTATATAAAATAAATTTAAATAAGCTTATTAGAGTTTTACAGAAAATATTTATGTTAATAACAAAACTTCTTATATCAAGGAAGCACAATAAAGTTTTTCCACTCACTAGTGAGGAAAGTGACACTAATGGGAATTTTTCCCCACTAGTTAGGTGAAGTTGGGCATTACACAGCTGATTTTAATTGAGTAATGAGAACATTCCTACATGGTTGCAGAAAAAAGACTTATACTGGGAAAACCTTCTTACATTCCATATAAGTATAATTAGCCTCATTAACTGTGCAGGTTCAAACATGAAGAGAATTAGCCGACCTGAAGTGCCACATTACTAATTAAAACTCTTATTTTCGCACAATTTTTTTGGGGGGAATTTTTTTTGAGTAAATTGTGTAAAGAGAAAATGCATGTGATTGTTTCACACGAGAGATCTACTTTTTATAAAAAAGTTTTCATGCATCAAATCTTCTTGAGATAAAAAAAAACTTCCCGAGTTTGTGAAAGGAGACTTGGCCGACATTGGTATGTCAAGCTACCTATTCCTTAGCCTAAATTTAATAATAGTGCAGAATTTGAAACAAATTTTTAACTTAAATACTTGTAATCTGACCTCAAAACCTTAATTTCCATTTGTAATATTCCAAATACAATAAGATACATCTTGAGATCTACCAATGACGAGTTATTAAACAATGGGGGATTGTAATGGTGATTAGGGGATTTTGAAGTACCTTCATTAAAACTGTCCGGTAGGACAGTTGTATAAGGGTTGATCGTCAAAAACTGCAAGAAAAAGCGTAACGTTGAAAAACACCCAACTTTGACAATTTTTTTCTCTTTTTCTATAAAAGATAAAATTCCCAAATTTTTTTTAAATTATAGGGCAAACCCTCCTTTATCACTGTATTTGTTTTGTAACGACCCAGATTTAATAGGTTTCGAGAAAAAAGTTGCCGAAAATGAGCAAAAACGGCTTTTTCAAAAAATGTTCTTGTTCTTGTTCTTCTTGTTACGTTTTTTGTAAACAACGTAGCGCCTAAACGTGTGAACCGATTATCATGAATGAGGTGTCGTTCGATTCGGAATTTTATGTAGATGTGCCTTTTGGGGGTCTCGATCCTATACATGGAATGGGAGAGGAGTTAGCCCCCTTTATGCAAGGCCCCCTCCAAAATTATTATTACTAATTACTCTGTAAATCTTGGCCCGATTTTGATAAAATTTGGCAGGATGATAGGATTAGGGCTCCCCTACGTAACATTAAAGCGGCGATCAGCTCTTACACTTGTTAAGGGGAAGTATAGCAATCGTTTCAAATTATCGACACGTGAACCGACCGAAGTGTCATTGGAATCGAAATTTTGTACAGATTTGCACTTTAAAAGTCTCGACGCCGTGCCTCATAAGGAGGGGAGTTCGCCCCACCCAAATAAGGCCCTTTCTAAAACTATTATTACCAATATTTCTATAACGCTTAGTAAGATTTTGATAAAATTCAGCTCGAATAAGTGGTTAAAGCTCCTCTACGTTGCTGATGCTCTTGCACCTACTAAGAGGAAGTACTGCAATCGTTTAAATTATCAATGAGTGAACCGATTTAAATCAATGAATTGTCGTTCGATTAAAAAATCTTTGCCTCTTTGCCTTTTAGGGAGAAGTACTGCAATCGTAGTTTATGTTTCTTACTCCTCTTAAAAGGAAGTACTGAAATCGCAGTTTAATTTTGCTATTTACGTACAAATACCTTCCTATGTTATTCAAAACGCTTTTTCAAAAACATTGTTATTGGGGATGGTTTGGGGGACCGCAACTATAATCATTCTTTAAAAAGATCTCTCCAGTGGTAGTTACGGTTCCGACTTAACACCTTATTAGGTTATAATTATAGAATTGCTTATTCCAAATTTTAAAAAATCTGTAAAGCAGATATGTAACTTTAGAATATGTAAAATAGACAAAAAGGAAAATCTATCCAAAAGGTACAAAAATCTCCTTAACAAAAACTTACAGTTTAAAATGTTAAGTATAAGGGTTGATTAAACGCCAAAAGGTACACAAATCAGCGAGTACCCAACATTTCATTAATACTTCATTAATATTTAAGTAATTCTACTGCATTAATTTTCATTAATAAGTTATTTTTTAGAATTTATTAGATGTCACAGACCCTTATGCTGGCCACTTCATTTATAATATTTTTTTGTTATAATTATGATAAATCACATATATGTACATGCATGTTAAAGTAGAAAAAGACAAAGTTAGAGTAGGCTACTGTCTTGAATTCGTCTTACCGAAATATTCGAGAGCACAAATAACACACAGTTATAACAAGTAGATTATTCAACAACAATTATGATTTCTCGATTGTAATTTAATTTAGACCTCCTAATTTTACTAATAGTAAAATACTGGAATAATTAGCTGTCCTAAAAATATGCATATGTTATTTACTTTATATTACATATATACAACATTGTGGGATGAATACCTACATTGAGAATGTAATTGAAGAAAACTATGTGACTTGCGATAAAGCCAGATAATTATTACCTATTACTATAAACGTTTGACTACTTCATAAAATGACAATTACTTTAATCGAAGAATGAACTTAAACAGACGATTTTTGAAAATCATTGATGTTGGTGAAGTTTCTTTTAAAAAAAAGTTTTGAATTTTTTAGCCTCATAATTTTTTTTTATTTTTTGTAACGTTTTTCTTTTTAACCTGTAATTAATAGTTTCATTATTATAGATAACTAGATATTACAGTCAATCTACAGTGCTACTTGAACATATATTTTGTAGACGAAAATGGCCAGCATAAGGGTCTGTGACATCTAATAAATTCTAAAAAATAACTTATTAATGAAAATTAATGCAGTAGAATTACTTAAATATTAATGAAGTATTAATGAAATGTTGGGTACTCGCTGATTTGTGTACCTTTTGGCGTTTAATCAACCCTTATACTTAACATTTTAAACTGTAAGTTTTTGTTAAGGAGATCCAGTTATAGAAACTACAGGCTACTGTACGATCTGAGGGAGTTCCCGTGGACGAAAAAGGAAAAAAAAAAAAATACCGGCAGGAAACAATGGAGGGGTATAAATAGGGATGCTGGCAACCATTATAAATGAGCAATCTGTATAATCGATCTCCAGGACTAGAAATAGCATGGTCCTGGCCAGGACACAATGGAATGGAAAATATAAGAGTGAATGGGGCTATTATTGCCATCTGGTGAAGAGTTGCGAGAGGTTTGCAATGATGAGGTAGTCGAGAGAGAGCACAGGGACACAGAATCCACTACAATACTTGTCAACCGTCCAGGACATCAACGGCGGCTGGTAGTATTCCTTTTCCTCTCTCTCTGTAGCTCATATTCAGAAAGGATCCAAACGTCACACAGCTGACGTCCTTCATCTACTATTAATATTAAATGAATATCCAGTCCACTATTCATACTGTTGGCCGCGACGTCCGTTTCACAGCAGCACTGGTTGTAGTTTATTTTTTATTTTGGCCAGCAGGGAATCTCTCCAATGGTTATGGCGTTTCTATAGACTTCCACGAAGTTATTAAATTTAATGGGTTTTTATTAATGCGATCTGATTTGTCCATAACATTTTCCATTTCCTCACGGTGATGCGTCCCCTCCTACACGTCGTAACTACTCCAGATCCTTTAGAAATGTTCTGAGGCAGTGATGGCGAACCTTTGACCCGCGGGTCAGACACTGACCCTCACAATTGCTAGGCAACCATTTGTTTATTTACGCGGGTTGATTTAGATTTTTCTAATTGTGTGGATAATTTATATTCTATCTGTATTTTTTTTCAATCACGCATATTGACACAATAGTTATTTATTTAACAAGTGTGGAGAGTAGTACTTTTCCTCACACGAAGCAGGGTTTGCACGCACGAGCGAACGAAGCGAAGCGAGTGCAAGTGCAAATTGCCGAGTGTGAGGAAAATACTTTACACTCGAGTTAAATATTATATTTTTTCTGCAACCATTAGGGTTATTAACTAAAAAAAAAAAAACTAAACAGGAATCAGTAGAATCCATTTTAAATTTCTATAAGGTAACACTATAACCTTTTTAACTGTTATAATTAAAAATATCTAATTATTTATTAAAATATTATTTTTATTTCTATATTCCTTTCAATTTTTATTTTATTTTTTTAATATTCGTTTTTTAATTATTTAGTTACGTTAAATAAACTTATAAAGTTTTACAGAAAATATTTAATAACAAAACTTCTTATATCAAGGAAGCACAATAAAGTTTTTTCACTCACTAGTGAGGAAAGTGACACTAATGGGACTTTTTCCCCACTAGTGAGGAAAAGTTGGGCATTACACAGCTGATTTTAATTGAGTAATGAGAACTTCCCTACATGGTTGCAGAAAAAAGCAATTTAAATGCTATCTATAACTTTTAGTTGGATTATTACAGTTCCTAAAACGCCAATGACGACAAATGCTTTTGTAGTATTTGAAATAAAGCAAAAGTGTTAACAAAATATCAAATAAAATGTATAAATTTTACTCATATTTTGTTTGTTAAAAACAAAATCGACAACCCAAAGCAAATAACCATATTTAGATTTTTCTTCAGAAAAAACACACTTTTTGTAAGGTTTTGTTCAGTTATGTTTGTAAAATGAGACGACTTCCATAGCCACTTGTTTCGTCCCCGTTTTACCCCAGTTAAGCCAACTGAATTTTAAAGATGTTTAGTTTTAAAAATATTCAGTTTAAAATTTTTAAACTTAACTCTTGTGCAAATGGGCATTAGTGACCCAAGAGCTGGTACTAAAAAAAAAAAAATGAACAAAATTTGACCCACGTCTCAAAAAGGTTCGCCATCCCTGTTCTAAGATATAGGCAGTCAGCCCTAAAATCCAGATGTTCTTATAATGGTACCCAAAATTTCTCGAAATGAGTATATAGAATAAAAAAAAATAAATAAAAAATCAATTAAACACCCCTAATTTAGCGGAAGAAAATGGGGTACCTCAAGAGTTATAAAACTCCAGGCGTACCAACTTATTCTCAAAGTACGAGTACTTGATTAAAATAAAATGAACGTCTTCCATTTTTGATACTGACATTTCGAATTCTTAAGACTTTGACAAGCGCATCAGTTCTCATTTCCGGCCACTTATATTTAGACCCCCCCCCAAAAAAAATACCCAAGAAGTCTCTTTTAAAACAAAAATTCCCCCCACCTCCCAAAATGGTTACTTGTTCCCCCTAGTCAATCTACATTTCTTTTGTGTTTAGAGAAGAAACTTAAAGGGGAATGAATAAACAGATATTGAAACAAGAACTTACAAGTATAAGAAATTAGTTTGAAAGCTGTAGGACGTGAATGGTGCACACGTGGCCTACACGTGGCTCCCTTGTTATACACAAGACAAAAAGCTTTAGTTCATGTGTAAAGGGGGAAAACACACGCTTAATTTTTTTTTTTTTTTTTTTCAACTTTTTGTCAAGATCAAGTAACTGAAGAACAAGAGGTTGGCAAGAAATAATAAATTGTTCTTTGAAATCATATGTTTTTAACATTATGTATAATTTAAAAGAATCTGGTATTTACCGCTCATTTGAGTTCCCCTTACAGAACTTTACGTAATTAAATTTACTAAACAAATAAATTACTTTAATCTTCCTTAAACTTGTCCAATTTAAAAGAACCACCGGAGTTGAAAGGTAAAGCTGAGGAAAAAACCTTGGGAAATGCTTGCAAGACTAAAAAAGATTTTCTCGCGTCCTGCTTTTGTGCGCTGTTAATGGCATGTTTCCGGTTGATAACCTACCACGTTTTTTTTTTTTTGCAAGTTACGCAGAAAACGGTCCAGCGACAAGCTTGTAGTTGCCACCGATGATATGGAGATAAAAGCATCTCCTCTGCTCCACATAATTTGTTGATGGTTTGATGAAGCCATCTAAGTTGTTGACAAATTTAACCAACCCTTTATTTGGAGAAACTTGTCTTTTACACGGCTTAAAAGCGCAGTAAAAAGAAAAAAAAAGGTAAACCAAAGTAATTATCACAGATTTGGTCCAAGATGTGTGTACTCATCAATGGCCTTGATTGGGAGTTCTAGGCAATACGGGTTGCATGTTCTTGAGGTTTGGGCCAAGATGTATGAACCCATCAATGACCCCGTTTGGGAGTTCCAGGAAATACGGGTCCATGTTCTTGAGGTTTGGACCAAGATGTGTGGGTACTTATCAATGGCTATGATTGGGAGTTCTAGGCAATACGGGTGCATGTTCTTGAGGTTGACCAAGATGTGTGTACCCATCAATGGCTACGATTAGGAGTTCTAGGCAATACGGGTGCATGTTCTTGAGGTTTGGGCCAAGATGTATGAACCCATCAATGACCCCGTTTGGGAGTTCCAGGAAATACGGGTCCATGTTCTTGAGGTTTGGACCAAGATGTGTGGGTACTTATCAATGGCTATGGTTGGGAGTTCTAGGCAATACGGGTGCATGTTCTTGAGGTTGACCAAGATGTGTGTACCCATCAATGGCTACGATAGGAGTTCTAGGCAATACGGGTGCATGTTCTTGAGGTTGACCAAGATGTGTGTACCCATCAATGGCTATGATTTGGAGTTCTAGGCAATACGGGTGCATGTTCTTGAGGTTTGGACCAAGATGTGTGTACCCATCAATGGCTATGATTTGGAGTTCTAGGCAATACGGGTGCATGTTCTTGTTAATGATTACGATCAAAATATTCTTTTTTTGGAGCCTTTACCTTAAAACCGGTGTTTCTTTGGGTGACATTTTAAGAAATACGTTGGACGCAGGATGTCAGGAATGACAACAGAAAACTTAGTATAAAAAGCGGTAGTGGCTAATTAAGGAGGCTTACTTCCTTGCAAATCCGTTGAGCGATTGGGTGAGAACGTGCGAGGAGGGGGGAGCAGAAAGAAGAAAATAAGCAAAGAAAGGAAAAACTTATCAATGTAGTTGTAGCTAGATAAAAAGTGTAGGGCAATAAACCTTCCCCTCAAAAATAATCCCGTAATATTTACTCAGCACACTTTGGGGGAGAAAAGTGGAGACCTATTTAGGGGCACAAATAAGGAAGAAAGATTTCCCACAGTGAAAAATGGAAAACAGCGCTTTCCTATTTAGCGAGACGGAAAAACAGGGGCAGAAAAGCTGATAGTCACACTTGACGTCATACTGCAAGCTGGTAAGGATATTTCCACTAACTAGACATTCATGGGCTGGGGGTGTGGGGGAAGCGGAATGGCAAATACCCTGAATGCAGGGGGAAAAGTCTTGTCTGTTTATCTGTAAAAATAAGACCGATTGGGTTATGAGAGACAGAAAGCCAGCAAGCAGTACTTTGTTATCTTCCGAGTAGGTCTGCCAGTTCGCGAACTGGAGGAAGCCACCAGGTACGACAGTTATATATATCACACTATTTATTCAGTCTAATGTGGCGTACAATGATAACAAACATGTGGGCTAGAGCCCCAATCCAAATACTGTTTGTCTCACTGGTGCAGCATTCATTTTACGGATAATTTGAGAGTCGTCTTCTACGTACGAGATAAGGCGATATCGTGTTCGAAACCAACAGCTTGGTTCGGCTGAACAATCCATCAAAATCTGATCCTTAACTTTACTTTACAAAGTTTTATCCAGCTTGAATTTTTTATTTTTTCACTTTTCGTATTAAAAAAAAAAGGAAGTAATTTAAATCGATTTTCGATTTTTCACCGGAACTATCAGTTTTTCTGGGTCTCTGAGTAAGTGGTTTCTGTAAAATAGTTTGTATGAGATTTTGTGTGTCACTACGTTCAATTCACACGAAAAAATAATAACACAATCTCCACCGCACTTGCTCAAAATAGTGCGGCTCAAAACTGATAACAGCACCACTACACACAAAGTGAAAACACCAAAAAAAGCAGGAAAACATTGCTGCTAACCATTGTGTTTGTCCACAGCCATGGAACAGATCACTTCCTCTAATACCTCTTCAACCACTTCCTTAACGACGTATTTAAAAAAAAAAAAAGATGAAGAAAAATCCCCTCTTAACCGATGGATGAGTAGTCCCGTCTTACATTGGAGTGTCTACTAACGATCTACAATCGCTGACTTAGTCATTGTTATCGCTAAGTACCGTTCTTTTTTTCAATCTACCTGCACCATTCAACATGATCTCTCTAGTGGCTTTATCAAAATTATCATGATTTTGACGACGGCTGCTTATCCATATATAATATTTCCAACCATTTTATGGATGTAGGCTAAAAATGCTGCCAAGCCAATATCTTGGCCAAGGGGCAAATGAATGCTCAAGTCACAAACCCAATTTCATGTCCAAAAGACGACCTTTCGCGAGCAGAAGATCTAGGTGGCACCTAGAAGTCATTCAGTGATCAGAATAATTAGACCATTTTCGCTGCATGGACGATAATTCAAGAGTAACACCCCAAATTGACAACCAGGAGGGGGGAATTTCCTCCATTTTGGGGGAAAAACCAACATGGCTTTTTTAGTCCCCATTCATTGACTTACAAATGGAAGAAGAGACCAATATAACACTCGGAAGTTTACAGAAAACTGCCAGCTGATCAATTCACTTTACTGCGCATCTATAAAGCACAGATTTATTGACTGAACTAGGGGGACAACTAATTTGAGAGCATCTTCTCTCGACAGCCCCTAATAATAGGTTAATAACAAAATGGAAACGACTGTAGTAGGCTGAGAGAGGGCAAGAATAGCCGAAAGTGTGGGTAAAGTTAATAATTATGCAACTATAAAAGTATGATTGTGAATCGCGTACTAACATTTTAATAAATAAAGGTCAACAGGTCACCCTTCTACTAGCTTTTCTATAAAATTAGCTAGTGGGTTTATGTATCTTTAACAATATAGCTAAGATAAGGGGAAGGAAGTATTGTTAAAGGTGTCCAATTTTCGATTTTGTATTCAAGGTCCCTCAAGTCCCAAAAATCAAGTTTTTCTGCAAATTGGTCGTGTTGTTAAAAAAAAAAAAACGCGTAAAATGCAAGTATCCGGTTTTTAGGGAAAAAAACTCGGCCAACCGGGAATGACACTTAGAAAACTCTGCTTCTACGATTTTTCTTTTAACTTCGTTTATTTTATTTCGCACGAAGTTTTTTATTAAACATGATAAATTTAAAGTCAACAAAGTTTAGCACTATTTACTTCTTTTTAGAAAAATTTAAATACCTAAACTAAAAGTCGTGTGAGTTAGCTCCACGAATTTAATTTATGTAATGACCATGCCCTTCGTATAAAGGCCAGGACTTAGGCTTAATTTTTCCCTTTTTTAATCTTACTGACATTTCTACCTGGTTAACAATGCCCTACAACTACGAATATGTAGGTCAGGTAATACATAAATCGGATGACTATAATGGTAGTGGTGGTTATTGTCGATGACAGTGGCAGTGGAAGGATGGCAGATATCCGCAGCTGAATGGGTATATATAGAGGAAGTAAGGGACAAAGCCCTTAACCGTGTGCTTAGGAGTGGGGGGAGTACGAGGGGATGGAGCAAAGTACTCACCTACAAGTTCGCAGTGTGACATTCAAAACGCTCTTTGGGTAAAGTTGCACGAAGTTGTTTCTCTCACAACAATGCCCAAGAAGAAGACCACGAACGAAAGCTTCCTGGAGGAGGAGGAGGACAATAGACCCACCCATCCGGAGAGTCACACTTTCCAAATCCGTACAAAAAAAAAAAAAAGAAGAAGAAGAGTTACACGCGCATTCAACTCACCGACCTATCCCCTCTCTCTTCTGAAACTTTATTGACCACGCTCACTCTATACTCCAAGTTATATTAGGAAAATGTGCTACGGTAGAAAACTTTGAAAGCTCCAAAAAAGTGGAAGAAGAAGAAGATATACCCATACTTGGTTGTGCGGCGGTTAGAAGTGACGTCACAGTGGAAACTTTAGAGGAAAATTAATGGCTAACTTTTTTTTTTGGTAGAAGTTTCAAAAAGAGCACAAAGTACTTTGGATACAATACCTTTATTTATGTCTGTTACGTCATAAATCTTCTGCTTTATGCTTACAAGACAAGCGTTAAGCAGTCTGCTTTATTCCAAGACTTACTCATTGACTTACGGGCATCCCTTCTACTCAGTAGAACTCCACCACACTTCCACTACACTGCAGCATCATAATGTTTGGTATTCACGAAAATGAAGCGGATATAATAAAAATAAAACCAGTGTTACCTAAATCGAAAAATCTACGTTATTAAGTTTCCGGCTAGGATTACGAAGTGACAACCACAGCCTGACGTAGAGCTCCTTTTAATCCAGCACTTCCTTTTTTTTTTAATTCATATTAAAAGGGCGTACTGGGATCTTGTCAAAGCTTCGCATTTGCGGAAATACAAGTTTAGAACAAAAAAAAAAAAAAAGAAGTTTTTAGCGTCCAACAAAATTGATACAATTTCCGCATTGGATTCTAAAGATTCAGGTATTTCCGGAGAACTACTACTTCAAGCATGCCTCTGAGGTTCTACTTTAGAGAATAATTTGAAGAAAATCATTTAACCGGAAGTGAGAATTTATAGAACAGGTATCCGTTTTTGGATTTTTTTTTTCCTATTATTTACCGATATCTGTCGGTTAAACAGGAATGCCAACAATATTCCAGAACTAATTAATTTTCGTATGTTTTGTGGAAGCATCAAATACTACTGAAAACCTACTTCCAATGCACCTTAACGAAAACCTAAACTTTTAAAATGTTAAGTATGAGAGTTGATTAAATCAACAAAATAAAGTAAAAGATAAAAAATGAAAAATACAGATCTTCCATTTTATTACAGGCCAAAGAGGGCGTGGTGTAACATATGTAGGGGGGTAGGCGTGGTTTAATAAACAGTTCTCGCTTTTGATTGGCTTTTCAACCCACCCACTTTTCACACTTCCATTCTTCTCAGTGGTTGGCCAATTCTTTATTCCAAATTATTTCTATGAAAAATAATAGTTTAATTTTTTTAACTAATTCCCCCCCCCCGTAGGTATTTAATGAAGAATCAAAATAAGCAATAAAAACTTATCTCAATAAAAACTTGGAAAATAAAAGATTTCTCTTATTTAATGTCTTGTTTTCTGTACTAATACCCACCCTTCCGGAGAGTCACACTTTCCAAATCCGTACAAAATAAAAAAAAAGAGTTCCGCGCATTCAACTCACCCTCTCTCTTCTGAAACTTTATAGACCACGCTCACTCTATACTCCAAGTTATTATCAGGAAAATGTGCTACGGTGGAAAACTTTGAAAGCTCCAAAAACCTGGGAATAATGGTTACTTTCTCGGGAGGTGGGTAAATGAAAATTGTGGGTCATGTTCAGCTATTGTTCCCTACAATTTACTGAGTTTATTTACTTATGGTTGTTATTTATCAATTTTTAAAGATTTAATGACTAATAGTTTGATAGCTCCTACTTCTGTAAATCTTCCTGTAAATCTTCGTTTTCAAGACGTTTCGAACCAAAAGAAAATAAAGACTATTGTAATTGTTGTACTTTAAGTAATTAGAAAGTATAAAAACTATTGTAATTGTTGTACTTTAAAGTCATTAGAAAATATACAAACTATTGTAATTATTGTACTTTAAGTCATTGGAAAATATAAAAACTATTGCAACTGTTGTACTTCAAGTCATTTGAAAATATAAAAACTATTGTGAGTGTAGTAATTTAAAGTCATTTGAAAATATAAAAACTATTGTAACTTTGTACTTTAAGTCATTTGAAAATACAAAAACTATTGTAATTGTGGTACTTTAAGTCATTTGAAAATACAAAAACTATTGTAATTGTTGTAATTTAAGTCATTTGAAAATATAAAAACTATTGTAATTGTTGTACTTTAAGTCATTGGTAAACATAAAAACGACTTCCTATTCACAAATAGGTTTTATTAAACAACAGGGGCGGCCTGTTAAATAAGCTATAATTCTTTTCATCAATTAGAAAGATTTATTTCTTTAATTCGCACCCTTTGAAATTCGAGAGAGATCAATTGAAAGGGGGACACGTACATTGGTAATATAGAATATTTTATTTACTCCAATATTAAAAAAAAAAAAAATCAATTATATAAAGTAGAAACCGACCTATAATAAAACCAACCAAGTGGGGTGATAACAGGCCAAGTGGAAGATAGAGGAGAAAAAAGTGGTGCTGAAGATGAAGGGAGAGATTAAACAGTAATAGTGGGGGTAAGGCCCTACGTAGGGAGGAAAAAAAAATAAGCCGTCGTGTTCATAAATAGTACATTAAAGGGTGTAGGGAAGGATCACGTGACTTGAAAATAGAATATCACCATAATAGGGTGAGGGCCGTGAAAGGGCGAGACTGACAGAGAAGAAGGGCTGAAGGGATGAAAGATTAAGAAAAGAGAAAGCTGGTTTGGGAGGAGAAGGAAGCTGTCTGAATGCGACAGGGCAGGTCGTGATCCAGAATAAAAGGGTCTCCAAAAAAAGGAAAAAAAGGATCAAAATTGCAGGGACGAAAAAGAAAATACAATAAGAGAATGGAAAAGCAAAGAAATGTGCCAGGAAGTTCTTAGCTTCCTTAATATTGGCAAAACGGAAATGATTTTTAAAGCAAAGATTTATTTCTCAGTTACTCCTTATTTTTAATGCTATCGCGTTTCAAATTTTCCAAGGATTATTACCGGAAATACAAATACTCAAAATATGCACACAAACTCGAACCCATTAATCCCCCAAAAATATGCTTTTTGCGCAAAATTAACCAAGACAACGAAAAAAAAGCATTTTAGGGCAGTTACAGTCAAATAGAAACCGGAAATGACGTCAAAAATTTACACCCCCAGAACAACCAGCAGCTAGTTAGCCAGTCACATGTTGCAGCTCAAATTTTGAGGAAGGACGTCGCCTAGGAACAGGGGTGCATTTTCCGATGTTTGACTCCTGGCCAATTCCGGTGTTTTTTAAATAAAGTTCTGAACAAATCTCCTCGGATGTTTAAATAAAGTTTATAGTTTTGACATCTCTTTATTCTTTTGAAATTATGATAAAACTTGAACGTGCCATTTGCCAATAACCTTGAAGTAGATTGGGAACCGGATGTTCTGAAGTATTTTTTGGGAATTGGAAACTGGAGAACGAGCAGAGAGGCTACTCAGGATTGCTAAGCATGGTTGGAGAAAGCTCTAAAGAATCTCAACTCCACTTTAGAGCAACGAGAATATTGGATTAAGAAGTAGCTTTAAGCTCTTTTTTAAAATAAATTCAGACGGTCCTTACGTCCAACTACCACAATTAGATGACGTGGACGGAGGCGACTAGCAAACATACTTTACTATAAATTTCTCATATTAACCATTACATAGAATCCAAGGCTTAGACAACGGGAATCGAACCCACTAAACCAACAAGACATCCTAGCTTTGCGGGTCTAGTCTCTTAACCGCCTAAAATACTTTACTATAAATTTCTCATATTAACCATTAAATAAAATCCAAGGCCTAGACACTGGGAATCGAACCCACTAAACCAACAATACATCTTAGCATTGCGGGTCTAGTATCATAACCGCTCGGCTACCGTGGCGCCTTCTTTTTTTAAAATAAACATTTATAATATTAAAGTAACTACACACTAATACTAATTTTAACTTTCAAGAGAAATTTAATTATTTAAACCAAGATCGTAAGATACAGAGACGAGTAAACCTCCCGCCATAATGAACATTACATCATGATGTCTGTCAGTCACTATTCGACTAGTACGGTTCTCCTACTGCTCAAGATGGTGCTAACTCACTGATAACAGATCTGCCAATATCCGAGAGTCCGACCTTATCAGAAAATGAATCGACCGAAAAAGTTACTGTTGGAAAGAAGAAAACAATCACATGTGAAAGGAGAAGATTGTCAACATAATTTCCGGTTGTAAGCTCTCGAAATCTCTCAGCCACATATCAGTAGAGCGGATGTAAAAGAAATTGATAGAATCAGATAAAGTTGGAGAAAAAAAAAAATCTAAAAATAACATATTTCCAAATAATAAATTTGAATTTCCCACTTTTCGGACAGGCCAAAACAGCTGAGATGTACTCCATTCCTATCGATTATCGATCAAATTGCAATGAAATTTTAGTCAATTATAGATAACATCTAGCTCTACAATTGTGAGAAATTTCAACATTTTATATGCAGTAGTTACAGAGATATACGAAGTTTAATTTTGAAGCATCTTAGTAGTAACCAAAATTTTATTGTTAAATATCACAATTCCTATCGATCAAATTGCAATGAAATTTTAGTCAATTATAGATAACATCTAGCTCTACAATTGTGAGAAATTTCAACATTTTAGATACAGTACTTACAGAGATATACGAAGTTTAATTTTGAAGCATCTTAGTAGTAACCAAAACTTTATTGTTTAATATCACAATTCCTATCGATCAAATTGCAATGAAATTCTAGTCAATTATAGATAACATCTAGCTCTACAATTGTGAGCAATGCCAACATTTTAGATACAGTAGTTACAGAGATAAACGAAGTTTAATTTTGAAGCATCTTAGTAAACACAAAGAGGTAGTTTGTAAATATCAGTCAAATCTCCTTTCTATCGTTCTTAATATGCTAAAATTTTAACTGCTTAAATTGTGGTATGAGCGAGTCACATATTGTGATATGTGTGTGTTTTCACAAGCAGATCTCCTTTTTCCAGGAAGGTGGAACCATAAATTTGGACAAGATCAGCTGGAGGTAAGCTGTGTGACACGACGTATAGCCTGGAAATAAAACAAATGTTTTTTTTGGGGGGTTGGGGAAAGGACCAGAGGTCCTAGATAGGTAAATATAAACGTGATGAATACGAAATTAGTTAGGGACTATGGAGTTCTCCAGTGAGGGCCTCTACTTGTTTTATTAAAGACTGGAAGATATTCTGCACGTCCAGCTGTGTTTTTGGGACGGTGTATTACCTCTTTTACAAGTTTCAACCATTTCTCTTTTGCAGTCAACAGTTTCTGTAAAGGCAATAACCACAGTTAAAACATTATCTTACATGAACAATCTAGTGCATAGACTCACACGACTTTTTTGGACTGTAATTCTAATTTTAGTATTTTTTTTTTAATCTCTAACATTGATAAATATTAATTTTGCTAAATAAAAGTAATGCCAATTTTTTCAGGCAGGCTTAACGTCCCACTACCAAATTAGGTGCCGTGGACGGAGGCGACAAGCAAACATACTTTACTGTAAATTTCTCATATTAACCATTAAATAAAATCCAAGGCCTAGACCAGGGGAATCGAACCCACTGAACCAACAATACATCTTAGCATTGCGGGTCTAGTATCTTAACCGCTCGGCTAATGTGGCGCCTGATATTAATTTTGCTTTTTTTTGTTATTCTTCTACAGCAAGAAATGTGATTATATTCGTGCAAAGTTTTAACTCGGAGTTTTTACTTGAAATATCCGTTGACATTATCCACCTCAACTCAAAAACGGAAAAAGAAAAACGTACT